>NC_086444.1:887039676-887356666 GCF_028390025.1 Pseudophryne corroboree | reverse complement strand
CCAGTTTTTTGTTCAGGCGGGACGCCATCATGTCCACGTTTGGTCTTTCCCAACGGTTCACAATCATGTGGAAGACTTCCCGATGAAGTCCCCACTCTCCCGGGTGGAGGTCGTGCCTGCTGAGGAAGTCTGCTTCCCAGTTGTCCACTCCCGGAATGAACACTGCTGACAGTGCTATCACAAGATTTTCCGCCCAGCGAAAAATCCTTGCAGTTTTTTCCATTGCCCTCCTGCTTCTTGTGCCGCCCTGTTTACGTGGGCGACTGCCGTGATGTTGTCCCACTGGATCAATACCGGCTGACCTTGAAGCAGAGGTCTTGCTAAGCTTAGAGCATTATAAATTGCCCCTAGCTCCAGTATATTTATGTGGAGAAAAGTCTCCAGACTTGATCACACTCCCTGGAAATTTTTTCCCTGTGTGACTGCTCCCCAGCCTCTCAGGCTGGCCTCCGTGGTCACTAACATCCAATCCTGAATGCCGAATCTGCGGCCCTCTAGAAGATGAGCACTCTGTAACCACCACAGGAGAGACACCCTTGTCCTTGGAGATAGGGTTATCCGCTGATGCATCTGAAGATGCGATCCGGACTATTTTTCCAGCAGATCCCACTGAAAAGTTCTTGCATGGAATCTGCCGAATGGAATTGCTTCGTAATAAGCCACCATTTTTCCCAGGACTCTTGTGCAATGATGCACTGACACTTTTCCTGGTTTTAGGAGGTTCCTGACTAGCTCGGATAACTCCCTGGCTTTCTCCTCCGGGAGAAACACCTTTTTCTGGACTGTGTCCAGAATCATCCCTAGGAACAGCAGACGTGTCGTCGGAAACAACTGCGGTTTTGGAATATTTAGAATCCACCCGTGCTGTCGTAGAACTACTTGAGATAGTGCTACTCCGACCTCCAACTGTTCTCTGGACCTTGCTCTTATCAGGAGGTCGTCCATTTTCTTTGAAGAAGAATCATCATTTCGGCCATTACCTTGGTAAAGACCCGGGGTGCCGTGGACAATCCAAACGGCAGCGTCTGAAACTGATAGTGACAGTTCTGTACCACGAACCTGAGATACCCTTGGTGAGAAGGGCAAATTGGGACATGGAGGAAAGCATCCCTGATGTCCCGGGACACCATATAGTCCCCTTCTTCCTGGTTCGCTATCACTGCTCTGAGTGACTCCATCTTGATTTGAACCTTTGTAAGTGTTCAAATATTTCAGATTTAGAATAGGTCTCACCGAGCCTTCTGGTTTCAGTACCACAATATAGTGTGGAATAATACCCCTTTCCTTGTTGTAGGAGGGGTACTTTGATTATCACCTGCTGGGAATACAGCTTGTGAATTGTTTCCAATACTGCCACCCTGTCGGAGGGAGACGTTGGTAAAGCAGACTTCAGGAACCTGCGAGGGGGAAACGTCTCGACTTTCCAATCTGTACCCCTGGGATACTACTTGTAGGATCCAGGGGTCCTGTACGGCCCCAGCACCATGCTGAGAACTCGGCAGAAGCGGTGGAAGGCTTCTGTTCCTGGGAATGGGCTGCCTGCTGCAGTTTCCTTTCCTTTATCCCTGGGCAGATATGACTCTTATGGGGACGAAAGGACTGAGGCTGAAAAGACGGTGTCTTTTTCTGCATAGATGTGACTTAGGGTAAAAACGGTGGATTTTCCAGCAGTTGCCGTGGCCACCAGGTCCGATGGACCGACCCCAAATAACTCCTCCCCTTTATACAGCAATACATCTTTGTGCCGTTTGGAATCTGCATCACCTGACCACTGTCGTGTCCATAAACATCTTTTGGCAGATATGGACATCTCACTTACTCTTGATGCCAGAGTGCAAATATCCCTCTGTGCATCTCGCATATATAGAAATGCATCCTTTAAATGCTCTATAGTCAATAAAATACTGTCCCTGTTAAGGGTATCAATATTTTTAGTCAGGGAATCCGACCAAGCCATCCCAACTCTGCACATCCAGGCTGAGGCGATCGCTGGTCGCAGTATAACACCAGTATGTGTGTATATACTTCTTAGGATATTTTCCAGCCTCCTATCAGCTGGCTCCTTGAGGACGGCCCTATCTGGAGACGGTACCGCCACTTGTTTTGATAAGCGTGTGAGCGCCTTATCCACCCTAAGGGGTGTTTCCCAACGCGCCCTAATTTCTGGCGGGAAAGGGTATACCGCCAATAATTTTCTATCGGGGGAAACCCACGCATCATCACACACTTCATTTAATTTATCTGATTCAGGAAAAACTACAGGTAGTTTTTTCACACCCCACATAATACCCTTTTTTGTGGTACTTGTAGTATCAGAAATATGTAACACCTCCTTCATTGCCCTTAACAAGTAACGTGTGGCCCTAAAGGAAAATACGTTTGTTTCTTCACCGTCGACACTGAAATCAGTGTCCGTGTCTGTGTCTGTCGACCGACTGAGGTAAATGGGCGTTTTAAAGCCCCTGACGGTGTTTGAGACGCCTGGACAGGTACTAATTGGTTTGCCGGCCGTCTCATGTCGTCAACCGACCTTGAAGCGTGTTGACATTATCACGTAATTCCTTAAATAAGCCATCCATTCCGGTGTCGACTCCCTAGAGAGTGACATCACCATTACAGGCAATTGCTCCGCCTCCTCACCAACATCGTCCTCATACATGTCGACACACACGTACCGACACACAGCACACACACAGGGAATGCTCTGATAGAGGACAGGACCCCACTAGCCCTTTGGGGAGACAGAGGGAGAGTTTGCCAGCACACACCAAAAACGCTATAATTATACAGGGACAACCTTTATATAAGTGTTTTTCCCTTATAGCATTTTAATATATATATATATATATATAGTCATATCGCCAAAACAGTGCCCCCCCTCTCTGTTTTAACCCTGTTTCTGTAGTGCAGTGCAGGGGAGAGCATGGGAGCCTTCCCACCAGCATTTCTGTGAGGGAAAATGGCGCTGTGTGCTGAGGAGAATAGGCCCCGCCCCCTTTTCGGCGGGCTTCTTCTCCCGTTTTTCTGAGACCTGGCAGGGGTTAAATACATCCATATAGCCCCCAGAGGCTATATGTGATGTATTTTTAGCCAGAATAAGGTACTATCATTGCTGCCCAGGGCGCTCCCCCAGCGCCCTGCACCCTCAGTGACCGCTGCTATGAAGTGTGCTGACAACAATGGCGCACAGCTGCAGTGCTGTGCGCTACCTTATGAAGACTGAAAAGTCTTCTGCCGCCGGTTTCTGGACCTCTTCACTTTTCGGCATCTGCAAGGGGGTCGGCGGTGCGGCTCCGGGACGAACCCCAGGGTGAGACCTGTGTTCCGACTCCCTCTGGAGCTAATGGTGTCCAGTAGCCTAAGAAGCCAATCCATCCTGCACGCAGGTGAATTCACTTCTCTCCCCTAAGTCCCTCGTAGCAGTGAGCCTGTTGCCAGCAGGACTCACTGAAAATAAGAAACCTAACAAAACTTTTACTCTAAGCAGCTCTTTAGGAGAGCCACCTAGATTGCACCCTTCTCGGCCGGGCACAAAAATCTAACTGAGGCTTGGAGGAGGGTCATGGGGGGAGGAGCCAGTGCACACCACCTGATCCTAAAGCTTTTACTTTTGTGCCCTGTCTCCTGTGGAGCCGCTATTCCCCATGGTCCTGACGGAGTCCCCAGCATCCACTTAGGACGTCAGAGAAACTGGTAATGGCAGTTGCCAATCACAAATCTCAGGTTTTGCTGATGAGACACTGCTATAGGAATATGCAGGTAAGCATCCTGTATATCCAGGGAGACCATGAAGTCCCCAGATTCCAAGGCCAGAACTATAGAGCGAAGGGTTTCCATCCGGAACTTGGAAACCTTCACAAACCTGTTCAATGCCTGGAGGTTAAGAATGGGCCGGGAGAACCCATTCGGTTTTGGGACTAGAAACAGCGGAGAATAGTACCCCCGGCCCCTCTGAGCAAGAGGCACCTGTACTACGACTCCTGTATCCAGGAGGGTCTGTACCACCGAATGTAGAGTGTTTGCCTTTGTCTGGTCCAACGAGACATTTGTCTGGCAAAATCGATGAGGGGGTCGGTTTTTGAAGGCTATGGCGTAACCTCGAGTGACGATTTCCCGTACCCAGGCATCTGAAGTGGTCTTCAACCATTCCTGGGTATACCCTAGAAGCCGGCCCCCCACCCTGGGATCCCCCAGAGAGAGGCCTGCCCCGTCATGCGGCAGGCTTATCTGTCTTGGAAACTGGCTGACGGGCCGCCCAGGCTCTTTTGGGCTTAGGCTTACCAGGTTTGGAAGTGCAGGCCTGCTTGTTGTACGCCTGACCTTTTGCTTTACCTGAAGGACAAAAGGGGCGAAAGGAAGTACTTTTAGCCTTCGACACAGAAGGAGCAGTACTTGGCAGACAGGCAGTTTTGGCAGTAGCCAAGTCAGCCACAATCTTATTTAAATCCTCCCCAAACAGAATATCTCCCTTAAAAGGGAGTACCTCCAGGGTTTTTCTAGAGTCCAGATCCACAGACCAGGATATCAGCCACAATATCCGGTGAGCCAGGACTGACGTAGTAGAGGCCTTGGCTGCCAGGATACCGGCATCAGAAGCCGCCTCTTTAATATAACGAGAAGCTGTGACAATATAAGACAAGCATTGTCTAGCATGGTCAGAGGAGATTTCAGCATCTAACTCCAAGGCCCGTGCTTCAATGGCCTCTGCAGCCCAAGTAGCTGCAATAGTGGGCCTTTGTGCAGCACCCGTGAGGGTGTAAATCGCTTTCAGACAACCCTCCACACGTTTATCCGTAGGCTCTTTTAGAGACGTGATGGTGGTGACCGGTAGAGCTGAGGAAAACACCATCCTAGCCACATGCGAGTCCACTGGAGGAGGCGTTTCCCAATTCTTAGACAGAGCCGGCGCGAGGGGATAGCGAGCCAGCATCTTCTTTTGAGGCACAAACTTCGTACCCGGGTTTTCCCAGGGTTCCTGACGTATATCAATTAGGTGGTCAGAGTGAGGTAAAACTTGTTTAATCACCTTCTGACGCTTGAACCTATCTGGTTTCTTAGGAGGAACGGATGGCTCGGGATCATCCATAATCTGTAAAATAAGATTTTGCTCACCGGTAAATCTATTTCTCGTAGTCCGTAGTGGATGCTGGGAACTCCGTAAGGACCATGGGGAATAGACGGGCTCCGCAGGAGACTGGGCACTCTATAAGAAAGATTTGGTACTATCTGGTGTGCACTGGCTCCTCCCTCTATGCCCCTCCTCCAGACCTCAGTTAAGATACTGTGCCCGGAAGAGCTGACACAATAAGGAAGGATTTTGAATCCCGGGTAAGACTCATACCAGCCACACCAATCACACTGTATAACTCGTTGATACTATACCCAGTTAACAGTATGAAATATAACAGAGCCTCTCAACAGATGGCTCAACAATAACCCTTTAGTTAGGCAATAACTATATACAAGTATTGCAGACAATCCGCACTTGGGATGGGCGCCCAGCATCCACTACGGACTACGAGAAATAGATTTACCGGTGAGTAAAATCTTATTTTCTCTAAACGTCCTAGTGGATGCTGGGAACTCCGTAAGGACCATGGGGATTATACCAAAGCTCCCAAACGGGCGGGAGAGTGCGGATGACTCTGCAGCACCGAATGAGAGAACTCAAGGTCCTCCTCAGCCAGGGTATCAAATTTGTAGAATTTAGCAAACGTGTTTGCCCCTGACCAAGTTGCAGCTCGGCAAAGTTGTAAAGCCGAGACCCCTCGGGCAGCCGCCCAAGATGAGCCCACCTTCCTCGTGGAATGGGCTTTCACTGATTTAGGATGCGGCAATCCAGCCGCAGAATGCGCCAGCTGAATTGTGCTACAAATCCAGCGAGCAATAGTCTGCTTAGAAGCAGGAGCACCTATCTTGTTGGGTGCATACAGGACAAACAGCGAGTCAGTTTTCCTGACTCCAGCCGTCCTGGAAACATAAATTTTCAAGGCCCTGACTACGTCCAGTAACTTGGAATCCTCCAAGTCCCTAGTAGCCGCAGGCACCACAATAGGTTGGTTCAAGTGAAAAGCAGATACCACCTTAGGGAGAAACTGGGGACGAGTCCTCAATTCTGCCCTATCCATATGGAAAATCAGATAAGGGCTTTTACATGACAAAGCCGCCAATTCTGACACACGCCTGGCCGAAGCCAAGGCCAATAACATGACCACTTTCCACGTGAGATATTTCTGATCCACAGTCTTAAGTGGTTCAAACCAATGTGATTTTAGGAAACTCAACACCACATTGAGATCCCAAGGTGCCACGGGAGGCACAAAAGGGGGCTGAATATGAAGCACTCCCTTTACAAAAGTCTGAACTTCAGGCAGTGAAGCCAGTTCTTTCTGGAAGAAAATCGACAGGGCCAAAATCTGGACCTTAATGGAACCCAATTTTAGGCCCATAGTCACTCCCGACTGTAGGAAGTGCAGAAAACGACCCAGCTGAAATTCCTCTGTTGGGGCCTTCCTGGCCTCACACCACGCAACATATTTTCGCCAATTACGGTGATAATGGTTTGCGGTTACTTCTTTCCTGGCTTTTATCAGCGTAGGAATGACTTCCACCGGAATGCCCTTTTCCTTTAGGATCCGGAATTCAACCGCCATGCCGTCAAACGCAGCCGCGGTAAGTCTTGGAACAGACAGGGCCCCTGCTGTAGCAGATCCTGTCTGAGCGGTAGAGGCCATGGGTCCTCTGATATCATTTCTTGAAGTTCTGGGTACCAAGCTCTTCTTGGCCAATCCGGAACCACGAGTATCGTTCTTACTCCTCGCCTTCTTATTATTCTCAGTACCTTTGGTATGAGAGGCAGGGGAGGGAACACATAAACCGACTGGTACACCCACGGTGTCACTAGAGCGTCCACAGCTATCGCCTGAGGGTCCCTTGACCTGGCGCAATATCTCTTTAGCTTTTTGTTGAGGCGGGACGCCATCATGTCCACCTGTGGCCTTTCCCAACGGTTCACCAACAGTAGGAAGACTTCTGGATGAAGTCCCCACTCTCCCGGGTGTAGGTCGTGTCTGCTGAGGAAGTCTGCTTCCCAGTTGTCCACTCCCGGAATGAACACTGCTGACAGTGCTATTACGTGATTTTCCGCCCATCGGAGAATCCTTGTGGCTTCTGCCATCGCCATCCTGCTTCTTGTGCCGCCCTGTCGGTTTACATGGGCGACTGCCGTGATGTTGTCTGACTGGATCAGTACCGGCTGGTTTTGAAGCAGGGGTTTTGCCTGACTTAGGGCATTGTAAATGGCCCTTAGTTCCAGAATATTTATGTGCAGGGAAGTCTCCTGACTTGACCATAGTCCTTGGAAGTTTCTTCCCTGTGTGACTGCTCTCCAGCCTCGAAGGCTGGCATCCGTGGTCACCAGGACCCAGTCCTGTATGCCGAATCTGCGGCCCTCTAGAAGATGAGCACTCTGCAGCCACCACAGTAGAGACACCCTGGTCCTTGGAGACAGGGTTTATCAGTTGATGCATCTGAAGATGCGATCCCGACCACTTGTCCAAGAGGTCCCACTGGAAGGTCCTTGCATGGAACCTGCCGAATGGAATTGCTTCGTATGAAGCCACCATTTTCCCCAGGACTCGTGTGCAGTGATGCACCGATACCCGTTTTGGTTTTAGGAGGTCTCTGACTAGAGATGACAGCTCCTTGGCTTTCTCCTGCGGGAGAAACACTTTTTTCTGTTCTGTGTCCAAAATCATCCCCAGGAACAGTAAGCGTGTGGAAGGAACCAGTTGTGACTTTGGAATGTTTAGAATCCAGCCATGCTGTTGTAGCACTTTCCGAGATAGTGCTACTCCGACCAGTAACTGCTCCCTGGACCTCGCCTTTATAAGGAGATCGTCCAAGTACGGGATAATTAAAACTCCCTTTTTTCGAAGGAGTATCATCATTTCTGCCATTACCTTGGTAAACACCCTCGGTGCCGTGGACAGTCCAAACGGTAGTGTCTGGAATTGGTAATGGCAATCCTGTACCACAAATCTGAGGTACTCCTGGTGAGGAAGGTAAATGGGGACATGCAGGTAAGCATCCTTGATGTCCAGGGATACCATGTAATCCCCCTCGTCCAGGCTTGCAATAACCGCCCTGAGCGATTCCATCTTGAACTTGAATTTTGTTATGTAAGTGTTCAAGGATTTCAAATTTAAAATGGGTCTCACCGAACCGTCCGGTTTCGGTACCACAAACAGTGTGGAATAGTAGCCCCGTCCTTGTTGAAGTAGGGGTACCTTGACTATCACCTGCTGGGAATACAGCTTGTGAATGGCCTCTAGCACAGCCTCCCTGCCCGAGGGAGTTGTCGGTAAGGCCGATTTGAGGAAACGGCGGGGGGGGAGGCGCCTCGAATTCCAGCTTGTACCCCTGAGATACTACTTGAAGGATCCAGGGATCCACCCGTGAGCGAACCCACTGATCGCTGAAATTTTTGAGGCGGCCCCCCACCGTACCTGGCTCCGCCTGTGGAGCCCCACCGTCATGCGGCGGATTTGGAAGAAGCGGGGGAGGACTTTTGGTCCTGGGAACCTGCTGTGTGTTGCAGCTTTTTCCCCCTTCCTCTGCCTCTAGACAGAAAGGACCCGCCTTTTCCCCGCCTGTTTTTCTGGGGTCGAAAGGACTGTACCTGGTAATATGGCGCTTTCTTAGGCTGTGAGGGGACATGGGGCAAAAATGCAGACTTCCCAGCTGTTGCTGTGGAAACAAGGTCTGAGAGACCATCCCCGAATAACTCCTCACCCTTATAAGGCAAAACTTCCATGTGCCTTTTAGAATCTGCATCTCCTGTCCACTGCCGAGTCCATAAGCCTCTCCTAGCAGAAATTGACAATGCACTTATTCTAGATGCCAGCCGGCAGATCTCCCTCTGTGCATCTCTCATGTATAAGACTGAGTCTTTTATATGCTCTACGGTTAGCAATATAGTGTCCCTGTCTAGGGTGTCAATATTTTCCGACAGGGAATCTGACCAAGCAGCAGCAGCACTGCACATCCAGGCTGAAGCAATAGCTGGTCTCAGTATAAACACCAGTGTGTGTATATATAGACTTCAGGATAGCCTCCTGCTTTCTATCAGCAGGTTCCTTTAGGGCGGCCGTATCCGGAGACGGTAGTGCCACCTTTTTAGACAAACGTGTGAGCGCTTTATCCACCCTAGGGGGAGTTTCCCAACGTGACCTATCCTCTGGTGAGAAAGGGAACGCCATTAGTAATTTTTTTGAAATCACCAATTTTTTATCGGGGGAAAGCCCACGCTTCTTCACACACATCATTCACTTCCTCAGATGGGGGAAGAACTATTGGTAGTTTTTTCTCCCCAAACATAATACCCTTTTTTGAGGTACCTGGGTTTATATCAGAAAGGTGTAATACCTCTTTCATTGCCTCAATCATGCAACAAATGGCCCTAGTGGACATTAAATTTGACTCATCGTCGTCGACACTGGCATCAGTATCCGTGTCGACATCTGTGTCTGCCATCTGAGGTAGTGGGCGTTTCAGGGCCCCTGACGGCCTTTGAATTGTCTGGGCAGGCACGAGCTGAGAAGCCGGCTGTCCCGCATTTGGCATGTCGTCAAATTTTTTATGTAAGGAGTCGACACTTGCACGTAATTCCTTCCATAAGTCCATCCACTCAGGGGTCTGCCCCGCAGGGGGTGACATCACATTTATAGGCATCTGCTCCGCCTCCACATAAGCCTCCTCATCAAACATGTCGACACAGTCGTACCGACACACCGCACACACACAGGGAATGCTCTTAAAGGAGACAGGACCCCACAAAAGCCCTTTGGGGAGACAGAGAGAGAGTATGCCAGCACACACCAGAGCGCTATAATAATGCAGGGACTAACTGAATTATGACCCTTTATAGCTGCTTATAGTATTAAACTGCGCCTAAATTTAGTGCCCCCCCCTCTCTTTTTTACCCTTTCTGTAGTGTAGAACTGCAGGGGAGAGTCAGGGAGCTTACTTCCAGCGGAACTGTGAGGGAAAAATGGCGCCAGTGTGCTGAGGGAGATGGCTCCGCCCCTTTTTCGGATGACTTTTCTCCCGCTTTTTTCTGTATTCTGGCAGGGGTAATTACCACATATATAGACTCTGGGGCTATATATTGTGGTTATTTTGCCAGCCAAGGTGTTTTTATTGCTGCTCAGGGCGCCCCCCCCCAGCGCCCTGCACCCTCAGTGACCGGAGTGTGAAGTGTGTATGAGGAGCAATGGCGCACAGCTGCAGTGCTGTGCGCTACCTTGGTGAAGACTGAAGTCTTCTGCCGCCGATTTTCCGGACCATCTTCATGCTTCTGGCTCTGTAAGGGGGACGGCGGCGCGGCTCCGGGAACGAACACCAAGGACGGGTCCTGCGGTCGATCCCTCTGGAGCTAATGGTGTCCAGTAGCCTAAGAAGCCCAAGCTAGCTGCAAGCAGGTAGGTTCGCTTCTTCTCCCCTTAGTCCCTCAATGCAGTGAGCCTGTTGCCAGCAGGTCTCACTGTAAAATAAAAAACCTAATTTAAACTTTCTTTCTAGAAGCTCAGGAGAGCTCCTAGTGTGCAACCAGCTCGGGCCGGGCACAGAAATCTAACTGAGGTCTGAAGGAGGGGCATAGAGGGAGGAGCCAGTGCACACCAGATAGTACCAAATCTTTCTTATAGAGTGCCCAGTCTCCTGCGGAGCCCGTCTATTCCCCATGGTCCTTACGGAGTTCCCAGCATCCACTAGGACGTCAGAGAAAATTAACTTAATAGCCTCCAAAAGATCAGGAACATCCACATATGAACCACCCTCCCCATCAGCTGTATCTGAGTCAGAACCTGTGGGGTCAGTGTAAGTGCCGTCTTCATCCGACGAGGTGTCAGTGACAGCAGTGGATTGTGAGGAGACAAGCGCTCGCTTAGAGGACCCCTTGGACGTAGGCGAGCGACTGTCAGACTTTTTAGTAGTCAGGGACTGGTTAAACTTCTTTATTTGAGCAGATAAATCGCCCGCCCACGGCGGGTTAGCTGCAGGGACCACAAACGGTTGCATCGGCATTGGGGGTCCCAAAGGGGGTGTTAGTTTATGAACTAGCGTATGCAGAAGCGTGAAAAAAGCGGCCCACGGCGGGTCATTATTTGCCCCCGTTGCCACCATCCCACTGGGGGGCAAGGAGCCCCCAGAACCAGAGCCCAAACTTGCTATATTCTCCTCATAGGTATCTGCGGCTTCAGCAACAGCGGCAGTGTGTTCAACCCCAGAACCGTTACCCTCAGAAGCAGACATGATGTAACTTGCAGTATCAGGCAACACAGTACAATTTGTCAGCAGCACAATACCTCTAGCCCAAACCCCTGCGCAGTGTAGTCAGCACCAGCAGAGATAAAGGAGAGATATGGTGACTAAATCACAGAGAAAAATACGTAATACAGTATATATTTGTGAAAATCCTATATTAGATAAAACCTGACGCACCAAGCCCCCTCAGATTATAAAATATAGGGATAGCAGGTTGAGTGAAAGACACAAAATGGACACCACTCAGCTATCAAATGCACACACAAATAGTCACAGTCTGTACAATGCAGAGGTTATTACTAACAATAATACTGCACTGGACTAGCTTACACCGCTATATAACAATAGATATAACAGTACACAGTAAGAACTGGATGTATATCACAGGGTAATTGTACTAGGAAACCCTGACTAAGTGCACTCTTTCTTAACTAACACTGACTAAAAAAGGCAGGTAGAATACTTAAGTGTCTTGTAAAGTCACAGCACTGACAACCAGGCGGCTTTACATAGGAGGATTTGCCCAAGCATTCCCAGGAACAGTGAGCTGAGGGATAATGGCGCCGCAGACACTGCCAGGGAGTGAGGGAGAGACAGATATGCAGCTCAAGGGCGGGAACATTTACAGAAAATGGCACCCTGTGGCTGGGGGAGGGGCTTCAGGTCCAAGCTCTATCCCCCTGCTGGCAAAACCATCGGGTACTGCGGGCTCTAATAAAACGGTTTCTAGAGCAAACCTGACCTGTCCCATGCCCTGGTGATCTAGTGGGATCGCCTGTTCTGCCACAGTGTCCACCACCAGCGCGCGCGGCCCGCCTCCCACTGACCGCGCCAGATCGCGATAAAGACCGGGTCCCGCAAGCGGGATCCACTTACCACCTCCCAAAGCGCGGCCACGCGATCCCGGAGAGCCCCTGTCGTGTGTGCCTGACAAGAAGAAAACCGGAGCCTCCTGCGGCAACCAGGGCTCTGGAGTGTACAGCGCCGCTGGGGAGAGCCGGAGCTGCAGACGTGAATGCCCACTGACATGTAACACTGCTGCTGCCCTTGAAGTCTTCACTTTTTTCCTCAGAAAAAAAGCTCTTCTTAGGGCTGCCTGGAGCAGCCCCTCTGTTAAGTGGCTGCTACTGCAGCACCAACTACAAAAAACTGAGATCCTGTGCAGGGAGGCGGGGTGATATAGGAGGCGCTATGCATTCTGGGAACAGTCAAAGCTTTGAGCCTGTTGGTGCCTCGGATCAAGATCCTACTCTACACCCATTGGGGGTAATTCCAAGTTGATCACAGTAGGAAATTTGGTAGCAGTTGGGCAAAACCATGTGCACTGCAGGGGAGGCAGATTTAACATGTGCAGAGAGAGTTAGATTTGGGTGTGGTGTGTTTAATCTGCAATCTAATTTGCAGTGTAAAAATAAAGCAGCCAGTATTTACCCTGCACAGAAATAAAATAACCCACCCAAATCTAACTCTCTCTGCAAATGTTATATCTGCCACACCTGCAGTGCACATGGGCCCTCATTCCGAGTTGATCGCTCGGTATTTTTCATCGCATCGCAGTGAAATTCCGCTTAGTACGCATGCGCAATATTCGCACTGCGACTGCGCCAAGTAATTTTACAATGGAGATAGTATTTTTACTCACGGCTTTTTCATCGCTCCGGCGATCGTAATGTGATTGACAGGAAATGGGTGTTACTGGGCGGAAACAGGCCGTTTTATGGGCGTGCGGGAAAAAACGCTACCGTTTCCGGAAAAAACGCAGGAGTGGCCGGGGAAACGGGGGAGTGTCTGGGCGAACGCTGGGTGTGTTTGTGACGTCAAAACAGGAACGACAAGCACTGAACTGATCGCACAGGCAGAGTAAGTCTGAAGCTACTCTGAAACTGCTAAGTAGTTAGTAATCGCAATATTGCGAATACATTGTTCGCAATTTTAAGAAGCTAAGATTCACTCCCAGTAGGCGGCGGCTTAGCGTGTGTAACTCTGCTAAAATCGCCTTGCGAGCGATCAACTCGGAATGAGGGCCATGGTTTTGCCCAATTGCTAACTTTCTTGCTGCTGCGATCAACTCAGAATTACCCCCATTATCCATTCCTTGTGGAGCCCAGTGTACCCCGTAGCAGAAAAGAAAATGTGGAGTCCCTTACAAAGGCCTAAACAAAAAAAATACGGGGAACTAAACAAGTATGGGTCCCCTGCATTTTTAGAACTAGCACTGGGCTCCACTACAAGAGGACACACTTAACGGGGTCCCATGGCCAAAGCATTCATTCTCCCCTAACTAGTCAGCCCAGGCCAGGGATAACTGAGGAAGTAAGGACCCCCCCCCCCCCCCCAATAAAAGTGTCCTTCCTCAGGCTGTAGGTGCCGAGTTGATAGTCCATTAGTGAAAAATAGAATAATACGGTCTTTGGAGGACTATAGGTCCCAGCAAGACTCCCCTGCATGATGGTACATGGAGAACCACAAGTACCAGCAGGTGAGACATTAAGGGCCCCGCTACCAATTAGCACCATGTAGAAGACAAATTAAAATAAAGACAAGACACAAATGTTTCAAAAGTTTATTAGTCAGCACCTGTACCTGGGGGACAGTGGCCTTTAAGCTCTTTTACATGGCCATCACCTCCTCCAGGACTCCCTCTGTATCTTCCATCTTCAGCAGCTCTTTATAGATCCTCCTCCACCTGACTGATACCTGCTGGCTAATACTGGCCAGCACATGGGGGCGGGAAGACGACTTGGCAAGGAAGCTGCGCCTGCTATTATGCATGCCGCCCGCTGGTGAACTCTGCACAGGTAAAGTAAGTCCCACTGCCATCGCCACCATGCCCTACACCACCTCACCTTATACCGATTCCTGCCACCACCACTGAGTCTCGCAGCAGCAACAGACGGTGCCGGGATCCCTCCAGATCCCGCATCACAGTCACGGTTATAGTATGCTGGGCTGCCGGGACCAGAGCTCAGTCGCCAGCTCCGGTCTCTGCACACTACAATATCACTCACCTGGTTGGCGGTCAGGTCTCCTAGTTTTCAAGCAGGTTTACAAACCAGGGAACCCAACAGATTACAAGGATCGGATGTGCGGGTCAGTCAGGAATGGGTACACACTTGTCCATTGTCAGACAAACTGGTTGGTCGGGAGTCGGATCTCGCAAGATTGTACAAACGTGTACCCAGCTTACATTCTGAAAATTCTAGATGAACGGTAACCTAATCAATTTGGTAAGAGAAGTAGAGTTGGCAAAAGTTAGTGATTTTCACGTCTTTGTACCTCTCCAGGAGGTTGACACTTCAAGCCTTTCTTTAAAACGGAAGTTGGCACTTGTAGATAGCAGCTTTGGTTTATGGCACAAATAACTTTTTAATAACAGTCAGATGACTCAACCTTGACATGAGGAAGAGCCATTGAAATTAAACCTTTGTCAAAATCAGATAACAAGAATTAGTCTACTAAATTAAAGTGTTTGTTGGTATCTGTCAGCGTCCGGAGTCTTACCGGTACGCTGGGGCCGCGGGGCTGGCCTCCTTGGCAATGTGCGGGCAGCGGCGGAGGTGGGCTGCTGCGCCAGATCCGTGGGCAGCAGTAGCGGCGGTGAGGGGGTCCGCTCGTGGCGGCGGGACGTCGCTACAGTGGGTCGCTCTTGCTGAGCCACTGCTAGGAGACCAGGGGCAGTGAGCAATGTGGCTTTGCAAAAAGGTCTGCATTACTGGGTGCCGCCATGTTGGAGACCAAGTTTTGAGCATAGTTCCTGTTTCCTGTCTCTTCTAGCCAATCCAGGGGAAGCTCTCCCTATAAAAGGGGGCTGGTTTAGGACAGGGATGCCAGTGCTTCAAGTTACAACCCTGTTGTAGGTGCTTTAGCCTGTGCTCCCAGGATTCCTGCTGTATTCTGGTTCCTCCTGATCCTGCTTGGTCGGTCCTCTGTTGCTGCTGCAGCCCTGCCGTTCCTACCCTGCTACTGCCTGTGGAAGCGCCCCTGGAAAACCCGGTCCAGTAAGACTCTTTGGGCACAGTTGGCCCCGGGTCTTCTGCCTCGTCTTTCAAGCCACACTCCACAGATCTCCTTCACCAGCCACGCCTTTGAACCACCGACCACCGCCTGCAGATTATCTTCAGCCTCATTTTCCAAACCACAGTCCACAGTCCTTGTCTCCAGCCACGTCTTCAACCATCATCCACAGTTCATCATCTACAGTCTCGTCTTTCAAATCACAGTCCACAGTTCTTTGCCTCCAACCATGTCTTAACCATCGTGCTCTAGCCTCGGTTCTCTACCTCAGCCCTGTACATAATAAATACTTTCCATTGACTCTCAAACCCCGCCTACGTTCTTCATTGCTCCGTGTCCCATGCGTAGGAACTATATCCAGCCCCCTCATCTGGTTCATTCACAGCCTGCTACCTCCTCGGACAAATCTCAGCTGCCGGATCCTCAAACTCTGCTAGACGTGACAGTAAGCACTGGCCCAATGGATTCGACGTGTGATCAGGCCTCAGGAGGGGATTCAACTACAGATATCTGGTCTTGCTTAAGTAAGCAGGAGGCCACACAATCTCAAATCGTGCAGTTCATGCAGAGTATGTCCGAACGTCTCGATTCTCTCTGTGTTGCCATGACGGCCTCTCAAGTATCTACAGCTGCTCCCACATTAGCACCTCCGGTCCCGCTTCCTCCTGTACCCGTACCACTTCCATGGTTGCATTTGCTACCTCCCAATAAATTAGATGGGAATCCAAAACAATGCCGCGGGTTTCTTAACCAGTGCGAAATCCAGTTCGAACTACAGTCGGCCAACTTCCCATCGGCACGAACCAAAGTAGCCTATATAATTTCTTTACTTACCGGGCAAGCGTTGGAATGGGCTTCACCTTTGTGGGAGAGGATGGATCCCACCTTATCTAACTATCCAGAATTCGTGGCCACCTTCCGAAAAATCTTCAACGAACCGGGCAGGACTTCAGCTGCCTCGTTGGAGATCCTCCGTCTGCGTCAGGGCACGCGTACGTACGTACGGTCAGTCAGTACGTGGTCCAATTTCGCACCCTTTCCTCGGAACTGAACTGGAACGAGGAGGCTCTCATTGCAGCTTTCTGGAGCGGTCTCTCCGAAAAGATCAAAGATGACCTCGCAACTCAGGACGTACCTGATAAGTTGGATACACTAATTTCTTTATGCAATAAGTTAGACCTGAGGTACAGAGAACGCTGTATGGAGAGGTTGCGGTCAGATCGCCCTAAGCCTAGAGTTGTTCTTCCACCAACACCATCATCACCAACTGCGGAAGAACCCATGCAGATTAATCGTTCCTGCCTCTCCAATGAAGAACGTCAGAGACGGCGACAAGGGAACCTCTGCCTGTATTGTGGTGCATCTGATCACTTTGTTAAAACTTGCAATCTACGTCCGGGAAACGCCCGCTCCTAGTTTGTGCTGGAAAGGTCAAGCTAGGAGAATTCTCAGAATTACATACCAAGAAAGAGTCTGTCCTGTTAACCCAATTGGAGCTCCCTTCTTCTTCTCTTCTCATCCCTGCACTACTCGACTCCGGAGCCGCCGAAAGCTTCATTACGTCAGCTCTGGTCAAACGATCTGGAATACAAACAGTTCCTTTGGATCATACCATTTCTGTTACCGCAGTGGATGGAAGTTATATCCCTGAGGGTATTATATCCTTTCGTACTATTCCTCTCAAGATGAAGGTCGGAGTTCTCCATTCAGAAGAAATCTCTTTCCTTGTAATTCCTAAAGCCTCTCATGAACTAATCCTAAGGTTTCCATGGTTAATCAGACACAATCCCCACATAGATTGGCAAACTATGGATGTTTCCTCTTGGGGACAAGACTGTTTTCAGAACTGTTTACCTTCAGTTAGACCTCTCTGTTCTTCCAGCCTTCCTGTGGAGTACCAAGCTTTTCAAGATGTTTTCAGTAAGCAAGGGGCGGACACCTTGCCTCCGCATCGTACTTGGGATTGTCCCATTGAGCTAGTACCGGGTAAGACTACTCCCCGAGGTCGAATTTACCCTCTCTCACTTCCCGAGACACAGGCCATGTCGGAGTATATCCGGGAGATCTTGGAGAAAGGGTTCATCAGGTCTTCTACATCTCCGGCTGGAGCAGGGTTTTTCTTTGTCAAAAAGAAAGATGGGGGGTTGCGGCCCTGTATTGACTATAGAGGTCTCAATGACATGACAGTTAAGAACAGATATCCGTTACCTCTGATTCCAGAACTGTTCGACCGTGTTAAAGGAGCTACTGTATTTACTAAGTTGGACTTACGGGGGGCCTACAATCTTATACGTATTCGCCCAGGGGACGAATGGAAGACGGCATTTAATACCCGCGACGGCCATTACAAATACCTGGTAATGCCTTTTGGCCTATGTAACGCCCCAGCCGTCTTTCAAGAGTTCGTTAACGAAATCTTCAGAGATCTTCTCTATGACTGCTTGGTAGTATATCTGGATGACATCCTCATTTTTTCTAAGGATCTGAAGACCCATCGGGAACAAGTCAAAGAAGTGTTAACTCGTTTACGAAGGAATCAGTTATTCTGTAAGTTAGAGAAGTGCACCTTTGAAGTACCCACAATTCCATTCCTCGGTTACATTCTTTCAGGGCAGAAGTTACAGATGGACCCCGCTAAAGTCCAGGCGATTCAGTATTGAGCACTTCCAGCTACCCTTAAAGGAATTCAACGTTTCCTGGGGTTTGCTAACTTCTACCGAAGATTCATTCAAAAGTATTCTTCTGTCATAGCTCCTATAACCGCATTAACTAGGAAGGGAGCCGATCCTGCCAAGTGGTCTCCTGAGGCTTTGGAAGCCTTTTCATCTTTAAAGGAGGCCTTCACGACTGCTCCAGTTCTTCGACAACCCAATCTCAGCCGTCCGTTCTTGGTGGAGGTTGATGCCTCTACTGTGGGAGTGGGAGCAGTATTATCCCAGCTTTTCGAGGACAAGAAGGTCCATCCCTGTGCGTTCTTCTCGCGAAAATTCTTCCCCGCTGAACAGAATTATGCTATTGGGGAACAGGAATTACTGGCAATTAAGTTGGCCTTTGAGGAGTGGAGGTATTTGTTGGAGGGAGCTCAGCATCCAATTTCGGTAACCACAGATCACAAGAACCTCCTGTATCTACAGTCAGCCCGATGTCTGAACCCACGCCAAGCAAGATGGGCACTCTTCTTTACCCATTTTAATTTTAAACTCAGTTACCGACCAGGTTCCCTCAACATAAAGGCAGATGCCTTATCTCGCTCCCTAAGTTCATTAGAATCCTCTGACCTTTGAAAAGAGCAATTTATCCTGGAATCCACCTCTTTTTCTGCAACTAATACCTCTCCACTTCCTCCTCCAGGGAAGATCTTCGTTGCACCAAATCTGCGCAAAAAACTTCTCACATGGGCTCACTCCTCCTCCTTCATGGGCCATGCGGGCGGTCATAAGACACTTAAATTCATTCAGCGCTCCTACTGGTGACCTCATCTCAGGACGGACGTTCAGGAATTCGTGGCTGCCTGTCCAAAATGTGCTCAGCATAAAAGTCCCAAAAGTCCACCAGCCGGGTTACTCCATCCTTTACCGGTACCACTAAGACCATGGACGCATATTTCTATGGACTTTATTACAGATTTACCTATGTCTGGTGGGCGGAACACCGTATGGGTCATAGTTGACCGATTCTCTAAAATGGCACACTTTGTTCCTCTGGCTAACCTTCCATCTGCATCCCAGTTGGCAAAATTGTTTATAGCAGAGATCTTTCGACTCCATGGTCTACCACAGGAAATCGTGTCTGATAGAGGTCCTCAATTTGTGGCCAAGTTTTGGAGATCCTTATGTTCTGCTCTTGGCGTGAAATTAAACTTCTCCTCAGGCTATCATCCCCAAACGGATGGTCAAACAGAGAGAGTGAACCAGGATCTGGAGACTTTTCTGCGTTTATTCATGTCCTCCTCACAGGACAACTGGCTGGACTTCCTCCCATTCGCAGAATTTGCCCATAACAATCTTTATCACTCTGCCACAAAATCTTCTCCATTCTTCATTAATTATGGTTACCATCCAAGAGTTCCTGACTTCCAACTTCTGCCTAAGCTCAAGGTTCCTGCTGCAGAGTCAACACTTCGACAACTTACTGAAGCCTTGAAACAAGTTCACAAGACTTTGCTCAAGACTTCCAAGAGATATAAGACCTATGCAGATCTGAAACGAAAAGCTGTACCAAGCCTTAAGGTAGGAGATCGTGTTTGGGTTTCCACACATAACCTAAGATTAAAGGTCCCTACAAAAAAGTTTGCTCCCAGATTTATTGGGCCTTGCCCAATCGAAAAAGTGTTGAATCCTGTGGCTTACAAAGTGAAATTACCTCTGCAGTTAAGAATTCCTAATGCATTTCATATTTCTCTCTTCAAACCATTGGTACTTAATCGGTTCAGAGCCGCTCTGCCTAAATCACCCAAAATCCAATCAGCACATGGAGACGAATTTGAGATTCACAAGATCCTTGATTTTCGCAGACGTTATGGTCGCATCCAGTACCTTGTCGATTGGAAGGGGTATGGGCCAGAGGAGAGATCTTGGGTAGATGCAGAGGATGTCCATGCTCAAAGACTTCTTCGGACATTTCATGCCAAGTTTCCAACTAAACCACATAGGTGTCCGGAGTCCACCCGCAAAGGGGGGGGGGGGGGTACTGTCAGCGTCCGGAGTCTTACCGATACGCTGGGGCCGCGGGGCTGGCTTCCTTGGTGATGTGCGGGCAGTGGCGGAGGTGGGCTGCTGCGCCAGATCTGTGGGCAGCAGTAGCGGCGGTGAGGGGGTCCGCTCGTGGCGGCGGGATGTCGCTACAGTGGGTCGCTCTTGCTGAGCCATTGCTAGGAGACCAGGGGCAGTGAGCAATGTGGCTTTGCAAAAAGGTCTGCATTACTGGGCGCCGCCATGTTGGAGACCAAGTTTTGAGCATAGTTCCTGTTTCCTGTCTCTTCCAGCCAATCCAGGGGAAGCTCTCCCTATAAAAGGGGGCTGGTTTAGGACAGGGATGCCAGTGCTTCAAGTTACAACCCTGTTGTAGGTGCTTTAGCCTGTGCTCCCAGGATTCCTGCTGTATTCTGGTTCCTCCTGATCCTGCTTGGTCGGTCCTCTGTTGCTGCTGCAGCCCTGCCGTTCCTACCCTGCTAATGCCTGTGGAAGCGCCCCTGGAAAACCCGGTCCAGTAAGACTCTTTGGGCACAGTCGGCCTCGGGTCTTCTGCCTCGTCTTTCAAGCCACACTCCACAGATATCCTTCACCAGCCACGCCTTTGTACCACCGACCACCGCCTGCAGATTATTATCTTCATCCTCGTTTTCCAAACCACAGTCCACGTCTCCAGCCACGTCTTCAACCATCATCCACAGTTCCACAGTTTATCATCTACAGTCTCGTCTTTCAAATCACAGTCCACAGTTCTTTGCCTCCAGCCACGTCTTAACCATCGTGCTCCAGCCTCGGTTCTCTACCTCAGCCCTGTACATAATACTTTCCATTGACTCTCAAACCCCGCCTACGTTCTTCATTGCTCCGTGTCCCATGCGAAGGAACTATATCCAGCCCCCTCATCTGGTTCATTCACAGCCTGCTACCTCCTCGGGCAAATCTCAGCTGCCGGATCCTCAAACTCTGCTAGACGTGACAGTATCATTTTAATCACCTGACAAACATTTTTAAACTACAGTTATACTCAACTGTGAACATTTGAACACTTATACAGATTTATAGAATGTTCAATGAGCAACACAGATAAAATGTATATTTGTAGTTTGAAATACTCGGAAAACTATACATACCGTATATACTCGAGTATAGTCGACCCGAATATAAGCCGAGGCACCTAATTTTACCACAAAACCCTGGGAAAACATATGGACTCGAGTATAAGCCTAGGGTGGGAAATGCAGCTCTAGCCGTACACAGCCCTCAGTGCCAGATATGCCCCCACAGTGCCAGATATGCCCTCATACTGCCAGATATGCCCCCACAGTGCCAGATATGCCCTCATACTGCCAGATATGCCCCCACAGTGCCAGATATGCCTCATACTGCCAGATATGCCCCCACGGTGCCAGATATGCCCCCACAGTGCCAGATATGCCCCCACAGTGCCTGATGTGCCAGATATGCCCTCATGCTGCCAAATATGCCCCACAGTGCCAGATGTGCAAGATATGCCCTCATGCTGCCAGATATGCCCTCATGCTGCTGCCAGATGTGCCCCTCATGCTGCTGCCAGATATGCCCCTCATGCTGCTGCCAGATATGCCCCTCATGCTGCTGCCAGATATGCCCCTCATGCTGCTGCCAGATATGCCCCTCATGCTGCTGCCAGCTATGTTCCTCATGCTGCTGCCAGATGTGCCCCTGATGCTGCTGCCAGATGTGCCCCTCATGCTGCTGCCAGATGTGCCCCTCATGCTGCTGCCAGATGTGCCCCTCATGCTGCTGCCAGATGTGCCCCTCATGCTGCTGCCAGATATGCCCCTCATGCTGCTGCCAGATATGCCCCTCATGCTGCTGCCAGATATGCCCCTCATAGTGCCAAATTTGCTCCCCCAGTGCTGTTACTTACCCCTCCGTCGATCCCGCGCTGTCTACTGAAAGAGGGACACGGAGCGCACAGCGCGCGGCTCTCCTGTGTCCCTCCTGCATCTCCGGCGGCCGCGGCGGGTCTATTAAAGGAAGTGCCGGTTCGTGATCAGAGGTCACGAACGGGTACTTCCTTTAATAGACCCGCCGCTGCCGCCGGAGATGCAGGAGGGACACAGGAGAGCCGCGCGCTGTGCGCTCCGTGTCCCTCCTTCACACTGCACTCCCTGTCACTGTGCACTGACTCGAGTATAAGCCGAGGTGGCTTTTTCAGCACAAAAAAAAGTGCTGAAAAAGTCGGCTTAAACTTGAGTATATACGGTACTTTAAAATACGGCACGTAGGAAAAGTGTTGGTGATAAACACTCACATATTAATTTTATAGTTATATATATATATATATATATATAAAATAAACAGCAATGGGACTGTGGCACTCCAAGACTTGAAAAGATGGTTTTACTGGTTCACATCAGAAAATATGCCTATAGCAGCCAACGTTTCGGTGCCGCAAGCACCGTTGTCAAGGCAGGCATAACAAAATAAGAAAATAGTGATATACACAAACAGACAGAAACATCTTACCTAAATAGGAAGGGGGCCATCTTGCCGCGGGAGAGCCGGGTCCGGCGGGCGCCTCCGTCTGCAGCTGCTGGCGGAGCGTCACTTCCGGTGACGTCAGCCGGCTTCCGTCCCAGTTACCAGGCAACCTCAATGCAGCAACGCTGTCAGGTTGCCATGGTGCCGGCGCTTTGCCGCTGAGTGATCTCCCCGGCCCTCCACGGGGCAAGCTGTGTAAGGGGATACCAACATCACATTAAGAAAGAAAAGAAAATAACACTTAACAATTAGTGAATACCCACGAAGTGTACCTTATTGTATTGCCCACTATAACAAGCAGGGCTAAAATGGGGTAATTCTAAACACAGGTAAAGACCTTCTGTGCTATATCGCGGGTGTGAGAGGGCAAACTACTAGCAATCGTCGCCCAGTGTATGATTTATGGAAACGATGAGGAGCGAATATGCAGAGAAAAAGAAAGAAATGTTAGAAGAATGAAGACATGAGTGGAAAGGGAAAATAGAGGGGGCTGGTGAAAAAAACAAAAAGAAAGGTAAACAGAACTGGAGAATTAGAATTAGAATAGTGGGAGAGAGAAAAAAATAGGAGAAGAAAAGAAGAATCAGTGAAAAGTGAAGTGAGGAAAGTGAGAAAAAAAGAGGAGAAAGAGCGAGAAGAAAAAAGATATAAAGGGAGTACCGAGACGATGAGAGAAAAAGCTAGAAAGTAAAAGCACAAGAAAGATAGAACACAAGAGCAAGAGAAGGAGATGACAAAAAACAAAAAGGAAGAGGAAGAGGGAAAAAAATTTAACAAAGGGAAGGGGAAAAGAAAAAAGGAAAAAGAAAAAAGAAAAAAGAAAAAAAGGAGGAAAGAAAGAGCAAAAAGAAGAAGCACCAAGACATGATAAATGCTAAAAATGTCTAAATACGGCATCTGAATATAACAGAATATGCTATGAGTCCATCCCTGTGTTAATGTCCTTAATATATATGTAAACCACAGGTAGAGATAGAGATAGAGACAGTAGCGAGTGTCCTGTAGATGACTGACGGGGATACAGAAATGTGACCTGTGCCTGGTAGGGTTTTTTTTTGGTTAGTGTTCAGCGTTCTCCGAACACGGTCCAGTTGAAGCGTTCATTCATGCCACACGGAAAGACTGTATTGAGGGTGTGAATCCACCTGCTTTCGCATTAAGCAATTTTCCATCACGGTCTCCACCTCTTAACGCTACTGGAATGTGATCAATAAGGATGTGTTTGAATTGAGCTAAGGTGTGGCCCGCCTGTAAAAAGTGTTGTGCCACAGGTTGTTCTGCCACTTTAGTTTTAAGAGCTTTGTTAATGGAAGAGCGGTGCAATGCCATGCATTCGCGAACAGTGCGAGTGGTTTTCCCCACATAATATAAATTACATGGGCATATGATGATGTATATGACGTGCGTTGACAGGCAGGATAAAGCATATTTTATGGAAAAGACACGAGGCAAATGTGGGTGTTTGAATGCACTACCCGTGATGATATGCGAACACGTGGTGCAACGAGGACACTTGTAACACCCAGCCGGTCTAGTGAGGAAATGGGATTCCCCTTGTGTTTTCTTGAATCCTGTAATGTCAGTGTGTACGACCATGTCTCGTATGTTTCTACCCCTGGTGTAACAAGCCATGGGGCGTTTTTGTTTAAAGCACTGAAGATCTTTATCCGATGCCACTATCGGCCACAGCGCACGGCTGGCTCGTTGCACCACTTGGCTTGACGTAGTAAAGGCCATTTTCCACGGGATAGTATCTTCTCTATTACGTTCCTTCGGCTGAAGTATTTGGTCTCGACCAATGGACAGCACCTCCTGTTTCTGTTGTTTCAACAAGTTGAAATTGTAGCCCCGTGCCACAAACTTATCTATGATGTTATCAATGCCTGTAGCTGCGGTGGCCTGATTATCCGCAATTCTTGCCACCCTCATCATTTGGGATTTAGGTAACCCACGTTTGAGAGATTTGGGGTGGTGGCTTGATGCCAACAGGAGTGTGTTTCTGTCCGTGGGTTTAGAGTATACTTCCGTGTGTAACCTACCAAGGTCGATTGAGACCAAGACATCCAAGTAGTGAATTGAGGTGTAACTGTACTGGCGAGTGACTTTAATGGTAGAGTTCCGACTATTAATCCCCTCAATCATATTAATTAGCAACTCCTCACTGCCTGTCCAAAGGATGAACAGGTCATCAATGTAACACATATAGCATCGGATGTGCTGTGCATAATCTGCGTTAGTAAAGAACATTTCTGTTTCTTCCTGGAGCATGAAAATGTTCGCGTAGCTGGGTGCCACGTTACTACCCATGGCGCAACCGGACAACTGCCGATAGAACTGGCCATTGTAGATAAAGTAGTTCCTGGACAATGTAAGTTCTAGTAGCTTCATAAATACCTCAATGTCCAAATCGATGATGGATTGGGACTCATAGAACCGTCTTACTGCCGCCAACCCTTTCGAATGAGGGATGGAGGTGTACAGGCTGTTAATGTCCAGTGTGCACAGGATGCTGCCTTGTGAGATCTCTTTAATGCTTGCTAATCTTTTTAGGAAACACGTTGTATCCTTGATTAATGTTGCTTGTTTAATTACATGCGGTAGGAGAATGCAGTCAAGATATAAAGAGATTGGGCTGTACAATGAATCTCTAGCCGAGATTATGGGTCGACCCGGTGGATGGGTTGCATTCTTATGAATTTTGGGGACACTGTACAGGATAGGGCTTACTGGGAAAGGTTGTTGAAGAGCTTTAAAGGTTTTCTTATCCAGTAATCCTTGTGATGCCGCTTCCTGTAGGATCACCTGTAATTCTGATTGATACTGTGTTGTGGGATCCCCCGGTAGTTTTTGATACACCTCCTCATCGGCAAGTTGCCATTAAATTTCAGCCATGTAGTCTTCTAAGTTCTGTATAACTATGGCGCCCCCTTTATCGGCGGGGCGCACTATGATATCCCGGTATAATGACAGCTGTTGTAAGGCTAAATGTTCCTGGCGGCTGAGGTTGTAATGTTGCGTGGGTTGTGCTTGGATATATTTATTCACAGAATCATCCATCATGCACGTAAATGTTTTAATGGAGTTGTTGGAGGACACCGGATCAAAAGTGGAGGTGCTTCTTTTTGACAGAAATCGCTGGTTGGGGGTATTCTGTGTAAGTGAGGCGGAGTTCTGAAAGAATTCTTGCAGTCTAAGCTTACGGGAAAATTGATGTAACTCGACTTTCCAATTTAAATCGCGGTGTATGTTGGTTGGGACGAAGGACAGGCCTTTGTTTAATACACTCTCCTCAGCAGGAGTTAAAATTCTGGAAGATAAATTATAAATTAATTTTTCTTGGCCTTGCTTTTCTGAGACTTGTCTTCTCTTTTGCCTCGCGTTTTGACCACCGCGACGGGTGGCTTTGCACTTGTTCTGGAATGTTGCAAAGTAGGGACTGCGGGGCCTAAAGGGGCCGATGGTCCTTCCAAAGGGTCGTCAGAATCTCGGATCACAAACTCGCTGTCACTGTTGGATGTGGGGAGCTCACGTCCCCTTTGTTCTCTGCGTCTGTGCCAGCTTTGCCTGGAGTATGTGCCGGTATTGCGGGTTTGTCGATTTTCCCCACCCATTAACCAATGGTACACTCGGTTAGAGTCATAGTCGTTCAGCACTGTTTCAAACTTTTTTGTTTTGAATCTTGTCAAGTCGTCTGATACACTTCAATCCTTTGTTTGATCGACAAATAGCAGTCATTGCTAGAGTCTCTCGTCAGAATAGTCGCAAGTTCAGTTTCTAACTTGAAAATTTTCTCCCGTGCCGCCACAAGTTCTCTTTCAGATTCCTGGATGACTAAAAGCATCAAGTCCAGACTGCATTTGTTGACAATCCCTATCCATTTCTGGCAGAAGTCTGGATTGAAGCGGCCAATTGTGGGTGCATTGCGTACACGAAAGCCCCGGGGGATCATTTGTTGTCTGTAGTACTTTGTTAGAGAAATACCGTGCATGAGATAGTCAATTTCACGTTTCTTTAACTTGATTAATTGTTCACAGACCTCCTCCGTTGTTTGCTGCGTATCTTTATTTGGCCACTCATCCTTAAACAGAATATCCTCCACCTCCTCATCTGTAAAGGTGTGTATAAACCCCTTGGTAATCGGCATGCCTTTGCAGCCCAAGGGAAATTTGTTACCGGCCACATTGCTGGAGTTTGTAATCTCAGCACTAGTGGAATCCATTTTGTGATGCTATACACGTGATGACTCCAAAGAACGGCTGTGTATGGCACAGCCTGTGTAGAACTTGCTGGTGGTGCTCGGTTCCGTGATGGAGCTAGCAGCTCCAAGGATACAAAGTCGAAGTAGAACCGTCACTCGTAGCGAAACTGCATCTGGTGGGTGCATACATACACATATATACATGTATATACATACATACACATATATACATACACACATTACCAGTGAATTGCGGCTATATCGTATGTTTAGTGGGCACTCCTTACAGTCTGGCAGCCTGCAAATCTTCTGCCAAAGGGAGTGTTGCTAGAGTTAGCTGGATTAACAGATGTTTGGAGAGCCCAAAGTTTGGACGCCCAAAGTGCCAGATGGCACATTTTTTCTCGCAGTGGCTGCCGGGTGCCCGAATGGCAGAAAAATTGAAATGCTGCCATTGGCACCCTCTAGTGGAGGCTGTGGAAAAAAAATTGGGAATCGGCCCTTAGAACATAAAGGACCAGAGAATGATAGAAGTTTATGAGGATTTACTTGTGATAGAGATGGAAGAGTGCAAAACAAGATATGCCTATAACTAAGAGTTTGGTGAAGGTTTCATTATATGAAATTCAGCAGTCATCACTGATTAGAATAGGGAAGTATAGTTTATATTTTAAATAGAATAAATTACTTCAGATTTTAGGAAGTGCATTTTTTTTCCAGAATAAAACACTGTCATCTACACTTCTCTTAAATTGCAATTCCACATTCCAAATTCTTAGCCCTTAGCTGCTATTTAGTTACATAGAAACATAGAATTTGACAGCAGATAAGAACCACTTGGCCCATCTAGTCTGCCCATTTTTTTTATCCTTTAGGTAATCGCAACCCTTTTTGAACCTTAATTCTTTGTAAGGATATTCATATGCCTATCCCAAGCATGTTTAAATTGCTCGACAGTCTTAGCCTCTACCACCTCTGATGGGGGCTATTCCACTTATCCACTACCCTTTCTGTGAAATAATTTTTCCTTAAATTTCCCCTGAACCTACCTCCCTCCAGTGTCAGTGTATGTCCTCGAGTTCTAATACTTCTCTTCCTTTGAAAAATGTTTCCCTCCTGAAAGTTTCTATCATGTCTCCCCTTTCCCTTCTCTCCTCCATACTATACATGTTAAGATCTTTTAGCCTTTCCGGGTAAGTTTTGTGATGTAGGCCATGCACCATTTTAGATGCCCGTCTTTGTACACTCTCTAATGTATTTATATCCTTCTGGAGATATGGTCTCCAGAACTGGACACAGTATTCCAGATGAGGCCGCACCAATGACCTATACAGTGGCATTATTACTTCTCTTTTCCTGCTACTGATTCCTCTCCCTATGCAATAGTTGGTCTAACTTCTTTTTCTTTGCGTACAGAAAGACATTAGCATGTGCAACTTTATAAATTCCATAAATGGCAATACAACTACTGTAAAGATTTCTATGCATAATGCAATACACATAAACTTGTATTAATCCCAACACTAACAGAATCACAGAACATTTTAAATACTCTGGGGTAGATTTTCTAAAGCTTCTAAAAAATAAGAATTTACTTACCGATAATTCTATTTCTCGTAGTCCGTAGTGGATGCTGGGGACTCCGTAAGGACCACGGGGGAATAGCGGCTCCGCAGGAGACTGGGCACATCTAAAGAAAGCTTTAGGACTATCTGGTGTGCACTGGCTCCTCCCCATATGACCCTCCTCCAAGCCTCAGTTAGGATACTGTGCCCGGACGAGCGTACACAATAAGGAAGGATTTTGAATCCCGGGTAAGACTCATACCAGCCACACCAATCACACTGTACAACTTGTGATCTGAACCCAGTTAACAGCATGATAACAGAGGAGCCTCTAGAAAAGATGGCTCACTACAGCAATAACCCGATTTTTTTGGTAACAATAACTATGTACCAGTATTGCAGACAATCCGCACTTGGGATGGGCGCCCAGCATCCACTACGGACTACGAGAAATAGAATTATCGGTAAGTAAATTCTTATTTTCTCTAACGTCCTAAGTGGATGCTGGGGACTCCGTAAGGACCATGGGGATTATACCAAAGCTCCCAAACGGGCGGGAGAGTGCGGATGACTCTGCAGCACCAATTGAGAGAACTCCAGGTCCTCCTCAGCCAGGGTATCAATTTTGTAGAATTTTACAAACGTATTTGCTCCTGACCAAGTAGCTGCTCGGCAAAGTTGTAAAGCCGAGACCCCTCGGGCAGCCGCCCAAGATGAGCCCACCTTCCTTGTGGAGTGGGCATTTACAGATTTTTGGCTGTGGCAGGCCTGCCACAGAATGTGCAAGCTGAATTGTACTACAAATCCAACGAGCAATAGTCTGCTTAGAAGCAGGAGCACCCAGCTTGTTGGGTGCATACAGGATAAACAGCGAGTCAGATTTTCTGACTCCAGCCGTCCTGGAAACATATATTTTCAGGGCCCTGACAACGTCTAGCAACTTGGAGTCCTCCAAGTCCCTAGTAGCTGCAGGCACCACAATAGGTTGGTTCAGGTGAAACGCTGAAACCACCTTAGGGAGAAACTGAGGACGAGTCCTCAATTCCGCCCTGTCCGAATGGAAAATCAGATAAGGGCTTTTACAGGATAAAGCCGCCAATTCTGACACGCGCCTGGCCCAGGCCAGGGCCAACAGCATGACCACTTTCCATGTGAGATATTTTAACTCCACAGATTTAAGTGGTTCAAACCAATGTGACTTTTGGAACCCAAAAAACTACATTGAGATCCCAAAGTGCCACTGGAGGCACAAAAGGAGGCTGTATATGCAGTACCCCTTTTACAAACGTCTGAACTTCAGGGACTGAAGCTAGTTCTTTTTGGAAGAAAATTGACAGGGCCGAAATTTGAACCTTAATGGACCCCAATTTCAGGCCCATAGACACTCCTGTTTGCAGGAAATGTAGGAATCGACCCAGTTGAATTTCCTCCGTCGGGCCTTACTGGCCTCGCACCACGCAACATATTTTCGCCAAATGCGGTGAAAATGTTTTGCGGTTACATCCTTCCTGGCTTTGATCAGGATAGGGATGACTTCATCCGGAATGCCTTTTTTCCTTCAGGATCCGGCGTTCAACCGCCATGCCGTCAAACGCAGCCGCGGTAAGTCTTGGAACAGACAGGGTCCTTGTTGGAGCAGGTCCCTTCTTAGAGGTAGAGGCCACGGATCCTCCGTGAGCATCTCTTGAAGTTCCGGTTACCAAGTCCTTCTTGGCCAATCCGGAGCCACGAATATAGTGCTTACTCCTCTCCATCTTATCAATCTCAGTACCTTGGGTATGAGAGGCAGAGGAGGGAACACATACACTGACTGGTACACCCACGGTGTTACCAGAGCGTCTACAGCTATTGCCTGAGGGTCCCTTGACCTGGCGCAATACCTGTCGAGTTTTTCCCAACGGTTTATAATCATGTGGAAGACTTCTGGGTGAAGTCCCCACTCTCCCGGGTGGAGGTCGTGCTGAGGAAGTCTGCTTCCCAGTTGTCCACTCCCGGAATGAATACTGCTGACAGTGCTATCACATGATTTTCCGCCCAGCGAAGAATCCTTGCAGCTTCTGCCATTGCCCTCCTGCTTCTTGTGCCACCCTGTCTGTTTACGTGGGTGACTGCCGTGATGTTGTCCGACTGGATCAACACCGGCTGACCTTGAAGCAGAGGTCTTGCTAAGCTTAGAGCATTGTAAATGGCCCTTAGCTTCAGGATATTTATGTGAAGTGATGTCTCCAGGCTTGACCATAAGCCCTGGATATTCCTTCCCTGTGTGACTGCTCCCCAGCCTCGCAGGCTGGCATCCGTGGTCACCAGGACCCAGTCCTGAATGCCGAATCTGCGGCCCTCTAGAAGATGAGCACTCTGCAACCACCACAGGAGGGACACCCTTGTCCTTGGTGACAGGGTTATCCGCTGATGCATCTGAAGATGCGACCCGGACCATTTGTCCAGCAGGTCCCACTGGAAAGTTCTTGCGTGGAATCTGCCGAATGGGATTGCTTCGTAGGAAGCCACCATTTTACCCAGAACCCTTGTGCATTGATGCACTGAGACTTGGCTCGGTTTTAGGAGGTTCCTGACTAGCTCGGATAACTCCCTGTCTTTCCCCTCCGGGAGAAACACCTTTTTCTGGACTGTGTCCAGGATCATCCCTAGGAACCGAAGACAAGTCGTCGGAACCAGCTGCGATTTTGGAATATTGAGAATCCAATCGTGCTGCCGCAACACTACCTGAGATAGTGCTACACCGACCTCCAACTGTTCCCTGGATCTTACCCTTATCAGGGAATCGTCCAAGTAAGGGATAACTAAAATTCCCTTCCTTCGAAGGAATATCATCATTTCGGCCATTACCTTGGTAAAGACCCGGGGTGCCGTGGACCATCCATACGGCAGCGTCTGAACTGATAGTGACAGTTCTGTACCATAAACCTGAGGTACCCTTGGTGAGAAGGGTAAATTTTGACATGAAGGTAAGCATCCTTGATGTCCCGAGACATCATGTAGTCCCCTTCTTCCAGGTTCGCAATCACTGCTCTGAGTGACTCAATCTTGAATTTGAACCTCTTCAAAGATTTTAGATTTAGAATCGGTCTCACCGAGCCGTCCGGCTTCGGTACCACAACAGTGTGGAATAATACCCCGTTCCCTGTTGCAGGAGGGGTACCTTGATTATCACCTGCTGGGAATACAGCTTGTGAATGGCTTCCAAAACTGTCTCCCTGTCAGAAGGAGACATCGGTAAAGCCGACTTTAGGAAAACGGCGAGGGGGAGACGTCTCGAATTCTAATTTGTACCCCTGAGATATCACCTGAAGGATCCAGGGGTCTACTTGCGAGTGAGCCCACTGCGCGCTGAAATTCATTGAGACGGGCCCCCCACCGTGCCTGATTCTGCTTGTAAAGCCCCAGCGTCATACTGAGGGCTTGGCAGAGGCGGGAGAGGGTTTCTGTTCCTGGGAACTGGCTGATTTCTGCAGCCTTTTTCCTCTCCCTCTGTCACGGGGCAGAAATGAGGAACATTTTGCCCGCTTGTCCACGAAAAGACTGCGCCTGATAATACGGCGTCTTCTCATGTTGAGAGGCGACCTGGGGTACAAACGTGGATTTCCCAGCTGTTGCCGTGGCCACCAGGTCTGAAAGACCGACCCCAAATAACTCCTCCCCTTATTAAGGCAATACTTCCAAATGCCGTTTGGAATACGCATCACCTGACCACTGACGTGTCCATAACCCTCTACTGGTAGAAATGGACAACGCACTTAGACTTGATGCCAGTCGGCAAATATTCTGCTGTGCATCACGCATATATAGAAATGCATCTTTTAAATGCTCTATAGGCAAAAATATACTGTCCCTATCTAGGGTATCAATATTTTCAGTCAGGGAATCCGACCACGCCAACCCAGCACTGCACATCCAGGCTGAGGCGATTGCTGGTCGCAGTATAACACCAGTATGTGTGTAAATACATTTTAGGATACCCTCCTGCTTTCTATCAGCAGGATCCTTAAGGGCGGCCATCTCAGGAGAGGGTAGAGCCCTTACAAGCGTGTGAGCGCTTTATCCACCCTAGGGGGTGTTTCCCAACGCACCCTAACCTCTGGCGGGAAAGGATATAATGCCAATAACATTTTAGAAATTATCAGTTGTTATCGGGGGAAAACCACGCATCATCACACACCTCATTTAATTTCTCAGATTCAGGAAAACTACAGGTAGTTTTTCCTCACCGAACATAATACCCCTTTTTGGTGGTACTCGTATTATCAGAAATGTGTAAAACATTTTTCATTGCCTCAATCATGTAACGTGTGGCCCTACTGGAAGTCACATTTGTCTCTTCACCGTCGACACTGGAGTCAGTATCCGTGTCGGCGTCTATATCTGCCATCTGAGGTAACGGGCGCTTTAGAGCCCCTGACGGCCTATGAGACGTCTGGACAGGCACAAGCTGAGTAGCCGGCTGTCTCATGTCAACCACTGTCTTTTATACAGAGCTGACACTGTCACGTAATTCCTTCCAACAGTTCATCCACTCAGGTGTCGACCCCCTAGGGGGTGACATCACTATTACAGGCAATCTGCTCCGTCTCCACATCATTATTCTCCTCATACATGTCGACACAAACGTACCGACATACAGCACACACACAGGGAATGCTCTGATAGAGGACAGGACCCCACTAGCCCTTTGGGGAGACAGAGGGAGAGTTTGCCAGCACACACCAAAGCGCTATATATATACAGGGATAACCTTATATAAGTGTTTTTCCCCTTATAGCTGCTGTATTGTTAATACTGCGCCTAATTAGTGCCCCCCTCTCTTTTTTAACCCTTTTTGTAGTGTAGTGACTGCAGGGGAGAGCCAGGGGAGCTTCCCTCCAACTGAGCTGTGAGGGAAAATGGCGCCAGTGTGCTGAGGAGATAGGCTCCGCCCCTTTTTCGCGGACTTTTCTCCTGCTTTTTTATGGATTCTGGCAGGGGTTAAAATTCATCCATATAGCCCTGGGGGCTATATGTGATGTATTTTCGCCAGCCAAGGTGTTTTTATTGCTGCTCAGGGCGCCCCCCCCTAGCGCCCTGCACCCTCAGTGACCGAAGTGTGAAGTGTGCTGAGGAGCAATGGCGCACAGCTGCAGTGCTGTGCGCTACCTTGGTGAAGACAGGATGTCTTCTGCCGTCGATTTTCCGGACCTCTTCTGTCTTCTGGCTCTGTAAGGGGGCCGGCGGCGCGGCTCTGGGACCCATCCAGGCTGGGCCTGTGATCGTCCCTCTGGAGCTAATGTCCAGTAGCCTAAGAAGCCCAATCCACTCTGCACGCAGGTGAGTTCGCTTCTTCTCCCCTTAGTCCCTCGATGCAGTGAGCCTGTTGCCAGCAGGTCTCACTGAAAATAAAAAACCTAAACTAAAACTTTCACTAAGAAGCTCAGGAGAGCCCCTAGTGTGCACCCTTCTCGTTCGGGCACAGAGATCTAACTGAGGCTTGGAGGAGGGTCATAGGGGGAGGAGCCAGTGCACACCAGATAGTCCTAAAGCTTTCTTTAGATGTGCCCAGTCTCCTGCGGAGCCGCTATTCCCCCGTGGTCCTTACGGAGTCCCCAGCATCCACTTAGGACGTTAGAGAAATGAAAAGTGGTGCTATGGGCCACTTCACCACCAAGGACAGACTGGGGGTCTGAAACAGCCCTAGCGTGCCTCTAGGGTACACTGGTTAATAATCCAGTTGACTAGACAAGATATACGGCATCTGCCGTGCTGCAGGGCCACCCTGATACAGTACACACAAGCCAATGTACAAGCGATGTATCATTAGCTGACTGTAAGAAGTATATATTTCATAGTGTATACCCAGCCACACCCTAACTATACACACTAATGCTTTCCCAGCTCTTCCCCGCTCTGTTTCAGATACAAAAGAAACCCCCAAAAACTATATACAGATGAACATACACGCATTTTTTTTTTTTTTTTTTTAAGTACGAGAATTTGTTATATTCCTTGGGCTGGATTCAAATGTCCCCCCTCCCGCCGGCAGCTATTGAAATGTTGCTGCTGATGGGCGTGACAAGTTAATTTCAGCTCGCTACCCCCATTATAAGCAAGCTGAAATGCGCTTAAAGAGACCCGTTTGGGCGGCCAAATGGGACTTTTCACGCTCGCGACCATTACTTTATCCAGGTTTAGCTGCTTTGCGCGCCTAAACCCAAGTGTAATGGGCATGATCAGTGTGATAACTGAGGGCATTTGAATATTGCCCGCAATCTCCCGTCACTTTATACGGGAAATCGGGTGTGTGATAACATCAGAGTTTTCCACCCTTGTCTGTTGAGGAAAATAAGAATTTACTTACCGATAATTCTATTTCTCGTAGTCCGTAGTGGATGCTGGGAACTCCGTAAGGACCATGGGGAATAGCGGCTCCGCAGGAGACAGGGCACATCTAAAGAAAGCTTTAGGATCACCTGGTGTGCACTGGCTCCTCCCCCTATGACCCTCCTCCAAGCCTCAGTTAGGATACTGTGCCCGGACGAGCGTACACAATAAGGAAGGATTTTGAATCCCGGGTAAGACTCATACCAGCCACACCAATCACACTGTACAACTTGTGATCTGAACCCAGTTAACAGCATGATAATAGAGAAGCCTCTCGAAAAGATGGCTCACCACAACAATAACCCGAATTTTTTGGTAACAATAATTATGTACCAGTATTGCAGACAATCCGCACTTGGGATGGGCGCCCAGCATCCACTACGGACTACGAGAAATAGAATTATCGGTAAGTAAATTCTTATTTTCTCTGACGTCCTAGTGGATGCTGGGAACGCCGTAAGGACCATGGGGATTATACCAAAGCTCCCAAACGGGCGGGAGAGTGCGGATGACTCTGCAGCCCCCAATGAGAGAACTCCCGGTCCTCCTCAGCCAGGGTATCAAATTTGTAGAATTTTACAAACGTATTTGCTCCTGACCAAGTAACTGCTCTGCAAAGTTGTAAAGCCGAGACCCCTCGGGCAGCTGCCCAAGATGAGCCCACCTTCCTTGTGGAGTGGGCATTTACAGATTTTTGGCTGTGGCAGGCCTGCCACAGAATGTGCAAGCTGAATTGTACTACAAATCCAACGAGCAATAGTCTGCTTAGAAGCAGGAGCACCCAGCTAGTTGGGTGCATAGAGGATAAACAGCGAGTCAGATTTCCTGACTCCAGCCGTCCTGGAAACATATATTTTCCGGGTCCTGACAACGTCTAGCAACTTGGAGTCCTCCAAGTCCCTAGTAGCCGCAGGCACCACAATAGGTTTGGTTCAGGTGAACGCTGAAACCACCTTAGGGAGAAACTGAGGACGAGTCCTCAATTCCGCCCTGTCCGAATGGAAAATCAGATAAGGGCTTTTACAGGATAAAGCCACCAATTCTGACACGCGCCTGGCCCAGGCCAGAGCCAACAGCATGACCACTTTTTCTGTGAGATATTTTAACTCCACAGATTTAAGTGTGTCAAACCAATGTGACTTTTGGAACCCAAAAACCACCTGGAGATCCCAAAAGTGCCACTAAAGGCACAAAAGGAGGCTGTATATGCAGTACCCCTTGAACAAATGTCTGAACTTCAGGGACTGAAGCTAGTTCTTTTTTTTTTTTTTTTTTTGGAAGAAAATTGACAGAGCCGAAATTTGAACCTTAATGGACCCCAATTTCAGGCCCATAGATACTCCTGTTTGCAGGAAATGTAGGAATCGACCCAGTTGAATTTCCTCCGTCGAGCCTTACTGGCCTCGCACCACGCAACATATTTTCGCCAAATGCGGTGATAATGTTTTGCGGTTACATCCTTCCTGGCTTTGATCAGGATAGGGATGACTTCATCCGGAATGCCTTTTTCCTTCAGGATCCGGCGTTCAACCGCCATGCCGTCAACGCAGCCGCGGTAAGTCTTGTAACAGACAAGGTCCTTGCTGGAGCAGGTCCCTTCTTAGAGGTAGAGGCCACGGATCCTCCGTGAGCATCTCTTGAAGTTCCGGTTACCAATTCCTTCTTGGCCAATCCGGAGCCACTAATATAGTGCTTACTCCTCTCCATCTTATTAATCTCAGTACCTTGGGTATGAGAGGCAGAGGAGGGAACCCATACACTGATTGGTACACCCACGGTGTTACCAGAGCATCTACAGCTATTGCCTGAGGGTCCCTTGACGTGGCGCAATACCTGTCGAGTTTTTCCCAACGGTTTATAATCATGTGGAAGACTTCTGGGTGAAGTCCTTACTCTCCCGGGTGGAGGTCGTGCTGAGGAAAACTGCTTCCCAGTTGTCCACTCCCGAAATGAAAACTGCTGACAGTGCTATCACATGGTTTTTCGCCCAGCGAAGAATCCTTGCAGCTTCTGCCATTGCCCTCCTGCTTCTTGTGGCACCCTGTCTGTTTACGTGGGTGACTGCCGTAATGTTGTCCGACTGGATCAACACCGGCTGACCTTGAAGCAGAGGTCTTGCTAAGCTTAGAGCATTGTAAATGGCCCTTAGCTTCAGGACATATATGTGAAGTGATGTCTCCAGGCTTGACCATAAGCCCTGGATATTCCTTCCCTGTGTGACTGCTCCCCAGCCTCGCAGGCTGGCATCCGTGGCCACCAGGACCCAGTCCCGCTACAGGAGGGATACCCTTGTCCCTGGTGACAGGGTTATCCGCTGAAGCATCTGAAGATGCGACCCGGACCATTTGTCCAGTAGGTTCCACTGGAAAGTCTTGCGTGGAATCTGCCGAATGGGATTGCTTCGTAGGAAGCCACCATTTTTACCCAGAACCCTTGTGCATTGATGCACTGAGACTTGGTTCGGTTTTAGGAGGTTCCTGACTAGCTCGGATAACTCCCTGGCTTCCTCCTCCGGGAGAAACACCTTCTTTCTGGACTGTGTCCAGGATCATCCCTAGGAACAGAAGACAAGTCGTCGGAACCAGCTGCGATTTTGGAATATTGAGAATCCAATCGTGCTGCCGCAACACTACCTGAGGTAGTGCTACACCGATCTCCAACTGTTCCCTGGATCTCACCCTTATCAGGGAATCGTCCAAGTAAAGGATAACTAAAATTCCCTTCCTTCGAAGGAATATCATCATTACGGTCATTACTTCAGTAAAGACCCGGGGTGCCGTGGACCATCCCTACGGCAGCGTCTGAACTGATAGTGACAGTTCTGTACCATAACCTGAGATACCCTTGGTGAGAAGGGTAAATTTTGACATGAAGGTAAGCATCCTTGATGTCCCGAGACATCATGTAGTCCCCTTCTTCCAGGTTTGCAATCACTGCTCTGAGTGACTCAATTTTGAATTTGAACCTCTGTATGTAAGTGTTCAAAGATTTTTGATTTTAGATTTTAAAATCGGTCTCACCGAGCCGTCTGGCTTCGGTACCACAATAGTGTGGAATAATACCCCGTTCCCTGTTGCAGGAGGGGTACCTTAATTATCACCTGCTGGGAATACAGCTTGTGAATGGCTTCCAAAACTGCCTCCCTGTCAGCGGGAGACGTCGGTAAAACAGACTTTTGGAAACGGCGAGGGGAATACGTCTCGAATTCCAATTTGTACCCCTGAAATATTACCTGAAGGATCCAGGGGTCTACTTACGAGTGAGCCCACTGCGCACTGAAATTCACTGAGAACGGGCCCCCACCGTGCCTGAACTTGTAAAGCCCTAGCGTCATACTGAGGGCTTGGCAGAGGCGGAAAAGGGTTTCTGTTCCTGGGAACTGGCTGATCTCTGCAGCCATTTTCCTCTCCCTCTGTCACGAGCAGAAAAGAGGAACCCTTTTGTCCGCTTGCCAACCAGGACTGCGCCTGATAATACGGCGTCTTATTTTGAGAGGCGACCTAGGGTACATCCCCTTTTTTTAAGGCAATACTTCCAAATGCCGTTTGGAATCCCTGACCACTTTACTGGTAGAATACAACGCACTTATACTTGATGCCAGTCGGCAAATATTCCGCTGTGCATCATGCATATATAGAAATGCATCTTTTAATTGCTCTATAGGCAATAATATACTGTCCTTATCTAGGATATCAATATTTCCAGTCAGGGAATCCGACCACGCCAACCCCGCACTGCACATCCAGGCTGAGGCGATTGCTGGTCGCAGTATAACACTAGTATGTGTGTAAATACATTTTAGGATACCCTCCTGCTTTTTATCAGCAGGATCCTTAAGGGCGGCCATCTCAAGAGAGGGTAGAGCCCTTGTTCTTACAAGCGTGTGAGCGCCTTATCCCCTGTAGGGGGTGTTTCCCAACGCACCCTAACCTCTGGCGGGAAAAGGTATACTGCCAATAACTTTTTAGAATTATCAATTGTTATCGGGGGGAAACCCACGCATCATCACACACCTCATTTTATTTTTCAGATTCAGGAAAACTACAGGAAGTTTTTCCTCACCAAACATAATACCCCTTTTTTTTTTGGTGGTATTCATATTATCAGAAAAGTGTAAACATTTTCCATTGCATCAATCATGCAATGAGTGGCCCTATTGGAAATCACGGTTGTCTCTTCACCGTCGACACAGGAGTCAGTATCCGTGTCGGCGTCTGTATCTGAGGTAACGGGCGCTTTAGAGCCCACTGTATGAGACGTCTGGACATGCACAAGCTGAGTAGCCGGCTGTCTCATGTCAACCACTGTCTTTTATACAAAGCTGACACTGTCACGCAATTTCAACAGTACATCCACTCAGGTGTCGACCCCCTAGGGGGTGACAACACTATTACAGACACTCTACTCCGTCTCCACATCATTTTTCTCCTCATACATGTCGACACAAACGTACCGATACACAGCACACACACAGGGAATGCTCTGATAGAGGACAGGACCCCACTAGCCCTTTGGGGAGACAGAGGGAGAGTTTGCCAGCACACACCAGAGCGCTATATATATACAGGGATAACCTTATATAAGTGTTTTTCCCTTTATAGCTGCTGTATTGTTTATACTGCGCCTAATTTGTGCCCCCCTCTCTTTTTTAACCCCTTTCTGTAGTGTAGTGACTGCAGGGGAGAGCCAGGGAGCTTCCCTCCAACTGAGCTGTGAGGGAAAATGGCGCCAGTGTGCTGAGGAGATAGGCTCCGCCCCTTTCTCGGCGTCCTTATCATCCGTTTTCTTGTATGTTTTGGCAGGGGTTAAATGCATCCATATAGCCCAGGAGTTATATGTGATGCATTTATTTTAGCCATAAAAGGTTTTCTATCGATTTATTGCGTCTCAGGGCGCTGCCCCCCCAGCGCCCTGCACCCTCAGTGACCGGAGTGTGAAGTGTGCTGAGAGCAATGGCGCACAGCTGCGGTGCTGTGCGCCTACCTTTATCTGAAGACAGGAAAGTCTTCTGCCGCCGATTTTTCCGGACCTCTTCGCTCTTCTGGCTCTGTAAGGGGGCCGGCGGCGCGGCTCCGGTGACCCATCCAGGCTGAACCTGTGATCGTCCCTCTGGAGCTAATGTCCAGTAGCCTAAGAAGCCCAATCCACTCTGCACGCAGGTGAGTTCGCTTCTTCTCCCCTTAGTCCCTCGATGCAGTGAGCCTGTTGCCAGCAGGTCTCACTGAAAATAATAAACCTAAACTAAAACTTTCACAAAGAGCTCAGGAGAGCCCCTAGTGTGCACCCTTCTCGTCGGGCACAGAAAATCTAACTGAGGCTTGGAGGAGGGTCATAGGGGGAGGAGCCAGTGCACACCAGGTGATCCTAAAGCTTTCTTTAGATGTGCCCTGTCTCCTGCGGAGCCGCTATTCCCCATGGTCCTTACGGAGTTCCCAGCATCCACTAGGACGTCAGAGAAAAAAAAGCGTTCTTATAAGCAGGATTTCAGGATTTATTATTTGTACAAGAGTCGAGTATGCAATGCAACCACATCATTCTTCAGCACAGTACAAAACAAAGCGTACATTATTCATTACATTTTGAGGCATAATATAATGTTTGACTTACAACAAGATTTTACTTTGATTTTTATTGTCTGTTTGGGACATATTTGCTATATCTCTTAAGGGGCACATCATGACATTCCTTTACTAACTTGGCTAGTGTAAACACATGAGTTTTGTACAAAGTCCATTCACATAATACTGAACTGCTCAGGTAAGTAATACGTTCATATAAAAATCCTATTGTATTCCAGCTTCTATTTTCATCCTGTCCATCCATAAGTGTATTTCAAATACAAAAAGGCTTGCTTATAACTCTAATGACCCCTTTGTGTGATCAGTGGGATTTTTTCTGATTGCACATCATGGTGGAATATGTTGATAAAGTATAAAGGATGATAATAATAATAAAAAATATTTCTTACCACTATTCATTATCACATTTGCCAATAAATTATAAACCACTAGGACAAACTTTTGCAGCAAGACCATTTTTATATACTGAAATTTCCCACATTTTTCTTCCACCCAACCAGCTGTTTGCCTTATTTTATTTAGTCCGCATATCCAATATGGACTTCTGCACAGATGAGTTAAACAGCTACTATAGGGAGTGGTGGGGTGATTCCATTTTACTAAAAAGTTGGCTGAGCGTCTGTTCAATTGGCCTGCTTGGGGGCATCTGAAGTTTCCCTATCTTTAACATGGGATTTGCAATTCAACTGTTTTAAACAGTCATGAAGTTGTGTTTGGGCGTCTATTGTTGGTCTTTTGGTCATGCCTAGAACCCACCACCCCAGAGTGGTGTGCATTTGGTTTAACTTTTTTTAATATATATACAGGTTGAGTATCCCATATCCAAATATTCCGAAATACGGAATATTCCGAAATACGGACTTTTTTGAGTGAGAGTGAGATAGTGAAACCTTTGTTTTTTGATGGCTCAATGTACACAAACTTTGTTTAATACACAAAGTTATTAAAAATATTGTATTAAATGACCTTCAGGCTGTGTGTATAAGGTATATATGAAACATAAATGAATTGCGTGAATGTAGACACACTTTGTTTAATGCACAAAGTTATAAAAAATATTGGCTAAAATGACCTTCAGGCTGTGTGTATAAGGTGTATATGAAACATAAATGTATTCTGTGCTTATATTTAGGTCCCATCACCATGATATCTCATTATGGTGTGCAATTATTCCAAAATACGGAAAAATCCCATATCCAAAATACCTCTGGTCCCAAGCATTTTGGATAAGGGAGACTCAACCTGTATTTCATTTTATTTAAATTCCTAACTGAATTTTTGTTCGTTTATTAGGTAGTTTCTCTGTTAGGTAGGCAATAGTTTGGAATCTATTCAATTCAGCGTGCTGTTAATAGCGACGGGAAGGAGGTGCCAGAGCTATTCAATTCAGTGCGCCGATATGTCAGAATTCTGGTACAAGCAACACATGCAGGCATTGGCAACCTCCCCTCCCCGTAAGACACTGCCACAAACGCTGGCACACTGCAGCCCCACCCCCACACATGCAGGCTTCGATGCACACTCCCCCACCACCCCTTTCCTAAAGCAATTACCACTCTTCCCTACCCCCAGCAGCAGGTGGCAAAATCTGCACTCCCTCTCCCCTACCAAGACAAAGAAGGTGTCAGAATACACCCTCTGTTCCCACTCACCCCCTCCCAGTACCGGGAGGTGCACACTCTTCAGCTATCTCCTCACAGACACCAAAATGCACCCCCCCGACCCTCAAAGACAATTCAATCAACAGTAACACTCTCGCCTACTCACAGCTGCGCACACCTGCTCCGCCCCACTACCAAAACTAACTCCCTCCCGCAGCAAGCAAACCATATAGCCAGCTACAGACTGAAGCCTCCCTCATCTTCTAACCCCCTGGAGCTGCCAGTTATCTCTCTGCTGTGGGGTGGGGTAAGAACACGGGCTGCTGCTGCCCCATTTATCTACCCTCTGTTGTGGACGCAAACCACGAGTCAGGCTCCTCAACACTTCAGCATGCCATTCAAAGTGGAGAATGGGCGCCAAAGATGGACTGAGCTCTGTCTAGATGCCCACTGTTCCTCCTCGCACCCCACCCTTTTCTTTGCACCCACAAGACTGATAAGTGAAAAAGTGAATTGCAGTTGTTCAATGACGCCCATTCTGTCTGAACAGGCACAATAGACACAAATACGATCAGTCAAATTAAATAAACGCCCATTATAAAACAACTGAATTCCTGTGATATTTCTTAGTTAGTTAACTAGGTAGAATGCTAGTTAGGTAGTTTTTTTTTTTTTAGGTACAGTAGCTACAGCAAATAGTTTAAGTAGATAGATTTTTATTTTAGGAAGGTAGGTCATTTGGTAAATAGTTTGGCAGATTGATAGATCTTTTTGGCTGGTAGGTAATTATTTGTTTGTTTATAAGGTAGTTTCTCTATTACGTTGTTAATAGCTTGGAATCGATTCAATTCAGTGCGCTGTCAATAGCACCATGAAGGAGGTCTCAGAGCTATTCAATTCAGTGCGCTGTTATGTCAGAGGATGCTGGTTCTGGCACCTTAAACTGGGTGTTTAGTCTCAAGAACAGGCATTCTCCAACTTAATTGCCTCGCCGCAAAGCAGCTTGCACCGTGCTAAGGCGCAAACAGCATTGTGGCACTCGTTTTGTGGAATTTCTGCTTGCACCTCAGTAGTGGTCCAAGCAGAAATCCTTTGGCGCGCTGAAGTGAATAGATCTGGGACCTCCTTCCCGGCGCTGTTAACAGCGCGCTGAATTGAATCAAAACACAGACTGGGGGACGGGACTGTATGTAGGGGAATGACACACAGACAGATGCTGACACACATACAGATATCCACATAACACACAAGACAGGTGCCGACACAGATACTGACACACTGATGCTAACACAGATGCTGACATACTGACACAAAACAGATGCCAACACACATAGATGTGGACATACTGACACACATAATAGACGCTGACAGACAGTTTCACCTGTCCATGAGAGCGGGGTGAAGGCGCCAGTGTAAACTGCAACTGAGGTGGGTGGACCAATGTAAGCTGCAGCCACGGGGTGGGGGTGAGATTGGCTCAGTTTAAGCCGCAGCCACCGGGTAGGAGAGCAGGTGCTGGGTGGCGGAACAATGTAAGCCACTGCCGCTGGGTGGGAGGGTGTGAAAACTCATTTGAGTGCCCTAACCAGGACTTTAGATGGGTTTAGCTGCTTTGCGCGGCTAAACCTGGTACTAAGTGGTGGGGGGGGGGGTATCTAAATTGCCCTGGTGGGCGCATGTTACACCCACAAAACAACTGAATTTCTTCCTGAGACGGGATGTATTGGGGTGCGTTTTTTTTTTCCGGAACAAACCCGTACCTTATCGCACAACAGAAGGTGCGAGTTTGTCCCCAATGGCCTGCGAGTTTTTAAGTTCAATGCTATTACATTGTGCGATGTAGGGTGAGTTTTCTACAATGAAAACTTGCACAATGAAATGTGATGTTTCATTACTTTGTGCGAGATTGACAGAAGCATGCACAGATCAGTGAGATCCGTGCATGCTTCTGTAAGGAAAAGTAAAGAAAGTGGTAGAAAAAAAAAAAGAAAAAAGACATGCAAGCCCCACATCACAAGCAAAACCAGCCCCGGGCTCTTTGAGCTGGTCCTGGTTGCTAAAATGCGGGAATAAAAATGTGTAGGGGTTCCCCATATTTCAACAACCAGTACCGGGCTCTTGGAAAGGTCCTGGTTCCAAAAATACGGGGGAAAAAAAGAGGCATGGGTCCACCACATTTTTGCAACCAGCACCAGGTTCCACTAGCCAGGGAGGTAATGCAGCAGCCGGGGAACACTTTTATATAGGTCCCTGCGGCCGCAGCATCACACACCCCAACTAGTCACCCCTGACCGGGGACCCGAGGCTGTCCTCGCCATCTGTGCGCTGTGGGACACTTTCGGGCCATGGATTGTATAAAAGTGTGTACGCAGCTTCATTAACAGAAAATGATAGGGATAAAATAAATTGTACTACACAAAAGACCAATAGTGGTAGATAACTTAAAAGGAATAACGAAGCTCTTATATAACCTATGAGTCTTTCGTACTTGCAAATAACAGGAGATAACAGCAATTGAAACTAATCTCAACCTAGACCTTATCATGTATCACTTTGATATGCTGGTAACCTTTTCCAAAGCAAATACTACTAACGTCAATAAAATCATATGTAAAACAAGGTTACTATAAAAGAAACAGATACTGCCAATGTTTTTTTTTATAAAGCAATGTATTACTGATAGTCAATATTTACATGGATATGTAGTAAATTTCTATGACTAAGTTACAAATGTTTTATGTGTGAGCCTTTTATCTCAGATATCAATAAAATAATCCAGTTCGTTGCAAACACCTTCTTTACAGGCATAGCAGCCATGTTGCTTACATGATGCAGAGGCCGCTGACTCTATGCCAATGTCACGAATAGCGGCCGTCCAATCAACTTTCATTCTAGCCGTGATTTTTTTGCCCATTCCCCCACTTCCTGTAGGTGTAAACGAACTGAATCAACTCATCACAGCAGCTGTTTCAAGTGTTGACAGAGACATGCTCCAGTGTGTTTGGAATGAATTGGAGTATTGATATTGGTCATTTGACAAAAGGATCACACCTAGAACATCTGTAACTCAGTCATAGAAACTTACAAATATATACTACATATCCATGTAAGTACAGATGTAGCCACGCTCATCGTGGCTATATCTTGCCGCGCTCATGCCTTGTTAGGTGCGACCATGTGCACGTCTGGAGCGCATGCGCATCTTAGAAGCGCACTCGTCTCATTTGCATAAATGGGAGCAGCAAATGGCGCAGCTCGGTTGTGCATGTTTAGCCAGATGTAGCCACGATGAGTGTGGCTACATCTGTATTATTTCTTGTAATATAATTGTGTTTCCGCACCAATAAATAATCAAGTCAAAAGATAATATAATATCAATGAAACCAACTCTCAATTTTCTAAATGCTGATTTTGCCAGTTATCATTAGTTGGTGGTGAACCAATGGTACAGTAGGGTACTACTGGTTAGTCAAAGTATAGGAGACAAGAAAGAAAGACCCTTTGTTGGCGCACTCGTTAAGAAAAACCATAGAAGTTAAAACCTAACTTTTAATTGAATCCATATAAAATAGTTTTTGATGGCAAAAATAATTTAATAAATCCTTTGTCCACTATACCATGCAAAATTGCATACTCATATCAATTGCATATCCATGGTAAACAGACAATCTGCAATTATAAAATTAATTAAGGCATCAGGATCTCAATAAAACCCTATATTAGGGAATTGAACAGCGGCGCCCTCAAAGTATGTTATAAATCCTATCACTCAATGAGTGAACATAATAGGAGTTAACAAATATTAATATCAAGTTCACAATTTTTGACCACAGTGTCAAATGGTAATGAATGTAAGGTTAAAAAAGGATGGAAATCAGAAAAAAGTATGAATCTGCTGTCAACGTTAGGCTGGATTATAAATTCGCCTTAAAATACTACACCAGATATTCTCTTGGGGTCACCCTCCAGGTACTGATCCGGCACAACACTTTATCGCTTCCAAGATCGGACAAGATGGGGCATTTTAAGTGTGGTTTGGTAATAGAGAACACTCCCGTATCTTACCCAGAATCGTTGATGAGAGTTCATGTTTGAAAAAAGGAAGGAAGAAAAATAGATTCACATATAGTGAGAGAAATAAAAGAAGTGGATCTGCTGTTGGCGTTAGACTGTGAGCTGTCTGTCGGTTATCAACCAAACAGAACCTCACCGAATCACCAATGAGAGTCCTGAATGTAGAACAGTGTGGAAAAATATTAAATGTAAGTAAAGATTGTGTTGTTCCTCTTGTTGAGGAAAAATATTCAAAAATAATTATGTAGAAATGAAGGTCTATATCGACGTGAACAGGTGCTGACAAGATAAGAACAAGAACTTGATTGCTGTCTTGATCTGGCAAAATAATACCTGTAACCAGCTAACAGATAATTACACAGCTGGAAGAAAGGCTACATATTGCATCCAGCTAACTTAATTATTGTAATGCTGAGGATATTGCAGAATCCCAAATTTAAATATCTCCAAGGAAATTCAATCCACAAATGCCCCTGTACTGTATAGTACACCAATATCCTTTACAGAAAAATTGTAACAAATACTTAATGTTGTCAGAATAAGACAGGGTGTTGTTTATATCCAGCTGACAGAATTGTCATACAGCTAATCAGAATATTGTTACATCCAGATATTAAATATAGCTGAAGTGTTACAAAACAGCATATTGAAACATGTATCAAATGCAATCAGGTTATTTCAGGATAAGCAAACGTTAGCAGTATGAATCATAGGGATACTGTCTGGTTCAGACATAAAAATGTTACAATCAGCTGGCTAAATTGTTAAAGCTGAAAAGTGTAACAAAATCATAAATTTGAGCCATAGGTGTGCGCAGGGGGGGGGGTGCCTGGTGCGCACAGGCACCCCCTAATGTCTGGCACCCCGATCTCGCATGCCTGATGCAGCAATCACCGAGCAGGCAGATTACTGGCCCCTCTGCGCTGCACCCTGTCAGGACTGCATTACTGACCGGACGCCTGGGTTAATCAAGGGTGCCACTGCCACCGGCTTTCAAACTCCCAGCTCTACCTCCACGTACAAAAACAGTTTGATGTGACGTGATTACTTCATGCTGCTCGCATGCCCACCCGTCACATGCCCACCTCTCTCCTTCTATGCTATGCCAACGCCAGCCACTGATGAGGAGCAGCATGCAGCCAGCGTTCCCCTTAGGAAGACAAGTTCAATACTGGCAGGCGGTCTGCAGCAGCATTGACACGTCACTTGTTTTTTCCAGCAGCAGCAGCAGTAGTAACTAGTCTGCGACTGTCATTGTCAGTTTAGTTACCGACTTGTAAGTAAGCTGCTGCAGCTTGCAGGGGAAAGAGAGGGGGAGCCAGACCAGGCTGAGGAGGAGCAGTGTAATTGCAGTGAGTGCCATCAGGGGTGTTTGTTTGGTGAACACCACAACATCTGACAATGTATCTGCTTTATTAGGATTGGTACAAGGGTGGATATTTTATATGCGTTGACCATCAATAGATGGTGCTAGACACGCCCAAAAGGCGGTGCTAGACACACCCCTCGGACAGTGCACCCCCTAATAAAATGTGCTGCGCACGCTAGTGATTTGACCATATCAGAGAGAATGCCCCTGTGCTGTATAGTACACCTATATTAATTAGAGGTATAAACAGGGAGCATTCTGTCTGCATCAAAGTAATATTATATCCAACTAACTGTGTTTTTTTAACCAATTTAAAAGTGTTACTAAGTAACACATTGAAACATATAGCAGTGCAATCAAGGTTATTTCACAATGAGCATAGATTTAATCAATGTAATAGGCCCTACACATTGGCCGTTCCGCCGCCGAGCTGCCCGACGGCGGATACGGCCGACGGGCGACCTGGCGGCGGGGGAGGCAGTGACGGGGGGAGTGAAGTTTCTTCACTCCCCCCGTCACCCGGCTGCATTGAAGTGCAGGCAAATATGGACGAGATCGTCCATATTGGCCTGCATGTACAGCCGACGGGGGACCAGCGATGAACGAGCGAGGGGCCGCGCATCGTTCATTGCTGGAGCCTCCACACTGCACGATATGAACGTTATCTCGTTCATTAATGAACGAGATCGTTCATATTGTGCAGTCATGTCGGCCAGTGTGTAGGGCCCTTAAGTCATGAAAAAAATGCTGTCTAGATCAGGCTGACTGAATTGCTTGCAGCTGAGAGTGTTATCAAGTCACAAGTAAATAGGAATTTAAACAGGGGAATATCCCTGTAGTGTGTATTTACAACTTGTCAAATTAATGCACTAAGTAAAAAACATAGTCAGAAGATAATATGTAAAAGTGAATGAACACACATAAATGAATGTGTATCAAAATAAATTTTAAACCTAGAATATCTCTGTGCTATATATTGCACCCTTATCAGTTTAATGCACTCATTAAAGAACAAAATCCAAGAATACTGTGCAAAGGTAAGTAGACACACAAAGACCAAATGTAGAATATAGGGATGCACCTATATATGAGTAATTACAGGTTGAGTATCCCTTATCCAAAATTAAAAATCACACATTTTTGGTTCCCCTACTGATAATGACACATATATATAGATATTATAATAAGATTTTACTTACCGATAAATCTATTTCTCGTAGTCCGTAGTGGATGCTGGGGACTCCGTCAGGACCATGGGGATTAGCGGCTCCGCAGGAGACAGGGCACAAAAATAAAGCTTTAGGATCAGGTGGTGTGCAATGGCTCCTCCCCCTATGACCCTCCTCCAAGCCTCAGTTAGGATACTGTGCCCGGACGAGCGTACACAATAAGGAAGGATTTTGAATCCCGGGTAAGACTCATACCAGCCACACCAATCACACCGTACAACTTGTGATCTGAACCCAGTTAACAGTATGACAACGTAGGAGCCTCTGAACAGACGGCTCACAACAAGAACAACCCGATTTTTTTGGTAACAATAACTATGTACAAGTATTGCAGACAATCCGCACTTGGGATGGGCGCCCAGCATCCACTACGGACTACGAGAAATAGATTTATCGGTAAGTAAAATCTTATTTTCTCTAAACGTCCTAGTGGATGCTGGGGACTCCGTCAGGACCATGGGGATTATACCAAAGCTCCCAAACGGGCGGGAGAGTGCGGATGACTCTGCAGCACCGAATGAGAGAACTCCAGGTCCTCTTTAGCCAGGGTATCAAATTTGTAGAATTTTACAAACGTGTTCTCCCCCGACCACGTAGCTGCTCGGCAGAGTTGTAATGCCGAGACCCCTCGGGCAGCCGCCCAGGATGAGCCCACCTTCCTTGTGGAATGGGCCTTGACAGATTTAGGCTGTGGCAGGCCTGCCACAGAATGTGCAAGTTGAATTGTGCTACAAATCCAACGAGCAATCGTCTGCTTAGAAGCAGGAGCACCCAACTTGTTGGGTGCATACAGTATAAACAGCGAGTCAGATTTTCTGACTCCAGCCGTCCTTGAAATATATATTTTCAATGCCCTGACAACGTCCAGCAACTTGGAATCCTCCAAATCGCTAGTAGCCGCAGGCACCACAATAGGCTGGTTCAGGTGAAACGCTGACACCACCTTAGGCAGAAAATGAGGACGCGTCCGCAGTTCTGCCCTGTCCGAATGGAAAATCAGATATGGGCTTTTATACGATAAAGCCGCCAATTCTGACACTCTCCTGGCTGAAGCCAGGGCCAGTAGCATGGTTACTTTCCATGTAAGATATTTCAAATCCGCCGATTTGAGTGGCTCAAACCAAATGGGATTTGAGAAAATCCAAAACTACATTAAGGTCCCACGGAGCCACTGGGGGCACAATCGGGGGCTGTATATGTAGTACTCCTTTTACAAAAGTCTGGACTTCAGGAACTGAAGCCAATTCTTTCTGGAAGAAAATCGACAGGGCCGAAATTTGAACCTTAATGGACCCCAACTTGAGGCCCATAGACAATCCTGTTTGCAGGAAATGTAGGAATCGACCCAATTGAAATTCCTCCGTGGGGGCCTTCCTGGCCTCGCACCACGCAACATATTTTCTCCAAATGCGGTGATAATGTTGTGCAGTCACCTCCTTCCTGGCTTTAACCAGTGTAGGGATGACCTCTTCCGGAATGCCTTTTTCCCTTAGAATTCGGCGTTCAACCGCCACGCCGTCAAACGCAGCCGCGGTAAGTCTTGGAATAGACACGGTCCCTGCTGAATCAGGTCCCGTCTTAGAGGTAGAGGCCACGGATTTTCCGTGAGCATCTCCTGAAGTTCCGGGTACCAAGTTCTTCTTGGCCAATCCGGAGCCACGAGTATCATTCTTACTCCCCTTTGCCGTATAATTCTCAGTACTTTGGGTATGAGAGGCAGAGGAGGAAACACATACACTGACTGGAACACCCACGGTGTTACCAGAGCGTCCACAGCTATTGCCTGAGGGTCTCTTGACCTGGCGCAATACCTGTCCAGTTTTTTGTTGAGGCGAGACGCCATCATATCCACCTTTGGTTTTTCCCAACGGTTCACAATCATGTGGAAGACTTCTGGATGAAGTCCCCACTCTCCCGGGTGTAGATCGTGTCTGCTGAGGAAGTCTGCTTCCCAGTTGTCCCCTCCCGGAATGAACACTGCTGACAGTGCTATCACATGATCTTCCGCCCAGCGAAGAATCCTTGCAGCTTCTGCCATTGCTCTCCTGCTTCTTGTGCCGCCCTGTCTGTTTACGTGGGCGACTGCCGTGATGTTGTCCGACTGGATCAACACCGGCCGACCCTGAACCAGGGGTTTTGCCAGGCTTAGAGCATTGTAAATCGCTCTTAGCTCCAGTATATTTATGTGAAGAGACATCTCCAGGCTTGACCATACTCCCTGGAAGTTTTTTCCCTGTGTGACCGCTCCCCAGCCTCTCAGACTGGCATCCGTGGTCACCAGGACCCAGTCCTGTATGCCGAATCTGCGGCCTTGTAACAGATGAGCACTCTGTAACCACCACAGAAGAGACACCCTTGTCCGTGGCGATAAGGTTATCAGCTGATGCATCTGCAGATGCGATCCGGACCATTTGTCCAGCAGATCCCACTGAAAAGTTCGTGCGTGGAATCTGCCGAATGGGATTGCTTCGTAAGAAGCCACCATCTTTCCCAGGACTCTTGTGCATTGATGCACAGACACTTTTCCCGGTTTTAGGAGGTTCCTGACAAGTTCGGATAACTCCCTGGCTTTCTCCTCCGGAAGAAACACCTTTTTCTGAACCGTGTCCAGAATCATTCCCAGGAACAGCAGACGTGTTGTCGGGGTCAACTGAGATTTTGGGAAATTCAGAATCCACCCGTGTTGTTGCAGCACTACTTGGGTTAGTGCTACTCCGTCCTCCAGCTGTTCTCTGGACCTTGCCCTTATCAGGAGATCGTCCAAGTAAGGGATAATTAATACGCCTTTTCTTCGTAGAAGAAACATCATTTCGGCCATTACCTTGGTAAAGACCCGAGGTGCCGTGGACAATCCAAACGGCAGCGTCTGAAACTGATAATGACAGTTTTGCACCACGAACCTGAGGTACCCTTGATGTGAAGGGCAAATTGGGACATGCAGGTAAGCATCCTTGATGTCCAGGGACACCATAAAGTCCCCTTCTTCCAGATTCGCTATCACTGCTCTGAGTGACTCCATCTTGAACTTGAATTTTTGTATGTACAGGTTCAAAGATTTCAGATTTAGAATAGGTCTTACCGAGCCGTCCGGCTTCGGTACCACAAATAGTGTGGAATAATACCCCTTTCCCTGTTGTAGGAGGGGTACCTTGACTATCACCTGCTGAGAATACAGCTTGTGAATGGCTTCCAATACCGTCGCCCTGTCTGAGGGAGACGTTGGCAGAGCAGACTTTAGGAACCGGCGAGGGGGAGACTTCTCGAATTCCAACCTGTAACCCTGAGATATTATCTGCAGGATCCAGGGGTCCACCTGTGAGCAAGCCCACTGCGCGCTGAAATTCTTGAGTCGACCCCCCACCGTTTCTGAGTCCGCTTGTAAAGCCCCAGCGTCATGCTGAGGGCTTTGCAGAACCCGCGGAGGGCTTCTGTTCCTGGGAAGGAGCTGCTTGCTGCCCTCTCTTACCCTTTCCTCTGCCTCGGGGCAGATATGACTGTCCTTTTGCCCGCTTGTTCTTATAGGACCGAAAGGACTGCGGCTGAAAAGACGGTGTCTTTTTCTGTTGGGAGGGGGTCTGAGGTAAAAAGGTGGATTTCCCGGCCGTTGCCGTGGCCACCAGATCCGATAGACCGACGCCAAATAATTCCTCCCCTTTATACGGCAATACTTCCATATGACGTTTGGAATCCGCATCACCTGACCACTGTCGTGTCCATAAACTTCTTCTGGCAGATATGGACATCGCACTTACTCTCGATGCCAGAGTGCAAATATCCCTCTGAGCATCTCGCATATAAAGAAAAGCATCCTTTAATTGCTCTAAAGTCTGTAAAATACTGTCCCTATCCAGGGTATCAATATTTTCAGTCAGGGAATCCGACCAGATCACCCCAGCACTGCACATCCAGGCTGAGGCGATGGCTGGTCGCAGTATAACACCAGTATGTGTGTATATACTTTTTAGGGTAGTTTCCAGCCTCCTATCAGCTGGATCCTTGAGGGCGGCCGTATCAGGAGACGGTAACGCCACTTGTTTTGATAAGCGTGTGAGCGCCTTATCCACCTTAGGGGGTGTTTCCCAGCGCGCCCTAACCTCTGGCGGGAAAGGGTATAATGCCAATAACTTTTTTGAAATTAGCACTTTTCTATCTGGGTTAACCCACGCTTCATCACATACATCATTCAATTCCTCTGATTCAGGAAAAACTACAGGTAGTTTTTTCACCCCCCACATAATACCCCTTTTTGTGGTACTTGCAGTATCAGAGATATGCAAAGCCTCCTTCATTGCCGTGATCATATAACGTGTGGCCCTACTTGAAAATACGTTTGTTTCTTCACCGTCGACACTAGATTCAGTGTCCGTGTCTGGGTCTGTGTCGACCGACTGAGGTAAAGGGCGTTTTACAGCCCCTGACGGTGTCTGAGACGCCTGGGCAGGTACCAACTGGTTTTCCGGCCGTCTCATGTCGTCAACTGATTTTTGTAATGTGCTGACATTATCACGTAATTCCATAAACAAAGCCATCCATTCCGGTGTCGACTCCCTGGGGGGTGACATCACCATTATCGGCAATTGCTCTGCCTCCACACCAATATCGTCCTCATACATGTCGACACACACGTACCGACACACAGCAGACACACAGGGAATGCTCTATTGAAGACAGGACCCCACTAGCCCTTTGGGGAGACAGAGGGAGAGTTTGCCAGCACACACCCAAGCGCTATAATATATATGGGAACAACCTTATATAAGTGTTGTATCCTTATAGCAGCTTAAATATATAAAATATCGCCAAAAAAAGTGCCCCCCCTCTCTGTTTTACCCTGTTTCTGTAGTGCAGTGCAGGGGAGAGTCCTGGGAGCCTTCCTCACAGCGGAGCTGAGCAGGAAAATGGCGGTGTGCTGAGGAGAATAAGCCCCGCCCCCTATTCCGGCGGGCTTTTCTCCCGGAGTTTGAGATATCTGGCAGGGGTTAAATACATCCATATAGCCTCAAGGGCTATATGTGATGTATTTTTTATCCATAAAAAGTATTATACATTGCTGCCCAGGGCGCCCCCAGCAGCGCCCTGCACCCTCCGTGACCTAATGGTGTGAAGTGTGTGACAACAATGGCGCACAGCTACAGTGCTGTGCGCTACCTTCATGAAGACTGAAAAGCCTTCTGCCGCCGGTTTCTGGACCTTCAATCTTCAGCATCTGCAAGGGGGGTCGGCGGCGCGGCTCCGGGACGAACCCCAGGGTGAGACCTGTGTTCAGACTCCCTCTGGAGCTAATGGTGTCCAGTAGCCTAAGAAGCCAATCCATCCTGCACGCAGGTGAGTTGAACTTCTCTCCCCTAAGTCCCTCGATGCAGTAAGCCTGTTGCCAGCAGGACTCACTGAAAATAAAAAACCTAAAACTTTTTCTAAGCAGCTCCTTAAGAGAGCCACCTAGATTGCACCCTGCTCGGACGGGCACAAAAACCTAACTGAGGCTTGGAGGAGGGTCATAGGGGGAGGAGCCAGTGCACACCACCTGATCCTAAAGCTTTATTTTTGTGCCCTGTCTCCTGCGGAGCCGCTAATCCCCATGGTCCTGACGGAGTCCCCAGCATCCACTAGGACGTTTAGAGAAATTATATTATATATCTATATAATATATCTATATATACACATAATATATAATATATATGTTATTATCTCAGTGGGGGACCCAAAAATTTGGGATTTTGAATTTTGGATAAGGGATATTCAACCTGTATATGCATGTGGTGCATAGCATTGATTATAGTAGCGCATGCTATGAATCCCATCCTAGTATGCCAATAAATAATGGTGCCGGGAGGGTGAGTGAGATAAGGCCTAATGTCAATAATATTTTGGTTTATATGAAATATTGAAAGTGTCTACTTTATATAGGAACCCTGTACAGTAAAAACTGATGACTGATGTAAAAAAAAAATATATATATAAAAAAAAATAGGATTTTAATTACCTACCGGTAAATCCTTTTCTCGTAGTCAGTAGAGGATACTGGGGTCCACATTAGTACCATGGGGTATAGACGGGTCCACTAGGAGCCTTGCGCACTTTAAGAAATCAATCGTGTGCACTGGCTCCTCCCTCTATGCACCTCCCACCAAACTCAGTCTAGAAACTGTGCCCAGGGGACAGATATATCCTGAGGAAGGATGTAACAGAACAGTGGTGAGATTCGAACCATCACACACAAACGAGAGGAAAGCCATGTTAACCAAACTTGAACAGGAACAGCAACAGCTGAACCAACACCATTACTTAACAAAGTAACAGTGCAGGAAAAACAAAGCACTGGGCGGGCGCCCAGTATCCTCTACGGGCTACGAGAAAAGGATTTACCGTTAGGTAATTAAAAATAAGAATTTACTCACCGGTAATTCTATTTCTCGTAGCCCGTAGTGGATGCTGGGAACTCCGTAAGGACCATGGGGAATAGATGGGCTCCGCAGGAGACTAGGCACTCTAAGAAAGAATTAGGACTACTGGTGTGCACTGGCTCCTCCCTCTATGCCCCTCCTCCAGACCTCAGTTAGGGAAACTGTGCCCAGAAGAGCTGACACAACAAGGAAAGGATTTGGAATCCCGGGTAAGACTCATACCAGCCACACCAATCACACCGTACAACTCGTGATAACTATACCCAGTTAACAGTATGAATAACAACTGAGCCTCACTGAACAGATGGCTCAGAACAATAACCCTTTAGTTAGGCAATAACTATATACAAGTATTGCAGACAATCCGCACTTGGGACGGGCTCCCAGCATCCACTACGGACTACGAGAAATAGAATTACCGGTGAGTAAATTCTTATTTTCTCTGACGTCCTAGTGGATGCTGGGAACTCCGTAAGGACCATGGGGATTATACCAAAGCTCCCAAACGGGCGGGAGAGTGCGGATGACTCTGCAGCACCGAATGAGCAAACTCAAGGTCCTCCTCAGCCAGGGTATCAAACTTGTAGAATTTTGCAAACGTGTTTGATCCCGACCAGGTAGCAGCTCGGCAAAGCTGTAAAGCCGAGACCCCTCGGGCAGCCGCCCAAGAAGAGCCCACCTTCCTCGTGGAATGGGCCTTCACAGATTTAGGATGCGGCAGTCCCTTAACAAACGTCTGAACTTCAGGCAGTGAAGCCAGTTCTTTTTGAAAGAAAATAGACAGGGCCGAAATCTGGACTTTAATGGAACCCAATTTTAGGCCCATAGTCACTCCTGACTGTAGGAAGTGCAGAAAACGACCCAGCTGAAATTCTTCTGTGGGGGCCTTCATAGCCTTACACCAAGCAACATATTTTCGCCATATGCGGTGATAATGCTTTGCTGTCACATCTTTCCTAGCTTTTATCAGCGTAGGAATGACTTCAACCGGAATGCCCTTTACCATCAGGATCCGGCGTTCAACCGCCATGCCGTCAAACGCAGCCGCGGTAAGTCTTGGAACAGACAGGGCCCCTGCTGTAGCAGGTCCTGTCTGAGAGGCAGAGGCCAAGGGTCCTCTGAGATCATTTCTTGCAGTTCCGGGTACCAAGTCCGTCTTGGCCAATCCGGAACGATGAGTATAGTTCTTACTCCGCTCTTTCTTATTATCCTCAGCACCTTTGGTATGAGAGGAAGAGGAGGGAACACATGTCACTAGAGCGTCCACAGCTATTGCCTGAGGGTCCCTTGACCTGGCGCAATATCTTTTTAGCTTTTTGTTTAGGCGGGACGCCATCATGTCCACTTGTGGCCTTTCCCAACGGTTTACAATCAGTTGGAAGACTTCTGGATGAAGTCCCCACTCTCCCGGGTGGAGGTCGTGCCTGCTGAGGAAGTCTGCTTCCCAGTTGTCGACTCCCGGAATAAACACTGCTGACAGTGCTATCACGTGATTTTCCGCCCATCGGCGAATCCTTGTGGCTTCTGCCATCACCATCCTGCTTCTTGTGCCGCCCTGTCGGTTTACATGGGCGACCGCCGTGATGTTGTCTGACTGAATCAGCACCGGCTGGTTTTGAAGCAGGGGTCTTGCCTGACATAGGGCATTGTAAATGGCCCTTAGTTCCAGAATATTTATGTGTAGGGAAGCCTCCTGACTCGACCATTGTCCTTGGAAGTTTCTTCCCTGAGTGACTGCCCCCCAACCTCGGAGGCGTGCATCCGTGGTCACCAGGACCCAGTCCTGTATGCCGAATCTGCGGCCCTCTAGAAGATGAGCACTCTGCAGCCACCACAGCAGAGACACCCTGGCCCTCGGGGACAGGGTGATCAGCCGATGCATCTGAAGATGCGATCCGGACCACTTGTCTAACAGATCCCACTGAAAGATCCTTGCATGGAACCTGCCGAATGGAATTGCCTCGTAAGAAGCTACCATCTTTCCCAGGACTCGCGTGCAGTGATGCACCGACACCTGTTTTGTTTTAGGAGGTCTATGACCAGAGATGACAACTCCTTGGCCTTCTCCTCCGGGAGAAACACCTTCTTCTGTTCTGTGTCCAGAATCATACCCAGGAATAGCAGACGCGTCGTAGGAACCAGCTGCGACTTTGGAATATTCAGAATCCAGCCGTGCTGTTGTAGCACTTCCTGAGATAGTGCTACTCCGACCAACAACTGCTCCCTGGACCTCGCCTTTATAAGGAGATCGTCCAAGTATGGGATAATTATAACTCCCTTCTTTCGAAGGAGTATCATCATTTCGGCCATTACTTTGGTAAATACCCTCGGTGCCGTGGACAGACCAAACGGCAACGTCTGGAATTGGTAATGGCAGTCTTGTACCACACAACGAAGGTACACCTGGTGAGGTGGGTAAATGGGGACATGCAGGTAAGCATCCTTGATGTCCAGTGATACCATGTAATCCCCTTCTTCCAGGCTTGCAATAACCGCCCTGAGCGATTCCATTTTGAGCTTGAACCTCCTTATATAAGTGTTCAAGGATTTCAAATTTAGAATGGGTCTCACCGAACTGTCTGGTTTCGGTACCACAAACATTGTCGAATAGTAACCCCGTCCCTGTTGAAGGAGGGGAACTTTTATTATCACCTGCTGGAGGTACAGCTTGTGAATTGCCGCCAGCACTACCTCCCTGTCCGGGGGAGTGGCTGGCAAGGCTGATTTGAGGTAACGGCGAGGGGGAGACGTCTCGAATTCCAGCTTGTATCCCTGAGATACCACTTGTAGAACCCAGGGATCCACCTGTGAGCGAACCCACCGGTCGCTGAAGTTCCGGAGACGGGCCCCCACCGCACCTGGCTCCACCACTGGAGCCCCAGCGTCATGCGGTGGATTTAGTGGAAGCAGGGGAGGATTTTTGTTCTTGGGAACTGGCTGTATGGTGCAGCTTTTTCCCTCTACCCCTGCCTCTGGGCAGAAAGGACGCGCCTTTAACCCGCTTGCCTTTCTGGGGCCGAAAGGACTGTACCTGATAATACGGTGCTTTCTTAGGCTGTGAGGGAACCTGAGGTAAAAATGTCGACTTCCCAGCTGTTGCTGTGGAAACGAGGTCCGAGAGACCATCCCCAAACAATTCCTCACCCTTGTAAGGCAAAACCTCCATGTGCCTTTTAGAATCCGCATCACCTGTCCACTGCCGAGTCCATAATACTCTCCTGGCAGAGATGGACATTGCATTTATTCTAGATGCCAGCCGGCAAATATCCCTCTGTGCATCTCTCATAGATAAGACTACGTCTTTAATATGCTCTATGGTTAGCAATATAGTGTCCCTGTCAAGGGAATCAATGTTATCAGACAGGGAATCAGACCACGCTGCTGCAGCACTGCACATCCATGCTGAAGCAATAGCAGGTCTCAGTATAGTACCTGAGTGTGTATATACAGACTTCAGGATAGCCTCCTGCTTTCTATCCGCAGGCTCCTTTAAGGCGGCCGTATCCTGAGACGGCAGTGCCACCTTTTTTGACAAGCGTGTGAGCGCTTTATCCACCCTCGGGGATGTCTCCCAGCGTAACCTGTCCTCTGGCGGGAAATGGTACGCCATCAGTAACTTTTTAGAAATCACTAGTTTCTTATCGGGGGAAGCCCACGCTTCTTCACACACTTCATTCAACTCATCTGATGGGGGAAAAACCACTGGTTGCTTTTTCTCCCCAAACATAATACCCTTTTTAGTGGTACCTGGGTTAATGTCAGAAATGTGCAACACATTTTTTATTGCCGTAATCATGCAACGGATGCCCCTTGTGGATTGTGTATATGTCTCATCCTCGTCGACACTGGAGTCAGACTCCGTGTCGACATCTGTGTCTGCCATCTGAGGTAGAAGGCGTTTTTGAGCCCCTGATGGCCTTTGAGACGCCTGGGCAGGCACTGGCTGAGAAGCCGGCTGTCCCACAGCTGTTATGTCATCGAACCTTTTATGTAAGGAGTTGACACTGTCGGTTAATACCTTCCACATATCCATCCACTCTGCTGTCGACCCCGCAGGGGGTGACATCACATTTATCGGCACCTGCTCCGCCTCCACATAAGCCTCCTCATCAAACATGTCGACACAGCCGTACCGACACACCGCACACACACACAGGGAATGCTCTGACTGAGGACAGGACCCCACAAAGTCCTTTGTGGAGACAGAGAGAGAGTATGCCAGCACACACCACAGCGCTATATAAACAGGGATTTACACTATTACAGAAAGTGATTTTCCCTATAGCAGCTTATACAATACAGTTTTGCGCCTAAATTTAGTGCCTCCCCTCTCTTTTTTACCCTTTGAGCCTGGAAACGGCAGGGGAGAGCCTGGGGAGCTGTCTTCCAGCGGAGCTGTGAAGAGGAAATGGCGCCAGTGTGCTGAGGGAGATAGCCCCGCCCCTTTTTCGGCGGGCTTCTCCCGCTCTTTTATTAATATTATGGCAGGGGATTTTTACACATATATAGTTTATTAGACTATATTATGTGTTGTTTTGCCAATTTAAGGTACTCTAATTGCAGCCCAGGGCGCCCCCCCCCCCCCAGCGTCCTGCACCCATCAGTGACCGGAGTATGTGGTGTGCATAGGGAGCAATGGCGCACAGCTGCAGTGCTGTGCGCTACCTTAATGAAGACCGGAGTCTTCAGCCGCCGATTTCCAGGACGTTCTTCTTGCTTCTGGCTCTGCAATGGGGACGGCGGCGCGGCTCCGGGACCGGACGACCGAGGCTGGGCCTGTGTTCGATCCCTCTGGAGCTAATGGTGTCCAGTAGCCTAGAAGCCCAAGCTAGCTGCAAGCAGGTAGGTTCGCTTCTCTCCCCTAAGTCCCTCGTAGCAGTGAGTCTGTTGCCAGCAGATCTCACTGAAAATAAAAAACCTAATAAATACTTTCTTTTCTAGAAGCTCAGGAGAGCCCCTAGTGTGCAACCAGCTCGAGCCGGGCACAGATTCTAACTGGAGGAGGGGTATAGAGGGAGGAGCCAGTGCACACCAGTAGTCCTAATTCTTTCTTAGAGTGCCCAGTCTCCTGCGGAGCCCGTCTATTCCCCATGGTCCTTACGGAGTTCCCAGCATCCACTAGGACGTCAGAGAAATCCTATTTTCTCTTGTGTCCTAGAGGATACTGGGGTCCACATTAGTACCACAGGGATGTACCAAAGCTCCCACACCGGGTGGGAGAGTGCCGAGGTTCCTGCACAACTGGTTGACCAAACTGAAGGTCCACAGAGGCTAGAGCTGTAAAGCCGAGACACCCTGGGCAGCCGCCCAGGAAGAACCCAACGACCTAGCACAGTGGGTCTGTACTGTAGGAACTGCCAATCCTGCCGATGAATAAGCATGCTGGATAGTAAGCCTGATAGAGCGAGCAAAAGACTGCTTTGAAGCAGGACACCCAATATTCCTGGGATCATAGAGAACTAACAGCGAGTCAGATTTCCTGTGGCAAGCACATAGATCTTCAAAGCCCTCACAACATCCAAGGACTTTGAGGTAGCAGAGATGTCAGGAAGCACCGGAACCACAATAGGTTGGTTGATATGAAATGCAGACACCATCTTAGGAAGAAATTGCTGACGAGTTCTGAGTTCAGCTATATCTTCATGAAAAATCAAATAGGGGCATTTGTGAGACAACGCCCCCAGTTCCAACACATGCCTTGCAGAAGCTAAGGCCAACAGTGTGACGGTCTTCCAAGTAAGAAACGTTACGTCAACCTCCTGTAAAGGCTCAAACCATTCCGACTGTAGGAACTGCAACACCACGTTAAGATCCCAAGGTGCCGTGGGAGGCAAAAAGGGCTGTTGGATGTGCAGAACCCCCTTTAAGAACGTCTGAACCTCAGAAAGGGAAGCCAATTGTTTCTGGAAGAAAATGGATAAGCCGCAATCTGGACCTTCAAAGGAGCCCAAACGTAGGCCCATATCCACACCCGACTGTAGAAAAAGGAGAAAACGTCCCAGCTGAAATTCCACTGCAGGAAATCTCCTGTTCTCACACCACAAGACATATTTCTTCCAAATACGGTGTGAATGTTTAGACGTTACCCCTTTCCTGGCTTGGATCAGGGTTGGAATAACATTGTCCAGAATGCCTTTCCGGGCTAAAATTTGATGCTCAACCTCCATGCCGTCAAACATAGCCGTGGTAAGTCTTGATAGACGAATGGGCCCTGTTGTAGAAGATCCTCTCGAAGAGGTAGAGGCCATGGGTCCTCTAGGAGCATCTCCAGTAGTTCTGCGTACCAGGCCCTTCTTGGCCAATCCGGAGCAATGAGAATTGCTTGAACCTTTTCCCCTTTTTTTCTTTTGAGAATTCTTGGGATCAGAGGAAGAGGTGGAAACACGTAAACCATCTGGTAGACCCATGCAGTTACCAGAGCGACCACCGCCAGTGCTTTCGGGTCCCTCGACCTGGAACAATAACGCTTTAGATTCTTGTTGAGATGAGAGGCCATCATGTCTATTTGTAGAATTCCCCACCGACTTGTTAAGGACTTGAACACCAGCGGGTGAAGGCCCCACTTTCCCAGGTGGAGGTCGTGTCTGCTGAGAAAGTCCACTTCCCAGTTGTATACTCCCGGAATGAAGACTGCCAACAGCGCCACCGCGTGTCTTTCTGCCCAGAGGAGAATTCTTGTTACCTCTGACATTGCTGCTCTGCTCTTAGTTCTGCCCTGTCGGTTTATGTACATTACTGCAGTCTAATTATCCGACTGAACCTGAATGGCTTGATCTTGAAGAAGATGTGACACCTGTAGAAGGGCGTTGTATATGGCCCTTAGTTCCAGAATGTTGATTGGAAGAATGGCTTCCTGACTTGACCATTTTCCTTGGAACTGTTCCCCCTTGGGTGACCACTCCCCAACCTCTGAAGCTTGCGTCTGTGGTTAGCAGAATCCAATTTTGAATCCCGAACCTTCGACCCTCGGTCAGGTGAGAAGTCTGAAGACACCACAGAAGAGAAATCTTGGCTTTTGGCGACAGATGGATCCTCTGGTGCATGTGAAGGTGCGATCCGGACCATTTGTCCAGCAGATCCAGCTGGAATGGCCTTGCATGTAACCTTCCATACTGCAGTGCCTTGTAAGAGGCGACCATCTTCTCCAGAAGATGAATGTATAAATGCACCGATATCCGGGCTGGTTTTAGAACACCCCGCACCATCGACTGGATTACCAATGCCTTTTCCAACGGAAGGCATACCTTGTGTACTTCTGTATCCAATATCATCCCCAGGAACGGAAGCCTCCGTGTTGGTTCCAGGTGGGATTTTGTTAGGTTCACAATCCATCCTTGATCCTGAAGTAGTCGGGTTGAGAGGGCAATGCTGTCCAACAACCTCTCCCTGGAAGGTGCTTTTATCAGCAGGTCGTCCAGGTACGGTATTATGTTCACTCCCTGCTTGTGGAGGAGAAACATCATCTCTGTCATTACCTTGGTGAATACCCTCGGTGCCATGGAGAGGCCAAATGGCAGGGCCTGAAACTAGTAGTGACAGTCCTGTAGTGCAAACCATAGATAAGCCTGATGAGGCAGCCAAATCGGAATATGAAGGTATGCATCCTTGATGTCCAGAGACACCAGGAATTCCCCCTCCTCCAGACCTGGGATAACTGCTCTCAGAGACTCCATCTTGAACTTCAACACCCTTAAATACAGGTTCAGTGATTTGAAGTTTAAAATGGGCCTTACCGAACCGTCCAGTTTCGGTACCACAAACAGTTTGGAGTAGTAACCCTTGTTGTGTAGTTGAAGTGGAACTGGGACAATGACCTGAGTCTGTACCAGTTTTTGAATTGCTGCCTGTAAAGTCATACTTGCTTCCAGAGAAGCTGGTAAGCCTGATTTGAAGAATCTCTGAGGTGGGAGTTCCTGAAACTCCAGTCTGTATGCCTGGGTGATAAGGTCTGTGACCCAGGGATCCTGGCAAGATATTGCCCAAACGTGACTGAAATAACGTAACCAAGCTCCCACCTGCCTGTCTTCCAGGCAGTGCGGACCACCATCATGCTGAAGGCTCTGAGGAAGCAGACCCAGAGGTCTATTCCAGAGAACCTGCAGCTGCTGGTTTTCTGGGTTAACTTCTATTACCTTTGAAGGCTGTAGAAGAACCTTTGGATTTGACTTTGAATTTCGCTGTCCAAAAGGACTGCAGAGTTGGAGCAGAGTAGATTTACCTAGCTGGGGGAGCTGCGGAAGGAAGGTATGTAGACTTACCCGCCGTAGCCTTGGCTATCCACTTATCCAGTTCATCTCCAAAAAGGGCCTCACCTGTGAATGGTAGGTTTTCCACGCCTTTCCTGGAATCCGCATACGCAGTCCACTGGCATGGCCACAGGCCCCCCTGCGTGCTGACACAGCCATGGCAGTGGGGCGTGCTTTGAGCAAACCAATTTTCTTTATGGCCTCCGCCATAAAGTTAGCAGAGTCTTGAATATGAAGTAAAACTATCTCCCTCCTGGGTAAGGTATCTAATCTGTCAATTAGGTTACCTGACCACTTTGCAATGGCTTTAGTGATCCATGCACAAGCAATAGCGGGTCTCTGGGCCACCCCAGCAGCAGTGTATAACGATTTGAGAGTGTTCTCAATCTTGCGGTCAGCTGCGTCCTTTAAGGATGCTTCCCCAGGAACAGGTGAGACTATCTAACTTTGAAAAACAGATTTTTTTCCCCCTCTGCGCTATCTAATTAAAATGAAGCAACAGGACATAAATGTACTTGATACACCAATCACTTTATAATGAGTTTTAATCTCCGAATGACTAATCACATAAAAACAATTTAATACATCAAACATATTATACAAAAACCCAAAATAACATATAAAATATAAGCATAAGAGGTGGATCATATATCTAAAACCTTAATATTATCCACAGCAGGCTACACTGTTAGCTGTACTAATGAACTATTGTCCAAATTCCTATGTAGGACAGTCCCGTATACTTTAGTATGTATTGTCCTGTAAATGAAAGAAATACGGATATGAATTGTTGCAATCTTTACCAACATGTGTAATTTACGTGTGTTCCCAGCAAAGATAGTTGATCCTAAGGGCATAGGAGAGGTGTCCTTCCAACCCTGGAGGATTGAGTCCGGCACCGCACACCGCAGGTGCCTTTAGCCAAGCAAGCTCCCGTCTTCCAGCCGCCGCATATACAGCGTCCTCCGCCTCTCAATAGTCAGCCTCACAACAGCGGTGCACGCGTTTTCACAGTGGTTTACAGCAACAGAGTCCACTGGGTCCCCAAAGGGCAGCTTCTCTGCTTCGCTGTTGTAAGTCTGACTTCACATATATTTTTAAAGCTCTCACAACATCCAAGGACTTGAGTAATCGAGGTGTCAGTAGCTACTGGCACCACAATAGGTTGGTTGATATGAAAAGCAGACACAACCTTTGGAAAAAATCGCTGACACGTTCTGAGCTCAGCTCTATCCTCATGGAAAATCAAGTAAGGGCTATTGTGCGACAATGCTCCCTGTGACAGCCTTCCAAGTAAGAAACTTTACGTCCACCTCCTGCAAAGGTTCGAACCAATCCGAATAAGATCCCAAGGTGCCGTGGGAGGCACAAAGGGTGGTTGGATGTGCAGAACTCCTGTTAAAAAATGTCTGAACCTCAAGGAGGACAGCCAATTGTGGTCCACATCCACACCTGCTTGCAGAAAGAGGAGAAAACGTCCCAGATGAAACTCCACCGTAGGAAACTTCTTGGATTCACACCAAGACACATACTTTCTTACCAAATCCGATGGTAATGTTTTGACGTTACTCCCTTCCTAGCCCGTAGGAATGACCTTTTTCGGAATGCCTTTCCAAGCTAAGATCTGGCATCAAACCTCCGTGCCATCAAATGTAGCCGTGGTAAGTCTTGATAAGCGAACGGCCCCTGTTGAAGAAGGTCCTCGTGAAGAGGAAGAGGCCTCTGATCCTCCAAGAGTAATCCCAGAAGATCCACGTACCAAGCCCTGCTTGGCCAGTCCGGAGCAAAGAGGATCGCTTGAACTCTTGTTCTTTTTATTAGTTTGAGAATCCTTGGATGAGTGGAAGTGGAGGAAACACATACACTGACTGGTACACCCCCGGAGTTACCAGGGTGTCCACCGCCACTGCCTGTGGGTCTCTTAACCTGGAACAGTACCTTCGAAGCTTCTTGTTGAGGCGAGAGGCCATCATGTCTATCTGAGGTACACCCCATCGGCTTGTTACCTCTGGGTAACAGGGTAGCTAGTATCGAATTACACTCCCCCTGTATCTATAACACAGTGTTACTTATGTGGAGGGCAGCGCTCCCTGCCAGCGTCTCTGTTGATGAACTGCAGGGAGAAAATGGCGCTGGTGAATGCTAGATCCGCTCTGAGGAGAAGTCCCGCCCCCTGTAATGGCGCGTCTTACCACACTTATTGGATTATACTGGCCTGAGGTATTTTTTCACTAACAGCAGGATTAGCCCGTTAGCAGTGTTGACCAGTGTAGGGTGATTGCGCTGGCCCAGGACGCCCCTCACATTGCCGTACACAGTGTGCCACTGAGCCATCCGGAGCGCAGCCTGTCAGAGCTGCGCTCCCACCCTTGTGCTGCCATTCCAGTCAGCGACCCGCTCTCCGGGACGCCGGCGCTGTACTCATCACTCTTCTTTCTTCTGGCTCTGTTAGGGGGTGGCGGCCGTACTGCAGGAGTGAGCAGTCGCCTTGTGGGCTTGCGATCAGCACCCTCAGGAGCTCTGTGTCCTGTCAGCGGAGATAGAGAACCATTAACTTCAACAGTTGGTTCCTACCCCCACCCCAAGTCCCACAAAGCAGGTAGACTCAGACATTAATAAAACTTGAAAAACTCCTAGGAGCTCCCCTAGCTGTGACCGGCTCCTCTGGGCACATTTTCTAACTGAGTCTGGTAGGAGGGGCATAGAGGGAGGAGCCAGCCCACACTATTAAACTCTTAAAGTGCCCATGGCTCCCAAGGGACCAGTCTATACCCCATGGTACTAAATGTAACCCCAGCATCCTCTAGGATGTAAGATAAATATTGATATTGACGTTGGAATGTGACATGGGCAAATTAAAAATGAACTCAGCATAGGAATGTTTAAACATTCAAAAGTGAAGGGGTTAATTAGTTATAACGGGTAAACATTCCTGTTATAACTAATGTGCAGCTGACAAAGCAAAGCAAGTTTGGAAAACCAGCATTCTAATAAAAGTTTGATTTTCTTGGTAGTCTGAAGCAGAATAATATGCAAATATCTTTAAAAATGCATATTAATGTATATACTGTATACCCAGAACTTGAGCTTCTGCTGCATGTAAGGTGTGCATGTTTCGAAGAGCCGACAAGGCGATGGTGCCAGTGTCTTCAGTAAATACACAAAGGGCCTAATTAAAGTCTGGTCAGTAATGTTCCATTGTTGCAAAGTACTGATTTTCTGCATTTTGCGCATGTAAAGGACCCGCGTTGCGCATGCGCAAACGTCTCCTGCAACACAAGACGCAGAGCGGCAGCAGACTGTCAGTGATAAACAGTCTGCTACCATCTGGGTGGCAGGGAGTGGGCGGCAATGGCTTTCATTTGTGAACACGGAGTTGTGTCGCAGCCGTTTTGGGGGATGGGAAGAGGTCCGGGATCTCCGTGATAGGACAGAGAATTCCTGGCCTCTTCGATGGCCAGCTTACGCGGCATCATGAGTGATCCGATGCCGTGTCCTAGGATGTAGGTCAGATCACTTCTGCAGCAGGAGGGGTCTGCTTGTAATAGATGCCTCCTGCTGCATCACCCTACAGCGCCTATCACTACTGCTTACAAGGAAGCAGCAGTGATAGCACCTCCAACTACAGGCGGGATGTAATACAGCCCAAGTTCGGCGGCCGCGCGGGATGCCAGACGAACTCAGACTTTTTTTTAAAGGGGCAGTCACTTACAAGGCAAAACCATGCCTTGTAAGTGATTGTACTTTAAAAAAACATCCGAGTATGGCTAGCATCCCGCATTGCATCCGGCCCCACATCTGAATTAGACCCAAAGAGAATGGTCAAAAGATCAGAATACAATAGTTGTCAAAATGTGAATATAGGGGGTAATTCCAAGTTGATCGCAGCAGGAAATTTTTTAGCAGTTGGGCAAAACCATGTGCACTGCAGGGGGGGCAGATATAACATTTGCAGAGAGAGTTAGATTTGGGTGGGTTATTTTGTTCCTCTGCAGGGTAAATACTGGCTGCTTTACTTTTACACTGCAATTTAGATTGCAGATTTAACTCACCACACCCAAATCTATCTCTCTCTGCAAATGTTATATCTGCCCCCCTGCAGTGCACATGGTTTTGCCCAACTGCTAAAAAATTTCCTGCTGCGATCAACTTGGAATTACCCCCATAGTTTCTAGGGACACCTTTCTGCCGAGGATAATGTACAATACTGTTCTAAGTGAGCCTTGTAGTGCTACAATCCCAGTTATCTCATGTGTACTGAATTTGATTATAAGGCATTTCATGTATTCTGCTTTAATAAAGCCATATAAAAGTCCAGTGGATAGGAATATATGGAGAAAGTGAGACCGATATTTTCAAGGACTTATTTTGAAAACCTGAAACTGTCATTTGGAAATTAGAGACAGTTGGCAACTATACAACACGTGGTGTTTTCCATTGTCACATCATATCTGAAATATATATTACATTTTATTTCACCAGCTCTTCAGAGACACTGACACAGCACGGCAGTATTACTTATTTGGCAATTTCAGAAACCATTGAGCTTCTTTTAGGTTATTTTTAAAGAAGTTGTCAGCTTTCTTGTGTATAGCAAATTGCAAGGTATTGCATCACTGGAGTTTCCTGAGAAGCTCAAGTTTCCTAACAAAACCACTCTCCTAATGAGAAATTCTCCCTCATTGGCAGGAATGCAACATGCTCTTTTGTAAAGCACCATTGTTGGGACCACTTGGGGTCCCATAGCATTTATAACATAATAGACTGCCTTAATCTGAATATATAAATGACGAGACCAGGAACGTCAGCAAGGAGAAGCAAAAAGAGAATGTTATTTTCTTATTGATCTCAAACTATCGGTTACATTTTACATTTATGAACAACTACAGTATATAGTCTTTTAACCACTTGCCTGGCATGGTCGCATCAGATCGCACCAGCAAGTGCTTTATCTGACCTGGTCGCACAGTATGCGACCAGTCAGATAGACATCGTGTGCGGCTACAGGGAAGGGAAACTTCCTTCCGCTGCTGCTCTAAGGGACCGGAAGGTCACTCTGCCTCCCTGCACCCTCCCCCCAGTGTTTGCCGTGCTGCCGATCATTGCACGGCAGGACCCCCCCACTCAGCAGCTGCAGACAATAGCAGCCGCTGGGGAAATGTAAAGTAACCCCCCCCCCCCAATGTGTACCTGGAGGCTGTCTCAGCTGTCAAAATGAAAGTCGCAATGTTTCCGACCTATGTTCTGATGTTAAAAAACATGTTTTTTTTTTACAAATGTAAAAATAAAATAAAAAATTATTTGGAACTAAAATCATTTTGGATAAGGTTAAATACACAGTCTACACATAATTCACTCAAGTGGAGTATAAGTGTAAGTAAGAAAAGGGCTGATAGACCGGGGTGAATGAGTGTTTTAGACCTGCAGGTGGGAGTAATCGGTCTGTTTTTTGTTTTTTAAAAGTCCCTTAAAATGACCCAAATATATACTTATACCCATTTTTATGTACCCTAAGTTTAATTTTAGCACTTATTTTGCTGAAAAAAATAGCTATTATTTTTTAACATTTAAAAAAAAAAAAAAAATATATATATATATATATATATATATATATAAAAAAATGCATATAACAGCCATCTGACCCAATTTAAGTACCAGAAATAAGTTTATTATAACCAATAATAAACTTTTATATTGTTACCTGGTGTTAGTTTAGCTTTTTTTTTTTTTTTGGGGGGGGGGGGGGGGGGGGGGGGCGGACAGATTTACCCATTACCCATCACCAATTTCTGCAGCAACCGTGTTTTAAAAAAATTGCATTTGAATAGGGCGAACCGCGGGAGCGCGCATACCCGTGAAAAGTCAGTTTTCTCAGCAAAAATTACGCAAAAACAACAATCACGGTAAATTGCTACGATTTCGCCTCTAATTGAATATCCCGCTAAATCTTTGATTTAAAGCTTAATATAAATTAAGTGAAAATCGCCAGCACCCAACTCAGTGCTGCAAGCGAAGGCTTTCACAGATTACACGTACAGTGGTGAACGTATCACACATCATGCCATATATACATTTAAAGGGTTCCTTGCAGTCAATGAATTAAAGGTTAATATAGCATCAATCACACCACAATACATTTCCTACCAACATACTTCTTGTATAATGTAATTAAAGTCAAGCATTCTTTCATATTCTGTCACTAAGGGGCATATTCAATAGGGCGCAAAAAAAAAAAATTGCCCACAGTGCGAGAAACTGCAGCTGATTTCAGTTTTTCCTATTCAATTGGCTGTGCAAATTTCAGCCGAGGTAATTTCTATAGGATTTTCACAGGTGCAAAGTAGGGCTAAATCATAATTTTAAGGTAAGAATATCAGGACTTTGTTCAGACCCCTGGGACAACCTAACCACCACCACCATGACTATTCAAAGTTTTAAATGAGCTTAATTGAGCCAATCACAGTATGTCATTATTCGGGTGATATTCTGCAAAGTACAGTATAATGGGTTAAAAAATGTGGGACAGGTATATGGGGGTGCTGTATAGATGGGACAGGTGATTTAATGACTGAAGGTTACAGGTGTCTATTAAAGAATTTTAAAGTGGCTTCCAATTACTCAAAAATCAACTTGTGGACATTTTTATGCAACTCAGATTTAAATACAGCATTTAACTTAATGAAAAAAATTTGCTTTCTATAATTTTTTCACTGCGTTTAACAAATGCACAAATCAACCCTTTGAAACATTATAATATCGCAAAATATTTTTATTTGGGAAAGTAGTAGACATCTACACTGTTGATGTTTTTTATTGTACAGGTTGTTTTCCCCCTAGGTTTTACATTTCCAGTCATTTTTAAACGAAAACATGATTGTGCCCGATTCTTATTTTTTTCAATTGGATAGTTCAATAATCGGTAGCACACCAAGTCGTGATGATCAAAAATCGGTCATGATAGCCAAGTTAAATTTTGCCATGAAAATCTCACAGCCAGTTTGTCTCATATTTCTTAGATTATTAGATAACATTAGGGGAAATTCAATAGTTATCGCAGCCCAATCTCCAGACTAAAAAGTGACGGGAGATGGCAGGGGCAATATTCAGTTGATGCTGTTTATAACGCTGATCGTACTCATTAGTGTCGGGTTTAGCTGCATAAAGCAACTTAACCCGACTAAACTAATGGGCACGATCGTGAAAAGTGCCCTTTGGGTGCCCAAAACCAAACATTTGACTATTTGCACATTTCAGCTCCCCAGCACGGTGGCTACAAACTGAATTGTGTCTCCACGCAGATCAAGGCATCCGAGCGGTGCAACAATTGAATTGCTCTGTTGGGCACTAGTGGCGGCCGCAGGGAGAAACAATCAAATTCCTCCCATTGAGCTTTATAATTGGGAATAAAACAGTAATACAATAGGATTGGTTAATATCAGACAAGTTTACAATTTATAAAATAACATAATGAGCCACCTTTTGTTTTTTTAAAGGGTTAATACAAAATGTAATCTAAGTGCATTTTGGTTTTAATCTCTAGCGGTGACTGGGCAAGTTCTTTTGATATATAATTTTTCTAATGACAAAGATACAAGAGTTAACAAAAAAAAACCCACATGACTAAAAACAATAAGGTAAACAAAATAACACAATACATGACTACAACATATACCAGTCTTCCCCCTTAAGGCCATTGGGCTTGTTATTGCGTGCATAAAAGCATTCTCCTATGTCATTATATATGTCATTATATCAGTACCATACCTAAAACCTCCCACTCATACCTCTCAAAGGACAAAGTCTATCCTGCAGCCCCACACAGTTTTCTGAATTTGCCAGGGCACCTTCTACTTAAATAAGTTAACCTATTAATAAGGTATGGCTGCATAGGTGATATTTTTCTAGATGTCATAAAAACACAATGAACTACAATCAGGGTTGCACGATTTAAATCAAATTATTAAATCATGACTTTAAATCCAAACGTTAAAAAACTTCAACTTTTGCTTAGAAAGAGATAGACGTGTAGATGGGGGCAGTCTTTTTTTTTTAGCTCAGTTGGGGAGAATAATGGATGGTGTATAGGAGACTCTATCAAGTATATACTACCAAGTGACGTACGCTGGAATACTAGATGATATCCCACAAGACATTATTAACAAAGTTAATAACTTTGGTATTAAACGGAGTGCTGAAAATTATTTGGCTCGACTGAAACCTGTAGCCCTGGATCGTGCACAAAGAAGCAACTGCACAATCAGTGAGGTCGTACAAGTGTGCATCATCATCAACTTTCGTGCATCCATGAAACCATTTGCACCATACATGTTTGAAGTGGACACTTTACGCCAAGTATCTCCTCTAGCCTGGTGGATGTCATACGCAGCTCAACTTCAGCTAGACACTTCAGCTGTAAATCTTCTGAAGCAGATGTTCACCGCGGTTTCATCAAGTCCAGGAATTGAGAGGATTTTTTCAATATACAGTTTTGTACAATCCAAAACAAGCAACAGATTGGGAAATAAAAAAGCAGCTAAGCTGGTTGCATGCTACAGAGCCTTTTCTGTTGAGGACAAACGTGAGGACGTGGACAAAGACATGTACATATTTGACTCAGACTCAAACAACTGACTGAGTAAAAATCAAAGCCTAATTGTACTTCTTGATGCGACGGTTTAGTGTGTATTCTATTACTGTGTTCATTTTGTTACTGTTCTCACTTAAAAAATTGTTCATGTATTACTAAAACAAGGTCGAAACATCTAAAATGAAACAGTTTACTTAAAAAACTTAATAAAAAATCCTATTTAAATCTCAAAAATCTGATTTAAATCAATAAAAACTGATTTAAATCAAAGAAATCCGATTTTTTTTTAAATCCGATTTTTATGCAACCCCGACTACAATGCCATGTTTAAGATTTAACTGGAAATGATTCCTTTAAAACAAGCTGACATGTGTGTCTATAAAACACATTTGTGGAGACATAACTCTTGGAAACTAATTACTGTAATCAAAGTTACTGAACAAAATTAGATTATTTTGAAGTAAGACCAAAACATATCAATACCTATAACAAGCTCCTGATGGGGAAAGTCCTATTGTTCATAAGTGTTAAGGTGCAAAATAGGGTTTTTAAATAAACTTCTACTGTGGTGAAAGAGTGTGTATTACTAGATGCCCTGTTCAGTGAGATGTGATAACTCAATATACAGGTCTTTGTATAGGGGACGACTTGTCTACTTAATGCTAGCAAGCTCTCCCCAACCAGACTCCAAGTAGGGGATTCAATTGTTTGGACACAAACCACTAGAGGGTGCTTGCCGGCAATTTAATTATTCTGACGTATGGGCGCTCATGCCGCCGGTGCAGACATTTCTGCTAACAGCCTCCCGAGGTGGCAAGCCCGTGCAAAGTATGTCCAATTGGGTGTCCTAAATGCACTTTTTACGACCTGGCTAGGACTTTGTTCTGACGCCCCCCCCCCCCAGGAGATCTAAATAACCAAGATCAAAAGAAGAAAGCTCACAACCTGTCTCCAAGAACAATCCTCCCCCACTAGAGAGGTTTAGTATGGGCAGAATGGTGGTGCATTGATTAGCATTATTGCCTCACATCATTGAGTTCAAGAGATCAATTCGGCAACCACAATACATCCCGATAAGTACTCCTTGGTTACAACAGTAATGTTTTTGTATTATTTTAATCACACCTATCATACATAGCACCTATGTGCTTCTTAATTAACCCTTACTAATTTCTTTATTTTCACCTGTGTGCGGCCCTGGGGTGGCCAGCCTGTGCCGGCATGATGGGGTACTGCACCTCAGACCCATACCTAGTATTAGGGACTCCCAGTGAGACAGAGACACCGTGCTGTTCGGCCTGGGGGCTTAGCTCTATGGGGGTAATTCCGAGTTGATCGCAGCAGCAAATTTGTTAGCAGTTGGGCAAAACCATGTGTACTGCAGGTGTGGCAGATATAACATTTGCAGAGAGAGTTAGATTTGGGTGGGGTGTGTTCAAACTGAAATCTAAATTGCAGTGTAAAAATAAAGCAGCCAGTATTTACCCTGCACAGAAACAAAGTGGACATGGTTTTGCCCAATTGCTAACAAAAATCCTGCTGCGATCAACTTGGAATTACCCCCATGGTGTATTGTCAGATGTTGAGATAATTACATAAGGCGCAATGTGTCAGAGTAATAAGACAAAACTCCCACAGATAGTGGGGAATATCCCATTAGCCCCGGTAAAACATTGGGTGCAGAAAACATGTTTTTCATGATTTTTCCTGATGTTTCACAGATATTTATTTTTTACAGGCTATCCAGATTGATCGCCTGTAAAAAAAAATGCCCTTTCTCCAAAAAATACACAGGTTCAGTAAAACCTGCGTGTTTTTGGTAGAAACAGACCCGTTTTTGCACGAAAACAGGGCTGTTTCTGGGGATTTGGCAGGCGAAACTAAATCCCCGATGACCGGGACATGCCCGCTGCAGGCCTGGCGCCGCGGCCCGGATGCTGCCACTCAGCGCGATGACCCCTGCCGGGGAAGCCGGGGCTGCGCCGTGACCGCATCCCCCCTCTTCCCCGCCGCCAGCAGAGGTCACATGACGGGAAGCGGCCACATGACCGGGTGGAGCTGGAGGAGCAGCGCTGCAGCGGGAGCAGTCTGCAGCCGGCACCCGCTGCAGCATCAGGTAACCCCCGATAAGCCACCGCTCGTGCTAACTTACCGGGGTAATAGGATAGCCCCCGGCGGGACAATTAGCCCCGGTAAATTATCCCCCAGTATGTGGGCTGGGAGAATATCACTGTATTTATCTCAACAATTGACAATACACCATGTTCTTTGTATGTTGAAAACATTTTCTTGTCAGAATATATACTATACAATGGTGATACAGGCCTATATGAAGAAAATGGATATTTTGCATATATCGTGTGTTTCTAAGCTACAAATTGGCACATTACTGTTGTAACCAAGGAGTTCTTATGACGGTACATATATTGTGGTTGCCGTCAGCAACAATCATTTAGGACAACTTATGGCCAGGGTCTGGGCTTGTACACACAATCCAATCTATAAAACTGCATGTGGGTATCTATTTGAGTCATAGGCCCTCATTCCGAGTTGTTCGCTCGCAAGGCGATTTCAGCAGAGTTACACACGCTAAGCCGCCGCCTACTGGGAGTGAATCTAAACTTCTTAAATGTGCGACCGATGTATGCGCATTTTTGCGATCAAAAACGAGTTAGCAGTTTCTGAGTAACTCCAGACTTACTCTGCCTGTGCGATCAGTTCAGTGCTTTTCGGTCCCGGCTGACGTCAGAAACACACCCAGCGTTCGGCCAAGCACTCCCACCGTTTCTCCAGACACGCCTGCGTTTTTTCCGGAAACGGTAGCGTTTTCAGCCACACGCCCATAAAACGCCATACATCCGCCCAGTAACACCCATTTCCTGTCAATCACAATGCGATCGCCGGAGCGATGAAAAAGCCGTGAGTAAAATTACTTTCTTCATAGTAAAGTTACTTGGCGCATGCGCAGTGCGAACATTACGCATGCGCACTAAGAGAATTCTCACTGCGATGCGATGAAAAATACCGAGCGAACAACTCGGAATGAGGGCCATAGTACTCTAATCTGCATCCCTCATATTTTCACCGAGGATCTTCAGAACTATATATCCACTGTGATTTTTTCCCATATGTGGATGTTTCTCTTAGGTGACTATTAATGCATACCTATTTAAAGTTACATTATAGACACAGACAAAGTGCCCCCCCCCCAAAAAAAAAAAAGTTTCTTTCCTTCCTTTTTTTTTTGCCCCACTACATGCATGCAATATTCCTGGCTACAGCCACACAGACATTAGCATAAACCAAGGCCAAATGCATACCTGTCCCCTTGTAGATGCTAGAATCGAGTGGGCTAAAGAACCTCTGATGTCAGGGGGAGGAGCCACGCCATCATGGGGAGGAGCTAGGCCAGCGGGATAGTTCTGTCACTATCCACACCACCAACTACTCCCTTTAGTAACCCAGTGGCGAGTGAGGGTACACTTTGGGTGACGTGGCTCCTCCCTTGGTGACGTCACAGGTCCTTTCTCCAACTTGATTCTAGTAGGGATGGCCATCGGTACATCCCCCATCGATGGTTGCCATCAATGGAGCAATTATCTGGAACCATCAATAGTTATAAAATATGCCATCATCTACCATCGATGGTTCCTGGTATCGAATAGCCACGCATGCTCAGAAGAGGCTTTGTTGGAGAACGTCTCTGCGAGCAATAGTTACCTTTGCTCATGCATGGCGTAGCTCCCCCCGGCGGCTGGATGCACACAATCTCCCACTGAGCGATAGACACAGTGGGCGGGAAGAGGGAGGACAGGAGCGGGGCTGGTGACGTGCTGACTGATTGCAGTCACTATGCCTTCCCTTCCCCTCCCCTCCGTTACTGTATCCCGGCAACACTAGAAAGTAATGAGTGGAGCCAGGAGGTGAGGTACGCCTGCCCAAGGCAGTATCTATCTACCCGACTCCAGGCACAGTGCACAGTAAAAATCCATCGCCATCGGCCCCACCATCGAAACACTATCTGATTATAAGCCATCGATGGTGAAAGTATTAAATAATGTTCAAAAACCATCGATGATTTTGAATCATCGATGGTCGATGGCCATCCCAAGATTTTAGTCATAACCGTCCCTGCAGCAGTGCATTGGTAGAGATATGTTTGGAAACTCTCAGGCTTTCCTCATATATGCTATAATTTCAATACTACCACAGTTTATTTATCAAGTACATGTACTGGTTTGTGATTATCTATAGGGCCCCATACAGGCATACACTAGAACGATAATGTCCGATTTCGACCTTTCGGGACGATAAATCAGATGAAAAGTGGCAAATCCGATGTGTTTTAAATCCCATCCGAGGTCACGTGAGCATCGGATCGGAGCCCCTAGGTCGTTAGTGCTGCACTCGTTATATGTCGGATCCCGCAGGCATGGCTGGATTCGCATACGATACATCGTATGCAAAAGGACCGCATATGATGTAACGTATGCGATCCTGCCGCCCGGCAAGCTGCTGGGTGGTTCAAGGGAAATCGCATCCGACTTTACCCTCAGACATGTCGCTGTAGTGTATGGGGCCCTTAACACTAGTCGTGACATTTCCATTTATACAGTAATATTGGAGTAACCGATGTATAGTCACCAGAGGTGCAAGTACGCGGGTACGGAGTGCCCATAAGAATTTGGCAGCACATACGCAGTACCACCTGCCGCACACTTTGCTATTACCACAATTATAATCTGCCACAAAGCAACAAGACCATGGTGCTTGGCAGCATGACGGCTCCTCCCACTTTGTCAGGGTTACTGGAAGTGCGACAGTGGCTGTATTTTCCTGTTATAATGGAGGCATTACTATATATTGTTATTAAATTGGGGGCATTACTATATATTTCTATTATACTGGAAGTATCACTAAATATTTCTATTATACTGGAGGCATTACTATATATTTTTAGCCTTGCCTCCAGAGTCCCCCCAAAAAAGGGGCTGTGTAGTGTGGCCACGCCGCTAGTGTCATGTAGCCACTCCCACTAGCAGCATGTGGCCACACACCCTCACATCACATGACCACGCCCATTTTTGGCACTTAGTACCACTAAGTAAATATTTCTACTTGCACCACTGATGGTCACAAAAATGATACATGATACACGAGTCCATGAGCTGCTTACCACATACACCGGGTCCACAGCATGGGCTAGTACATGGCTCTCTGTCAGGGATGCACAATGTGTGATGATGAGCTGCTGCTGCCCCCTAGGCTATGGGAGGAATGCACGGAGATAAGAGCCAACTGTGCTCAGTGACCGCCACATACACAGCACACTTACTGCTAACTCCAGCAGTATAATAATATAACACGCTGACTTCCCGGAAAGGGAGACAGAGGCGGAGGGAGGGGACAGGATACTGCAACGTAGGAGAAATGTGGTCATGTGAGGAGGAGGAGGCCGCGGCTGCTGCTGCCCAGTATAATTATACTGTGACTCACCCACAGAGCTGATAACCGTGTTTGCTGCCGCCGAGGCCGTTGTTTATATAGAAGAGACGCTGATAACGGCAAGGTAAGTTCTTCCCTCCGCCACACCGCGCCTGCTCCTCCTCCATGCGCCCTGTACTGTATGTGCGAGGGCCGGCAGCCCTCTGTGCACCCCAGAGAGACATCACCTGACTTTATCCATAGGAGACCGCTCTGATGGTGATTGAGCACACCTAGTACTTAGCGTATTCCCTGGGGGAGCTGTGTGTCCCTGGGAGACGTTTTAATGTGACTTCTGGCTGTCCGCTTTCTGTAATGCGTTGATGTCCCCTCGTAAAAATAGACTATTGGTTGCTTTGAGTGTTTTTGTTAAATATTTTCCTAGCTGTGTAATGTAATACAGCAGTGCTGCAAATAAGAAAACTCCACAGAAATTTCTCTAGGGGCAATCGACATGCAGCCCTCCAGCTGGGATGTGTAGTTCTATAACAGCTGGAGAACTGCATCCTGACATAGAGGCTAGTCTTGAGTTTAGCTGCTGTCCCACTGGAGATAATGCAAGTACAGTAGCTGCCCTTTTGTAACTACTGTAGGGGGGAAAAAACAATGGGTTGGGCTGCATTTCGGGACTAGGTATTACAAATTGCAGGAGTGCCACAATTCTTTTGAATATATATTGCAGCAGGCATAATGCTTTCTGATAATTGTCCCTGCTATATACAGTATTACCAATTTCTACAGGGACAGTGCTGTCTTGGCACTTTGAAGGAGTGTCACTCTTTTTGTTTATTTACTATCTTGTTGTTTATTTACGGTTTATGTTATTTTACTGTTATGCTAAGTTTTGTGTCCCTGTACTGTCCTTTTGTACGGCGCTGTGAAACACTTGTGGCGCCCTATAAATAAAATGTCATAATAATTTGTGTTTTAAAAAGACTCCTCCACAGTTACTGACACTTGAGTATGTGCACTGTGGGGGAGATGTACTAAGACTTGAAGGGTGCTAAAAGTACCAGCCAATCAGATCCTAACTGTTATGTTACAGGCTGTGTTTCAAAGATGACAGTATGGAGCTGATTGGTTGTTTATCTCTCTCCACTTACCTCTCTCCAAGGCTTAGTACATCTGCCCCAGTGTCAGTTTGTGAAAATCCTGCACCAGAAGGATAGTAAGATCTTTCTCCGTAGGCACAGAACAGCATCTGAAGATTGCGTTAGCCTTTGGGACCAAGCTCAAAAAAACCAACCCCTTTGACATAATAGGGATTGCAATCTGCAGCATTAGTTAGCCTGCATTAGGCTGTTGCATAGCGTGGGACATTAAATTGTTTAGACACTGCATACATTTATGAAAAATGGGCTTGATAAAAATATTCCTTTTAATCTTCAAACATAGGATATTTTAGAAAACTAGTGATGGTAAATTACTTCACTATTTGTCAAAAACAAAACGTTGGTACTGATTTGTATCTGCATTTCTGTTCTACGAGCAGCAAAGTTCTAGTGACATTTTATTACTAATACGAACTAATACTGTATTATTAACATCTATTTATATAGCACCAGCCTATTCCATTGCACTTTACAAATTGAGAACAAAAAAGTAATAAAGGGAGACTGGGGAACAACAGATAGAGGGTCCTATTTATTAATAATTGCCTCAGTGGAGACCTTTTCAACAACCCTGGCAGATGCAGAAATAATATTTCTACAGGGACTGCGTTTTTGAAAAGACCCTGTCCCTGTGAATTTGTTTGCCGCAAATTGGAGGAGTCTTTTCGGATTATCGAAAGTTTTAACAATATCTGACACTGTGCATGTGCACAGTGTTTATTTCGGAAAATCTTGGGAGGAGAAAAGAGGTTGCGGGAGATGGGTCGCAAGAACAATCTCAGGATGGCTGTAGCCTTCTGAATCACACCTGCACAAAACAATACATACAACTAACTAGCGATACATCAAATTAAAACAGTATAACATCTGATCACATAATTGCCCCCATATGCTACTGTAATATTTATTTCAAAAGATCAATTTCAATGCATATTGGAATATTCATTTAATAGGGAACCCAGACACTACAAAGAAACTCCCATCCCCCATTGTTCATCTTGGATTTCTGGTGTTCGAAAACCAAGAGTTAACCTACAGATGAAAAACAGTGCACCTGTATTGTATGGGAGGAAAAGATACATAACCCATCGCAAGCATATGTAGTGTAATGCATGGACATAACAAAATAAGCTTAGACTCTAGCAACATAATAACAATCACAATGTAAAATGGGTTCGTTTCCCACCATGGCTTTACCTGTGTGGAGTTTGTATATTCTCCCCGTACTAGCGTGAATGTGTGCGCGTGTACATGTGGTAGGGAATATAGATTGTACGCTCCACTGGGGCAGGGACTGATGTGAATGGCCAAATATTCTCTGTAAGGAGCTGCAGAATGTGTGCGCTATATAAATAACTGGTAATAAATAAAATCCCCCCCTGCATTCCTACAAGACAAGCTGTACATAATTTCACTAATATCCATTTTACACCGCCAGCTTTGAACACGGGTTATTGCACATGAGCGCACATAACCAGTCTTGCTGTGCGGTGCAAAAGAGCCCAGTTAGAATAATCCGGGTCGACCCTGTATTCCAACTTTGGTACCAAGCAGGGTTGAACACGTGTTCAACCTGGCTTGCTGTGCTGTGTAAACGGGAAGCCGGGTCGATGCGACCCGTTTCCCGTTCACTCTATGTGGACAGGCGGCCCTTTGAGATCATGTGGTCATTAAGCGCCACCCCAGCTGCGTAATCAATGCCGTCACCAAACCGGCAATATGCCGAGTTGGAAACAGCGGCGGTGAGGGGCCTGAGCGGGTTAAAGCCGTGAAGCACCCGTGTCAGGCTCCCAGGTGCGAACTGCCTCAGGTTGTATAAAAGGGGTATAACAAACCACCTAAAATCTAAACCATCCAGCTGTACTGGATTGTTTGTGCATTTATATTGTCCTGATTTTTCTTGCTGGTGTCACGTCAGCAGGAAAGTCACAACATCACAGGATAAGTCATATTCTAAGGGCGGTATCCTATTAGGTGAGGTGATTTCTGCACAGTAATAACGATTTCTTAGTCTGATAACGCTATCGGGCTATCCAATTGCAACCCATTTTTACAGTGTGGTAAATCACCCGTTATCGGCTGATAACAAATGGTATAGCATTGCAGACCTATGTGTTGCCGTCCGATAACTGGTCTCCTGGGACTGATTGTTGGGGATGTGTCAGTTTACAGGGATAATTGGATATCTCCGGGGGAATCTTTTAGCTGCGGTAACTCACCGCAGCTAATAGGATATCGCCCTGAGTATTGGAATGGTGTTCCCTTCCCAATGTTTAGTGGTGCCTGGGCACATCAGACGGTATATAAAAGTATGAAGCATTGACTTATAATTATCTGAAGCATGAACTACATTTTGACTGAAGCAGTAGTTCTCAACCTCATTCCTCAAGTTTTCCTAACAGTTCAGATTTTAAGGCTTTCTGTCTGTGGAAACAGGTGGGATATTTATTGACCTAAAAAATGTATTAACTCAACTGCTTATTAACCACTTAACTGACTTTTTTTTTTTCCAATCCAAAACTGCCAAGCTCCAGTTGCATCACATGCGACAATGCCAGGCAAGTGGTTGAAGTAATCCACAAAACATGACCTGTTGGTAATGCTTGAGGACTGGTGTTGAGAACCACTGGACAAAAAAATTGTAGTACTTCCTCATCCGTGAATTTTTATCGTTTTTAATGTTAATGTAATTTATTTGTCCTTTTTTGTTTTTGTAAAATCTACTAATCCCTCCTCTTTTTTCACATTCTTATTAGATTTAGCTTGGTTTAATGACAGAAAAAAAATAATTTGTTAGGCTTTTTTTTATGGGGTTTTTGTTTTCATGTGATGCTTTAATGATGATGAATCCTTAAGTTTTAAGGTGTGTACACACGGTGAGATCGTTGCTATGGCCGATTTTGACTATGCTATTTCCCTTGAACTCCTCGGAGCCCAGCACCAGCGATTTTGACTAACTTTTCTTGAGATATGGACTATGCGTGCTTACGATTTTCGCTTATGTGAGATTTTGGCTTATGTTAGATGTCATTGACATGTGAGATGAACTAGATCAGCGGTGGCCAACCTGTAGCTCTTAAGCCTCATGTGGCTCTTTCTTTATTAAAATGTCGCTCCCGACACATGAAGTCACGTGTCCACAACAGATCTGGAAACTGCTGCACTCCAGCCAGATAGGCAGCAGCACTACGGAGACTGAGAACTGGGAGAGCCAGATACTAGAGGTGAGACACCCACTTGCAAACAGAGGACACATAAGGGGCTGCTGCAATGGCACAAGGTGTATTTTTGGAGGGGCTGTAGTGACACATGAGGGTCCTGGCAGGAGTGACACAGGAGAGTGCTGGCAGGAGTGACTCATGGGGGAGCTAGGAGTGTGCTAGCAGGAGTGACACATGAGGTAGCTGGATGAAGTGACACAGTAGGGTATGTGGAAGTGGCTTTTTAAATGTATTTTATGTTGGATCTGGCTTTAAAAATGTATTTTATGTGGATCTGGCTTTTTAAATGTATTTTATACCAGAGGCGTGGCCTAGCAGGCATAAGGCCACACCCCATTTGTGCATGTGCGCCTGTGGCTTGATGTCGGCTCTTTGACGTGCCTAACAAGATTTTTTTGGCTCTTTGTTTCTGACAGGTTGGCCACCCCTGAACTAGACAGTACACCGATCTAGCAAGGATTGACTTGCCTGCACAGTGTATCTTTTCTTGCGATGCCGACCTGGCGGGACCGCGCATCGGGATTGAATTGGGATCGCAAGGTGACTTTCACCTTGCGATCTGCGCTAACTTTTCTTGAGATTTTGACTATATAGTCAAAATCGAAAGAAAATATCTCACCATGTGTACACACCTTTAGAAATGGGTTCAAAAAATAAATGTCACACAAAGCAGACCCAATTGTCAAATTGATTTTTAAGGATGAAAAGAGTGATCAGGGAAGGGTTGGCTGGTTTAAACCATGATTTAAACCAAATGGGTTTTTTTTTTAAACACTTTTTTTATTTTTTTATTTTGCTGTGACTACTGGCACGGCACCATGATGTCTTAGGGGGGAAAAAAGCCTTTTTTACTAAAACACTAGTGTTTTTAATAAAAAATGTTAAATGCCACTGGCATTTCCAGTGCTGATGCTTAAAGCTCCATACACACTAGACGAAATTTTGAAGGAGCTCGCTCAGAAAGGCCGATCTGAGCGAGATCTTTCACAAGTGTGTACACTCAATGTTGTTAACGATGCGCGCTCTTGCGCATAGTTAACGACCCTCTCCCTCGTCCGAACATGTACGGATGAGGGAGGTCCTAGTTAACGACTGGGCTGCTGGGCGCCCATACGGCAGAACAATCAAACTGCTGCCATTGGGCGCCATCTAGTGGCGGCTGGGGGGAAAAAAAACACATTTGAATCAGCCCCTCTGAGTCTGCTTTGTATGTCTTACTATGTTAGTCTATCTACATATATTCAGATGTATTAGAATAATAAGCTTTTAAAAAAAATGGTTTTATTTAAAGATGTAACATAAATCAAAGCCTAATAATATTAATGTTAGGAAGCATCGTTGATCAAGGCTTCTAATAAGTTATTCAATCTTTGTTTCATTAAAACATTAATGCAAAAAAAAAAAAAAAGAACTGGTTTAAACAAGTGTTTTGTGTTTTCCAACCCTTGATCATGCACATGCTAATAGAGACCAAAAAGTTAATACATGTAACAATTATGCATTTTATATACAGATATGTTTTATAAATATAACATTTGTGAGCGTTATTAGTCTTAAATAATGTTGCTTGTGCTTTAGGTTTTTGTAATGTAATTGACATGGTTAAGTAAATATTTTGGAATATGTTTTTCAGCCTGCTCATTCTTTATAGACTACGTAATGTATGGGAAATTCCAGTTGTTATTCATTAGGGTGGGAGCCACTTCCAACTAAACCCGTGACAGAACAGCTGAGGGCTCTACACAGAAGAGACCTTATTACATGATTGCAGCTGTACATCATATAGCATCAGCAGACTCCAAACTACTTTAAGAGGGTCACCCCAAAGGCATTTTAGAATAAAAGGGTATGTATTTTGTGTATACAAGTCTACGTTAACAGTGAAACTGAGAAATTCATTAGGTGTTTATGTATAATCTTGACTGTTGTAGCTAGACAAGTATGACAAAGATTTGTTTCTGTTGTGATGAGTGAAAAGTCCCTTTTGGTTTGTTTATTTTTAATCCATTAGAATTTGAAACAGGTTTACCATCCCCCACTGTTATTCATAACCAGCAGTAAGCACTCCTGCTGGTTTCATATTACTGAAAATGCTGAGCATAACCTAACACAGCTAGCTGCTGGTTAAATCATAGGTGTGAACATTTTAAAATATATTTTAAAAGGGTGGTCTTCAGTTTGCCGGCTGTCGGGATCCCAGTGCACAGTATACCGGCGCCGGCATACCGACACTTTTTCTCCCTCTTGTGGGCCCACGACCCCCCTGGAGGGAGAATACTCGCCACCGTGCCCTCAGCGTGGCGAGCGCAGCGAGCCCACAAGGGGCTCATTTGCGCTCGCCCAGCTGTCGGTATGCCGGCAGTCGGGATCCCACGAAACCATACTCTGCTTAGACATTCTAGCCGTAGTAATTCTTCAAAGCAACTTCAGCATAAGAAAGCCCCCAGTAGTACAAGAACCTGCCAGACTGGTTGATTTTGAGAGAGGGGGGAGTACTGATATCGTACAGTCCATGCAGAACATTATGTATTGTCTATATCTATTATTGTAGTAGGTGCTTGATCAAATTAGTTACAAATGAAAATTGTTTCTGTAACATTCTAAATAAATATATATATATATATATATATATATATATATATATATATATATATATATATATTCCACAACAACGGCACACAGGGGTTGAAAATAATCCACTTCCACAGCAGTTTAAGCCAACGTTTCAAAGTTTATCCTTTTTCGTCAGGGCTACAAATGCATAATACAACAATCTTACCTTTTATTGAAAAAACACCCCGTGCACCTTCCCGCCGCCATTCCACGGCGCTGTAATGCTGACGTCATTCCGCCGGAGACACCAGATCGCCAGGCTCCTTTGGATGACGTATGTGATAGTACCCATCACCTAGCAACAATATAAACATTAAAAATTACAAGTACCTGTACAACTACCACAATATTTCTTCAATAGCTCACGCAGGGCAAGTCAATAAAATACTACTTTAATTAAAACAATTCAGATTAAGCATTTCATTTAACCCTTTAGGGGCTAGCGTGTTTAAACGCATTATCCAGCGGGACTCACACTGCAAAAGTTTTTTACCCCGATCACCCCCCCTAATGGATCTAGGGACGTGATCGATCATTCTATGTCTTAATGAGGACAAATTAAGGATCATTAAGATATAGAATGATCGATCACGTCCCTAGATCCATTAGGGGGGGTGATCGGGGTAAAAAACTTTTGCAGTGTGAGTCCCGCTGTAGCCCTGACGAAAAAGGATAAACTTTGAAACGTTGGCTTAAACTGCTGTGGAAGTGGATTATTTTCAACCCCTGTGTGCCGTTGTTGTGGAGTATATTAGGGATCTTGCTGTGGATCTTAAACGAGCACCGGGGTAAGCAAAGTTGGTATTGGAGTGCCGGTCTGGAAAAGATATATATATCTATCTTGTCTCACCACAATTGCCCACATTCTGGTGGGATCGGGATACGGTCATTAGGTCACTAATTGAGGTTTCCCGTCACTTTGCGAAGAAATCGACCCCAAGAAAGTGTGAAAATAGGATTTTGATAACCTACCGGTGAATCCTTTTCTCCTAGTCCGTAGAGGATGCTGGGGATGACATCAAGACCATGGGGTATAGACGGGATCCGCAGGAGACGTGGGCACTCTAAAGATTTTTCATTGGGTGTGAATTGGCTCTTCCCTCTATGCCCCTCCTCCAGACCTCAGTTGTAGGAACTGTGCCCAGGGAGACTGACATTTCGAGGAAAGGAATTACTTAACTAGTGGTGAGATATCTACCAACTCACACCCTCAACCATGCCGCACACATGGCATTCAACATAACACACGCCAACAGGCATGAACGAATTGCAGCAACATGCTGAAACCAAGATAACACAACTTGTGTAACTGTAATAACTAAACTGCAGGTAAAGTACGCACTGGGACGGGCGCCCAGCATCCTCTACGGACTAGAAGAAAAGGATTTACCGGTAGGTTATCAAAATCCTATTTTCTCATACGTCCTAGAGGATGCTGGGGACGACATCAAGACTAAGCTTCAGTACGGGCGGGAGAGTGCGGATGACCCTGCAGCACCGATTGACCAAACTTTAGGTCCTCATCGGCCAAGGTGTCAAACTTGTAGAACTTAGCAAATGTGTTTGACCCTGACCAAGTAGCTGCTCGGCAAAGTTGTAATGCCGAGACCCCCCGGGCAGCCGCCCAGGATGAGCCCACCTTCCTAGTGGAGTGGGCCTTCACCGACGTCAGTAACGGCAATCCAGCCGTATTATGAGCTTGCTGAATCGTATTTCTAATCCAACGTGCAATAGTCTGCTTGGAAGCAGGACAGCCAATCTTGTTCTGATCATACAGGACAAACAGAGCCTCTGTTTTCTGTATACGAGCTGTTCTAGCAACATAGATTTTCAAAGCTCTAACCACATCTAGAGACTTTGAATCAGTGAATGTGTCAGTAACTACTGGCACCACAATAGGTTGGTTTATTTGAAAAGCAGAAACCACCTTTGGAAGAAAATGTTGGCGAGTCCGCAACTCTGCCCTATCTTCATGGAAAACCAGGTAAGGGCTCTTGTGAGACAAGGCCCCCAATTCAGACACCTGCCTTGCGGATGCCAATGCCAAAAGCATCACCACTTTCCAAGTGAGACACTTCAACTCTATCTTTTGTAGAGGCTCAAACCAATCCGATTGAAGGAACTCCAATACCACGTTAAGGTCCCATGGTGCCACTGGAGGCACGAATGGAGGCTGGATGTGCAGAACCCCTTTCACGAAAGTCTGAACCTCTAGAAGAGAGGCCAATTGTTTTTGGAAGAACACTGACAAGGCCGAAATTTGAACCTTGATTGATCCCAATCGTAGGCCCCTCTCCACACCATCCTGCAAAAAATGGAGAAAACATCCTAAGTGAAACTCTTCCGTAAGGGCTTTCTTGGATTCACACCAAGACACATATTTTCTCCAAATGCGGTGGTAATGTTTTGACGTTACTCCCTTTCTGGCATGAATAAGGGTGGGGATGACCTCCTTAGGAATACCCTTCCTGGCTAGGATACGGCGCTCAACAGCCATGCCGTCAAACGTAGCCGCGGTAAGTCTTGGTACACACACGGCCCCTGCTGCAGCAGGTCCTCCCGAGGAGGAAGAGGCCAAGGATCTCCTATGAGTAACTGCTGAAGATCTGGGTACCAAGCCCTTCTTGGCCAGTCTGGGGAAGATTGCTCGAACCCTTGTCTTATGATCCTGAGTACTTTTGGGATCAGCGGAAGTGGAGGGAAAACATACACTGACGGAAACCCACAGGGTCACCAGTGCATCCACTGCTACTGCTTGAGGGTCTTTCGACCTGGAACAGTATCTCTGAAGCTTCTTGTTGAGACGAGACGCCATCATGTCTATTTGAGGAACTCCCCAAAGACTTGTCACCTCTGCGAAGACTTCTTGGTGGAGGCCCCACTCTCCTGGATGGAGATTGTGTCTGCTGTGGAAGTCTGCTTCCCAGTTGTCTACTCCCGGAATGAATATTGCCAACAGAGCTTATAGATGTTTTTCTGCCCAGCGGAGGATTTTTGTCGCCTCTGCCATTGCCGCTCTGCTTTTCGTTCCGCCCTGCCTGTTTATGTATGCGACTGCTGTCACATTGTCCGCCTGGATCTGCGCGGGACGGTCTTGAAGAAGATGTACCGCTTGTTGAAGTCCGTTGTAAATGGTTCTTAGCTCCTGAACGTTTATGTGAAGGCAGGCTTTCTGATGTGACCAACGTCCCTGGAAGTTTTCTCCCTGAGAGACTGCTCCCCAGCCTCAGAGACTTGCATCCGTGGTTACTAGGACCCAGTCCTGAATGCCGAACCTTCGTCCCTCTAGCAGGTGAGAGCTGTGCAACCACCACAGGAGCGATATCATGGTTTTTGATGACAGGATTATCTTTTTGTGCATGTGTAGGTGTGACCCCAACCACCTGGCCAACAGGTCCCACTGGAATACTCTGGCATGGAACCTGCCAAACTGTATGGCCTCATAGGCCGCCACCATCTTCCCCAACAACCGAATGCACTGATGGATCGACACACTTGATGGTTTCAATATCTGTTTTACCATTTTCTGGATTTCCAGAGCCTTTTCCAGCGGAAGAAATACTCTCTGAACTTCTGTGTCCAGAATCATCCTGAGGAAAGACAACCTTGTCGTCGTTTCTTACTGTGACTTTGGGTAATTTATGATCCACCCGTGTTGTTGGAGTATTGACAGGGAGAGGGATATGTTTTGTAATAACTGCTCCCTGGATCTCTCCTTTTATCAGGAGGTCGTCCAGATAAGGGATTATATTGACTCCTTTCTGACTAAGGAGGACCATCATCTCCGCCATCACCTTGGTGAATACCCTCGGCACCGCGGAGAGACCGAAAGGTAACGTCTGGAATTGGTAATGGCAATCCTAAATTGCGAATCTCAGATAAGCCTGGTGAGGAGGATAAATGGGAACATGCAGGTAAGCATCCTTTATGTCCACCGACACCAAGTAGTCCCCCTCCTCCAGACTGGCAATTACCGCCTGAAGTGATTCCATCTTGAACTTGAACCTTTTCAGGAAGAAATTCAGATCTTTTAGATTTAGGATCGGTCTGACCGAGCCGTCCGGCTTTGGAACGACAAAAAGGCTTGAATAAAAACCCCGCCCTTGTTGTGACAACGGCACCAGGACTATGACCTGGTCTTGACATAATTTTTGGGATTGCCGCTGTTACTGCTTCTCTCTCTGGCGGAGAAGCTGGCAAGGTCGATTTGAAAAATCGGCATGGCGGAACATCTTGAAACTCTAGTTTGTATCCCTGGGATACTATTTGCAACACCCAGAGGTCCAGGCCAGACGGAATCCAATCCTGGCTGAAGAGTCTGAGACGTGGCCTCCCGCAAGGGAGTTCCAGCGTCATGCTGGGGATTTGGCAGAATTAGGGTTAGACTTTTGCTCTTGGGAACCTGGAGCCGGTGTGGGCTTCTTTCCCCTTCCCCTACCTGCAAAGAAGGGGGAACCTCTCGTCTTTTTGTATCTATTGGGCCGAAAGGACTGCATTTGCGGGTGATAGGTCTTTTTTGCAGGCGCAGAGGGCAAAAATGTTGACTTGCCTGCGGTAGCCGCCGAGACTAACGCATCCAGGCCATCGCCAAATAAGGCCTCGCCTTTATATGGGAGAGCCTCCATGTTTCTTTTGGAATCTGCATCCGCGTTCCACTGGCGAATCCATAACGCCCGCCTAGCCGATACTGCCATGGTAGCGGCTTGTGAACTCGAGTCCAACATCCTTCATTGCTTCCAGCATGTAGGCGGCAGCGTCCTTGATATTCCCTAACTTAAGGAGTATCTCATCTTTATCAATCGTGTCAATTTCTGATGACACGCTTTCTGACCATTTTTCCATAGCGCGACTCACCCATGCGCAGGCAATAGTGGGCCTGAGCAGTGTACCATTGGTAACATAAATGGATTTCAATGTCGTTTCCATTTTGCGGTCTGCCGGCTCTTTAAGAGAAGCCGTGCCAGGAGCAGGGAGAATTACCTTCTTTGTCAACCTGGAAAGTGTACTGTCTAACACAGGGGGTGACTCCCATTTTTTCCTGTCCTCAACCGGGAAAGAATAAGCTATGTGAATCCTTTTGGGAATACAATTTTTTTTATCAGGATTCACCCACATCCCTTCAAACAGAGCATTTAGTTTGTGTGAAGGAGGGAACGTGACTTTGGATTTCTTTTCCTTACATTAAATAAGCTTGCTCCTGAGGTACAGGAGTGCTTTCTGTAACCTCCAACACATCCCTTATAGCCACAATCATATATTGTATACTTTTTGCCAATTTATGATCTATCTCTCTGGATTCACTATTGTCGACCCAAGAATCAGAATCCGTGTCGGTATCAGTGTTTACAACATTTGCAAATGGTCTCTTATGTGACCCAGAGGGGCCGCCCGCATAAGGAATAACAGCATCCTGAAAAATCACATCTTCCACAGATTTTCTCCAGCATGCAGCCTTAGATTCAGACTTATCCAATCTACGGTTAATCAGATGCATACTGTCACGTAGCTCTTTCACCCATGCAGGCTCTTGGTGTGCCGGTAGCACCACCACATTACAACTCTGTGTCCCTAAAATGTCTTCCTCCGGGGAGGAACTCCCTGCCTCAGACATTCCTCACACGTGTACACCACACTCACAGACACACTGGGACTTATTTTGGGGACAGATCCATGGTAAAATCTGTCAGAGGGACACAGGATAGGAGCAGCCAGTTCACAAACCCAGTGCTAGTATTGCCTGTGAACACAGTATGTCCACAGCCCAAAAGTGCTTTTAAATAGTAATATACACTATCAAATGCACCACAATCGCTTTGTGCCCCCCCCTTTATAGCACCCTGTACTTGTCAGAAGTGGAGGAGAGGACCAGCGTGTTCTCTGCAGCCTGAGGAGAGAGAAAATGGCACTGAGCAGTGTGCTGGCTGCCTGAGGAAGAAGCTCCGCCCTTTTTACCTCAGAAACTTTTCATAATATTTATACTGGCGGGGGTAGGGCTGTGCCTGGGCATCTTATGCCCCCTTTTAGCCAGTTTGAGGTATTTTTCTTGCTGTTCAGGGCGCATCCTGCAGTGCCTGTGTGTGTGGGTAGCAATGGCGCGCTGCGCTCCCACAAGCCACGCCGCACCTCAGCTGTCATTACTTGATTGAAGATCATTCTTCTCATACTCACCTGTCTTCTGGCTCTGTGAGGGGGGTGACGGCGTGCTGTGGGAGTGAGCATCTAGACACGGCTAGCGTTCAGTTCCCTTCAGGAGCTAATGGTGTCCTGTCAGCCAGAAGCAGAGCCATGAAACTCTGAGGAAGTTGGTTCTGCTTCTGCCCCCTCAGTCCCACGAAGCAGGGAGTCTGATGCCAGCAGATCTCCCTGAAAATAAAAAACCTAACATAAGTCTTTTCAGAGAAACTCAGTAGAGCTCCTCAGAGTGCATCCAGTCGACCTGGGCACATTTCTAAAACTGAGGTATGGAGGTGGGGCATAGAGGGAGGAGCCAGTTCACACCCAATTAAAAGTCTTTAGAGTGCCCATGTCTCCTGCGGATCCAGTCTATACCCCATGGTCTTGATGTCGTTCCCAGCATCCTCTAGGACGTATGAGAAAACCTTTTTCCATGTCGACCAATAGTGGTCGACTTAATGACCCATATCCATGGGATCACCTCTTTCCAAGAAAACAAGCTGCAGCTGGAGAAACAGAGGTCTGGATTTTCCAGCTCACCCAGAGACAGCAGGAAGTCAGGTGCAGGTGAGTGGTTTAAAACTCCCAAACACCCACAGTGCATTGCGCTGATGCCTATTAGTGGCTAGTGAGCAGGGACTATGGACATTGGCCATGCTGGAGAGCATGACGTGTGTGGCTGCAAGTCACTACAGAGGACTGACGATGGAGCACAAGAAGTGCTAAGACTTTTTATGTTTGTGTTTTAATTTTTCTATTTGTACCTGTGTGACCAGGCCCAAACCTGAATATACTCTGCGCAGTGTCTGCTACCAGTAAAGACACTGTGTTGAGTGAAAGACTTCTGCCAAGTGGTGTATTAATTTACAGACTGCGCACCTGATTTTGAATTACTGTTGATGTAGGTGCTTCCGATACCAGTGGTATTGAATAAAAAACTAGTTGCAATTTTTTTGTTAATATAAAAAAAAACTTTATATCGACATGCTGCAGCCCGTAGACTGCCGATGCTGTGAGAAAGGGTGCAGGGTTAGGGGTAGTGTAGTGGGAGCAGGTGCAGGACTAGGGATAGTGCTGTGGGTGTGTGGGTGTGGGTAGCAGGTGCAGTGTTTGGGATATTGTAGTGTGGGGGGGGGGTGCAGGATGAGCATAGGCGCTGGAACAGGGGACGCAGCTCGACACCCCCTGCTCCCCACCCAAAAAATATTTGAGGGACACCTGGCGAAGAACTGGGTAGCGGGGCGCAGTGTGGCCACCATCTACAGTTAATACTGCAGTGTCAGAATGGAGATAATACCCTTTTTTGATGCCCCACCTCCTCCCTCCTTGCAGCCCTACTCTGCCTGCCTCCAAGGCCCTCCTCCCCCCTGCATCCAGCTCCATCCCCTACAGCAGGGGTGGCCAAATAGTCAGAGACAAAAAATCGTGTTAGGTACGTCAAAGAGCTAACATCGAGCCAAAGGTATGTCTGCTAAAATTGGATGTGCCACATAAAATACACTGAAAAAGCCACTTCCACATAAAATAATTGAAATGGCCTGATTCACATAATACACTTCACCTCCCGCATGAGTCACTCCAGCCAGCTCCCCATGAGTCACTCCTGCTAGCACCATCCTGTGTCACTCCAGCCAGCTTCCTATGAGTCACTCCTGCCAGCACCCTCCTGTGTCATATCAACCCATCATGTGTCACTACAGACCTCCCCCCCCCCCCCCCCCCCCCCTTCCCCCCAACTCATGCCAATGCAGCGGCCCCAATGTGTACTCTGACGGTGTGTCTCACCTCTAGTATCTAGCTCCCTCAGTTCTCAGTCCCCATAGTGCTACTGCGTGTCTGGCTGGAATGCAGCGTTTTCCGCATCTGTTGTGTTAACATGATTTGAAGTGTCGGGGGGCCACATTTGAATTAAGAGCTACATGCCGCTCAAGAGCCACTGGTTGGCCACCACTGCCCTACAGTGTGTGGCTAGTTACTGTGGGCTGGAAACTCCTTGGGGCCATTCCAGTGCACTTCTTATGTCAAACTTCATATGTTCCTTACCTCTTCCACCTCAGCTCCCCTTTGTCCTCCACCCCATTTCCTCGTGGCACCCCCTGACTTACCCCTATTTTAAATGGGTTTTGCTGAAAATGTGCCTGTAAAGTCTCATTACCTTCCATGCACAGCCAGGGTGTGAGCTATGAGTGGAATCTGTCTCTTCGTCTAACACAGACAGATTTGGGTGGGGTGTGTTCAAACTGAAATCTAAATTGAAATTAAGCAGCCATTATCTATCATGCACAGAAACAATATAATCAGCCCAAATCTAAATCTTTCTGCACATGTTACATTTGCCCCACCTGCAGTGCAACATAGTTTTTCCCAATTGCTTTCTTTTTTTGTTTGCTAACAAACCTGAATAACCCCCAAAGTCACTCACATGTTACAGTTATGTTTTGCGGGCATATTTATTATACACATTTTGTGGGAAATCACCCTCAAAGATCGGGATACCCTTTAAATGTAAGTATCTTGTGAAAATATTACAGGGGTTCTGCAGCAGCTATCAAAGATATGTGCTGTTCTTTCCCTGTTTCCCATCTCTGTCATCAGGTAGGTGGTGTGGCAGGTAAGTCCAGCTGCCCTTGAAGAGACGACATTCAATGATTTAGGGGCGCCAAAATAAAATTAAAGGTTGTGGTGCCCCTGATGGTGAGCTGTAGTGTAGTTCGGGGAGCAGGTTAGGTGTAGTGTGCGCTCAGGGAACGGGTGCAAGTTGAGCTGTAGTGTAGTGCCTGCAGGGTTACGTGTAGTGCAGTGCAAGGTGTGAGGTAGCACCTGTGCCCAGTCCTTGCTGCCTGTGACACTGGAGAAAAGCTTATTGCAGGAAGCAGAGGAGGATGATATCACTGCAGAAGGTTAGTCGTTATGGACTAATTAAGCTAACTGGAAACTTCTGATTGCTTAATTAGTCATTAGGTGGGGTGTCCAAAGATTTACAATCAAGTCCTGACAATTTTTCCATACATATGGATTTTAGGAAAAATTGTACTTGTTCTGGAGGTGCTCCAAAAAAAAAAAAAAAAATATTGAGCATCATTTGAAAAAAAAGAATTTGCACCCAATTTAATACCAAAAATCTTGCATCTGTGGGAAAACCCCACTGTGAAAGATTTTTGAAATATTCGCTCCCAATTTCATGTAAACTTGCAACTCCATGTAAAGTAGCAGCAGAGCAAACCTCTCATTCAGCAGATAAGTTGGTCATCCCTTGGATCACTTTGTAGAGCAGAGGTTCCAAAGTACAGACCGCAAGGCACAGTAACAGCCCAGGTTTTAAGGATAGCCATAGTTGAGCACACGCAACTTATTAGTCCCTCAATAATTTTGATTTAACCATCTATGCTCAAGCATTAATATCACGGTCTGGAATCTTTGGATTATGGGGGGTAATTCAGACCTGATCGCTAGGGTGCATTTTTTTTGTAGCCCTGCGATCAGATAGTTGGCGCGTACAGAGGGGAGCGTGTGTGATTGCTTTTGTAGCAGAGCTGCGCAAACATCAGTTTGCGCAGTCTCTGCGCAGCCCGGGACTTAGTCACACGCTGCGATTGTTTGCTGCTGATCGGAGCCCGTGCTGATTTCAGACACACTCCCTGAAAATGTCTGGTCCATCCTGCGTTTTTCCGGGCAATCCTGTAAAACATTCAGTTGCCACCCACAAATGGCCACTTCCTGTCAATCACCTTGCGATCGTCTGTGCGGTTGTTGTGTTTTTTTTTTTTTTTTGCACCATCCCGTTGCTAGGCACCGATGCCTGGTGCTGTTGTGTGACACGTTGGTGCATGTGCAGTTCAGATCTGATCGCCCGCTGTGCGAAAATGCACAGCAGCGATCAGGTCTGAATTACCCCCATGGTAGCCACTATGCTGGTGTCCCAGACTCCCAGGACAAGGTGCATGGCTGCCCAACAGCACCAGATCCGCAAAATATTGGCAGATTGGTTAAATATTTGTACATCAAATTCACAAAGTACGTGTCGACGTTTCGACCCCATAGAGTCTTTATCAAGACAGCCACAGGAGACGCAAGAATACTGACACACTCTCCCAGGCCCCCTTATATAGCACACAGTAACCACTTAATTGTATAATTACCGGAAGTGACCAAAACTCACCCGATTCTAACATATATCACATAAAACCATCAAAAGCCTACAACATGAATATCTGATCGGTGCCGTCAAGATATATAGCCACATCATTTAGGACTACACAGGGCCGCCTCAACTTAATAAACTATACACAAAGCCGTAATCACGGCATTACCGGAAGTGCGTCACTTGCGTTCCACCGGTCAGTGCGCTTGCGTTCCACCATCCAGGATATGGCAACACCTCGCTTGCGCTCCACCGTCAAAAACATGGCGGCGGTGCGGACCAGCACCATAGTATATCAACGTTCAATTGGACCTCATATCTAGAAAAATATAAAATATCACATATTTACCATGTCAGTATTAAAGTAACATATCATCATATTATATCACATATATGGTATAAATCACCATGATATCAATATTTAGCTATCAAATATCCAAGAATAGATACCAGCAGTTGAACCATATATACTGTATAGTGACACTCATTGTAGACGGCACCATATCAGACAATTCATATCGAGGTAATTAATAGCCATATAAAGGAGCCCAGAAGACCAACACAAATGAATATAATAATAAAATACATCACATCATATATCGTGTACATAACAATCTATTAATATATAATATCAAAAGTAAAAAATTGGAGTATGCATAGAAATAACCAAATTAGTTATTAATGAAGTACTTCTTGCTCTCAATCAATAGGGATCAAACATGATTCCTAGTAGGGCAGAATAATCCTATAAGGATCCTTACTATTTTTAAACCATATCTGTAACAAAGCTAATAAAAAATTGTTTTTCCAAAATTTGTGTGTTTGAAACTACACCATCGATTGCTACTTTCCCAGCATTACAGCAGCACTTCCTACCCTGTGACTTTGTACACAGCTGACTGCAGCATAGTTGAAGCAGGAAGTGAATCCTGCTTTGCTCAGATTTGTCAGCTGCAGAAGAGGAACGAAAGGAAGTTTCAAGTTGGAAGTGTAGGGCCAGGTGGTCCTAAAGTTGCAAGGCTGTTACCTAGGGCAACACAACTAACATTTTTGCTCTATATTATTCGGCTTTATAGACTTAATGGGAATTTTTTTGAATTTTTTTTTTAAAGGGGATATTTCCATTAAAAAGTACATTAGAAAAGTATTGATTATTATAGATAGTAAAGTCTATTGGCCTTGCACTATATCTGATTTGTGGATTTCCATCAGGGTTATGCCTGACACACACTTTATAATTATCTGGCCAGATCCGCAAAATATTGGCAGATTGGTCAGATAATTATACAGTGTATTTGCACGGCTGACCAGAAAATATTAGTCTTATCAGACATTCCCAAATTATCCGATCAATGTGCTTTCCTGGGCCATGCCACTGATATTTCCTCTGTTCCTTCACAGGAGAGGAACAGGGGAATGTCTCCTCCCCAAGTGAGGAAAGCTGATATCGTGTGGCCATACAATGTGAAATATCTCAGTGTACAGTATGGCTGATATGATATGATATCTGCTGGGATTCAGCTTGTTAGATGAAATGTCTTTCAGTCTAACAGACATTGTAATTTATCTGAGTGTATGCAAAGTGTAAGTCATAACATTCTTTTCTGATTTAAAATACACAATTGTCAATTGTGCCTATGAGTGTTATTGCTCACTGTTTTCTGTTCAGCCAACAGAAACTAGTTGGATGTTTAGATTGCAATTCAAACGTTTTAATGAAAACCCATTGGAGCAATTCAGTTGTTGCTCTGATTGGGCACCCATCACTTTAAATGCGCCCAAATACACCTGCCTGAAGTCGGGGCTAGAGCGTTGAAACAACGGACTTTTTGCATATTTAATCTCACCACCTCAGGAGGCTGTGAGATGAATTGTGTCCCCGAATGGAGCAACACTTGAATTGCTGTTGGGTGCCATCTAGTGGCAGCTGGAGGAAAAACAATTTAAATTTTCCTCAATGTCAAGAATTATTACGGTGTCACACGTGGTTTGCAGTTGTCATACCGACAGTCATTATGTCCACGCTACATACACTGGAGTTTTAAATCTATTTTATCCATAATGCATGTGCTAAATGAATGTCTGTATCATTTGCTATTCTATGAGGAGAGGCATGTATTTTGTAGCCTTGTTCATGGTTACCCCCTTTTGTTAGTTGATGCAATACCCTCTAATTTATAAAATGTTCACACGTGATCAGATCATGATCCAAGATATGGTTATAAAAGTGTAACGTTTGCCATTTAACCAATACATGCAATCCACAACCTTTTATTTTGCTTCATAAAAGCTTATTATGTTCACTGCTAATAATTTTCTAAATGACTTTCCATTTCCTTTTAGAAATGGCCGGTGCAGGTGAGGCAGATGTGGAGACAGAGCAGACTCTGTATTGCTTGCACATGAGACTGCACCATCCTGATCAGCAGGACCACAGAATCTTTAGTGCCATTGACTTATGCAGAAGAAAAGAAATTAAGGCAGAGGAAACCGTTGTCTTTGGGCGAGACGTTAGCAGCTGCAAGTTCCCTCTGCTAAATAACAAAGTCTCCCGGCTGCAGTTTGCTTTGCAATTCTTCAAACCTATGCAGAGTTCGAAAATGTCATTTGAGATAAAAAACCTCAGCAAGAGAACAAAACTTTACGTCAACAACCATCCATTGGAATACATGAACAAGTTTGTTCTTCCACCCAAGTGTGTAATTTGCTTTGGAGAGTTTCTGATAATGGTGGAGAATGAAGAAGGAGAATCGGAGGACAAATTTGAAATCTGTTGTGAAGTGTCACGCTTTCCTCTTGTTCTGGAGATAGAGACAGAAGTAAAGGTGGCCATCCCAGAAACTGGCACACTGAATGGTTCAGCATCGTCACCATTTAACAAAAACGCTCTACCTCCAGTGGAAGTTGATGAAAACGACTGCTGATTCACACATAAACCATAATAATATCAAACATTATTTAAAATTTTACGTTTAATATTCATATTACATATTTGTAATCTAATGATGCATATGTAGCTTTTATGGTTAAGGTATTAAAGTAGAATGTGAACTTCAAGTGTAAAACGCCACCTTCTCAACACGGTTTTTACCTTCAGATATCATGTAGATACCTGTAGTTGCTACCCTGGAACCCACGGCCTTACTTACAGATCCTTTCCGAAACCATCACATAACATATTCTGATACCAGCAGTTGTTTCAAGATGTGTACGAGTGAAGGTGACACTCAATTGGATAAGTGCTATGGCCTTCCAATCAGTACCTGGCTTCACATTACAGCCATCTTTTTACAAAGAGCCTGCAGAGCTCAGAAAATGCTTCTTTATGAAACTTATGGTTGTATAGTTAGGCGAAGGTATATCCCAGAAAATAACTTTCATCCCTCCAGTTATGCTTTTGACTCGTTTCTGAAATAATGGATTGGGGCTTTATTTTTTTATTTTTTTTGTACAAGGAGGCGGCTATGGGGTCTGTGTACTAAGCCTTGGAGAGAGATTGTAAGATTGGGAGCACGGTCTTCCTACCACTATGACTGTTTTGTTGTTCTGTTTTGTTTTATCATTGTTTCCAATTGTAAAGCGCACCGGAATTTGCTACGTTATATAAGAAATGTAGTAATAATAAAGTAGACTGAGATAAAGTACCAACCAATCAGCTGCTGTCATTTTTAAAACACCACCTGTAACATGGCAGTTAGAAGCTGATTGGCTGGTACTTTATCTCCGTTCACTTTATCTCTACTAAGGGGTATATGTAATAGGATCCGAGTCTGGCGGAGGTGCTGGATGCTGGCTGATCTTTGAGGTTTTTTAAAGCGCCAATCATTTACAAGGCAAAACCATGCCTTGTAAATGATTGCTGGTTTGAAAAAAAAAGTCTGAGATTGGCCAGCATCCCGCAGCTTTGGCAAACTCGGACCCTATTACATATGCCCCCAAGTCTTAGTACATTGACCCCTTTTTAGTCACAGTAGGAATCGGTGATCCTTCGGTCACTCTCACATTGCAATCGGCACACCCCTGATCTTACAGATGTAGCCATGCTCATCTTGCTGCGATGCGTCAAACTGCGCCGGCCTGTGACGATTCACAAGCGGCAATCGCTCCATTAAATCCATTAGGAAATAATAGAGTGATCGCCAGCTGTGAATAGTCTCAGTCTAGTACACCATCCAGCAAACCTTGTTGCAGCATGCCGCATTGCAGCAAAGATGAGCATGGCTACATCTGTACCTCATGTGAAGTAGGCACCTACTGTTAATGAGGCCTAACGATCGTATAGCTACAAGTCGTGCTTTTTTTTTTTATAATGGTTGTATTACAAAGTAATTTCTATTGCTACTATAAATAGGTTATGTGTTTGCAGTGAAAGTACTGTTTGGTATCAACTCCTTAAAACAGTCACCCTTATGCATGTGAATTGAAAAGAGCAATGTAGATTAAAAAAAAAAAGTCTTTAAATGCAGAGTACCTATTTTATATTGTTGAAGTATTAGTAATATAATTGACAGATTCCTTTACAAAGTATTTGAGCTGGCTCCTAGTGCTGAAGCTAGGAACACTGGACATTTTCACTGAACACTCAAAACACAGGTGCCTGGAAAATTGACATGCATATATATTTTGTATAATTTTATATATTTTGAGGCTGAACACGTGTTAAAACAAATAAAAAATATATATTTTTCTTTTTCATAATTCCACCTCTACAATAGGTTCACTTTGGCAGATTTCTGAAATTTATGGGGGTTATTCAGGATGCATTGCTAAGCGATGCAACCGCAGTATCCCCATTGGCGGCGCCATTGCGCATGTGCGGCCCAGCAAATGCGATTGCATCGCATTGGCTTCTAACACCTCTACCTGATTGACAGGCGTTCTCGGGGCTGGTGGGGGCAGTGTAGGACCGTTGCGGGGGCGGCGCAGGGAAAACGGGGGTGCTCCGATGGGAAAATGCCTTCACTGAGCTACAGAGGTAGGGGGTCGCCCACAGTTGTTGCGATGTGGTCACAGCCACTGGGCAGGTCATTCAGCATGATGGGTGGTGGCAGCCCTTCTATGGGCAAAATCAGCGGATCGCCCAGATAATTGTCAAATGTATGCGGCTGACTTATCCAAAAATATCCATCGATTTGGCATACCGGTCCATCCGATGCTATATTTTCTTAGTTTCTAGTCCACCACATCGGACAGCGTGTGCCCTGCTGCGTCCGACCAATGGATATTTTCCCTGTTCCTTTTGATAATGCTGATTACCTTATAACATTCACTATGTGGGTAAGAGACTCAGTACGCAATTGGCGTATGGGGTACCGTAAGGGTACGCAATTAGCGTAGCAGATGCTTAGCCGTGGTCGAGACGCACATGCGGCACGCTCGCTCACAGCTTAACGCTTGGTGTCGAGCACGCTATAGGCGGCCGACTACCGTAATGCTACGCTACCAGCGTAGCGGACGCTCGTGACCACGAGGGGAACACGAGCGGTGCAGACGCTCACGGGATGACACTCAGTAAACCTTGTATGCAACACAATGAAAGGCTGAGCCTATACTGTAAACCTTGGTTTTGTAATGTGAGCACAATGCAATGCTAATTAACCTCTGTTGTATGAAAGCCTCTTGAGCGATTGAGACGCTCTGAATACTCTCGGCAATGTAATAAACACACAATACCTTGCTAAGGTTCCAACACCTTTACTAACAATATCTAGCTATGTAAAAGTTAAAAACAGTTAACAGTTCATACACTACAGGCTAACATCAATATCTAAGCAGAATAACTACACATAAATATACAATAGCGTCACAATCTTATACAATAACAGAGAGAGAGAATATGGCAAATACAGTCAGAGATTTAAGTTGGTTACAGAGAGTACTTACACACTGGGGAATGATTCGCAGGCGCAATCTGGTTACCAGCTCCTGGTTAGTCAATGATGAAAACCTTGTGGAGAGTAGAGTCTTGTGTCCCCAAGCCTATTGCAAACTATATTTATGTACTAGCTCAAGACATACTACAATAGATACTGTTGTGCCCTCTTTCCATTGGTTAGGGGGTGGGACATGTACTGCACCTGGGATCATTGGTTAGTTCAAGAAGTGGGCGCTGGCTAGGACTTTTTAGTATTCTAAATTCCTCTCTGGTTGTATTGTGGAAACCTATTGTTTGGATCTTCCAAACAAACTCTGTCTCTGGGCTTTGTTTACCCCACGGTCACCTCTTTCAGTTGAGACAATGACATCTCAGCACTCATTATTCTGGAGAGAAACCTGGACCTATTCATAAACAAAGGTGTAAGCCCTCTTCATAGAATCTCAAAGCTTAGTGTAAATAAGGCTATTTGTTTTCAGTCTGTGGGAAAGAGGTGACTGAATTCCAGTCACCCACCCTGCATTTATGTGTAATTTATTCTGAATGCAATTAATCTTATGTTCTACTTCTGTGCATAACCATGAGCAGGAACTATGCGAATCCCTCCCAACTGTCATAGACACAACACCTATTCAATACCCCACAGCTGGACACCATACACTACCCTCCAACCTTTGTCTGAGCCCTCCCAGCATGCAAAGAGGAATCTCTCTGTCTAAGAGGTTTTAAACTTACCATACTTGCTGACATTATGAAGGGGAATATTAACTATAAAACGCATTATATTGGTTAAATATGTAGTGATCGAGTCGCTCGCTAGTCGCACACAATCACCGCCGTAAATACCCATCTCCATGCGCAGGCGACGTCAGAGCGTCCCCTACGCAACCTGAGGGGATGCGTACGCACGGGGGAGTCGGTGCGCGAGCAGCGGGCACGTGCATTGGGGTTAGTACAAGGCATCATAGGTCGCTATATTTTTCGACTTTGACACTTTACATGGGAAGGAACGGGGAAATGTCTCCCCTCTGGGGTGGAGCGTCGATTTTCAGGTGACATACACTTTGAGAGATCTCACAATGTATGTCCCGGATATCCGCAGTGGAAGATAAAATACCTGTCCATCTGACAGGCATTTTATCTGCCCGTGTATGCCCAGCATTAGGAAGAGTTTATGGAATTATAAGACTCTTAAGAGAAATAGATTGCATACTAGTCTGGACTTTGACTATGCAACAGTTATGCCAGAATTTTCTTTGGAGGAGACTATTCCTAGTGAAGAGTCAGGAAATCCCAAGAAGATACCAGAGTGTTTAAATTGGAGCTTGTGGATGGCATGCTAAAGAATATAAATCAATTCATTATAAAGAAACTGTGGAGTTATGTGGGGAACAGGATTTACTTTTTGAAGACAGGTCTAAAAGAAGTAGATACTTTCTGGTTCCTAAATTAATGAAGCACATTCTGTCTCAGTAGTGGCAACATTTAGATAAGTGGGTAACCTACAATTAAATTGATTATATGTATCCAATTAATGATGAGCAATTTCTAGAATGTACAGTTCAAGGAGTCAATGCGCAGTGGCAGAAGTCGCATCAAAGACTACCATTCATTTTAAAGATGGGGCTGTACTGAGAGATACTATGGATAAGAGGATAGAGCGTTCCATAAACAAGTTGCAAATTTCTATGGCTATTTCATTGAAGTCTGGTGTTGCCATAGCTACAGTTTCCAGGGCCCTGAGGCTATGGGGTTCAATTATACAGACAGGGTTAGAAGAGAAAATATCAAGAGAAATCTAGGAATAATGCAGAAGGCATGTTTGTGTGAGGCTTCTCTTGATATGCTGGATTTCTCAGCAAAGTCAATGATTGTGGGCAAGATGGCAAGAAGTGCGTTATGGTTATGTTCCTGGTCAGCAGATGCATATTACAAGTAAAGATAGATTACATTACCATATCAAGGTCCCCAGTTATTTGGTAATAAGGTTGAGGCAATAATTCAGAAGATAGCAGAGTAAATCTGCAAAATCATCTCAAGATAGATGAAGTAGGTATCCTGTGCCATCTTCCAGACAGCAGTTTAAAGAAGCCAGAAGTTATATGCCGGTCCGGCAATACAGTGGAAGATATTCTTCAGAGATGACAAGGCTGTCCTTTCGACAGACCTATAGGAGAAATAAACACAAGGGATGACTATTGAGAATCTCTCACATCTGTACCAGTAGAGGGCAGACTTTGGAAAATTGCCAGACAATGAAAAAACAGATGGGTACTAGATGTACTCAAGTATCTCGAGATATCAGACAGACTTTTCAGAAGTTCCAATAATGAACAAATTTATGGAATCTATGGTGACCGTTGTAACCTTACATATCAGGGCCTGGATACGATTTACCTATGGCCGGAAGCAGGATCTCGGCCACCAGTATGCCGGCAGTGAGGCGAGCACTAGAAAGCCCCTTGCGGACCCACTGTGCTCGCCGTGCTGCTGGCATGGTGGCTTGCTGCGCTCGCCACAGGTTATATTCTCCCACTATGGGTATCGTGGACACCCATAGAGGGAGAAAAGCCTGAGATGCTGGTATTCCGGCAGTGGCATTTCATCGCCTGTCTGAATTGTGACCGCCAGGATCCTGTCATTTCTGGGTCTGGGACTCAGGATCGACAGCAAAAAGGTCGACAAACATTAGGTCGATGCCAATTGGTCGACACACCTTAGGTCGACATGGAAAAAGGTCGACATGAGTTTTTTGGGGGGGGGGTTTGGGTGTCGTTTTCTTCGTAGAGTGACCGGGAACCCCAATTAGTGCACCGCGTTCGCTCGCCATGCTTCGGGCATGGTGCCTTCGCTTCGCTTGGCACAGATTACCGTTCCAATCGTAGTCCACGTGGATCGTTAAGTATGAAAAGGTTCCAAAAAAGAAAAAAATCGTGAAACTCGTCGACTTTTTTCCATGTCGACCTTGTTCCTGTCGGCCTTTTGTCCATGTCGACCTAAGGTTTGTCGACCTTTTTGCTGTCGATCTGGAGTCCGGATACCGTCATTTCTGCAGCGGTGTACACTGAGTTCCACAGGGATAACCTCGGGGGTGTAAAGTAGGATCTTGATCCGAGGCACTAACAGGCTAAAATCTTTGACTGTTCCCAAGATCCTCAGCACTGCCTCCTCTATAACCCCGTGCACAGGAGCTCAATTTGTAAGTTGGTGCCTGCAGTGCAGGACACCAACAGGCAGGGCTGCTCCAGCAGCCCTGAAAAGAGCTTTTTAAAGAAGATTAAAGACTTCAAGGGCTGCAGCATAGGCACTCTTAAGGGCCCTACTCACTGGCCGACCCGCCGCCGAGCTGCCCGACGGCGGATACGGCCGACGAGCGACCCGGCGGCGGGGGGGCAGTGACGGGGGGGCAGTGACGGGGGGAGTGAAGTTTCTTCACTCCCCCCGTCACGCGGCTGCATTGAAGTGCAGGCAAATATGGACGAGATCGTCCATATTGGCCTGCATGCACAGCCGACGGGAGACCAGCGATGAACGAGCGCGGGGACGCGCATCCTTCATCGCAGGAGTCTCCACACTGAAAGATATGAACGAGTTCTCGTTCATTTATGAACGAGATCGTTCATATCTTTCAAAAAATCGGCCAGTGTGTAGGGCCCTTTAGTGCTAGATGTCATTCTGACATCTCATGCTGCAGCTCCATCACCTCCCGCGCCCTGGTTGCCGGGTACTTACAGCGGAGTGCTCTGGTTCTTCAGGTCAGGCACTCACACTCGCTGCAGCTCTCTGGGATCACGTGGCCGCATCAAGGGAGGAGGTAAGATGGTCCCCCAGACGGGACCCGCTGGAAATTGCAATCCGGCGCGTCCATTAGGAGGCGGGCCGCACGTGCTGGCGTGGACACTGTGTGGTACAGGCACCCCACTAGACTACCACGACAGGGGCACAGGTCGGTTTTTCTGTACAGTTTTATTATGGCCTACAGTACCTGGTGGTGAAGACCTGCAAGGGGATAAGGCTCTGACCTGTAGCTCATCTCCCCAGCCCCAGGGTGCCATTTACAGTAAATGTTCCCGCCCTGGAGCAGCATCTCTCTTTCTCCCTCACTCCCTGTCAGCGTTTGGGCGCCATCACTACATGCTGAGCTGATTCTGGGACTGCATGGGCAAAGTCTCCTCTGTAAAGCCGCCTGCATTATCAGCGCTGTGCTTTTTACAGGACACTTAAGTATTCAACATGACTTTTGACAGTGTTAGGTAAGAAACAGTGCATTATTTCAGGGCTATTTAGTACAAGTACCCTGTGATATACATCTAGTCTTTACTGTGCATTGATATATCTATAAATCAATATAGCTTTACTTTTGTATTACTTAGTATTGCTAGTCCAGTGCATTTTTATTGTTTATCATAATGTCTGCATTGTACCTGTGACTGCGTGTGTGTGCATATAGCGGCTGAGTGATTTCTACTTCGTGTATCTCACTCGTAATGCTATCCCTATATTCTGTACCCTGAAGGGGGCTAAGTGCATCAGGGTTATTATTTGATATAGGTATTTCACAGGATATACTTATTTTGTATTTTTCTGTGATTTTCAGTCACCGTATCCCTCCTGAATCCTCTTTTTGTGCTATCACGCTGCACAGGGGGTTCTTGGTTAGGTATTATACTGCTGATATTGTATTGTGTTGCCTGTGGTTGACGCTTTCATATTATGTCTGCTACAAGGGGTGACGGTTCTGTGGCTGATCCCGCAACACGTGGTGATGCCGCAGACGCATTAGAGGAAAACATAGCAGCAGAGGGTTCAGATTCTGGGGGTGCCCTACCCCGCAGTGGGTCTGTAGCAACGGGGGTACATCATGACCCACCTTGGGCTTTCTCTACTTTACTAAATACGCTGGTAACTAGACTCACGCCCCCTATGGGACCTCACGTGCCTGTACAGCCACATATTGTCCCTGCGGTTAATCCGCCATGGGCAGATCTCCTGTCCACTCAGTTACAGCAATTGAATCACTCATTGAACAAAAGGAAACCTAACCCTCGCCCGCCTAAGACTAAGGGGTCCTCTTAGTGGGCCATTACTTCCTCTCAATCCACACGTGTTTCAGACACTTCGTCTGATGAGGATGGTGTGTATACTGACCCCTCAGACACTGATCCAGATGCTTCTGATGGGGAGTCTGTTTCACAGGTGGATGTTCCTGACCTATGAGGGGCTATCAGGCTGATTCTTCAAATTGATGATTCCCCGGAAGCTGTTGTTGCTTCTAAGAAACCTGATAGATTCAAACATCAGAAGGTTACTAAATTTGATTTTGCCTCATTCTGACCACTTAGTTGATATACGTCAGGAATCCTGGGAGAATCCAGGAAAGAAATTCACACCTCACAAGAAGATGCTAGCTCGCTATCTTCTTACTGCAGAGTTAAGTAAAAATTGGAAAACGCCACCACCGGTGGACTCGCAAGTCACTTGGCTGGTGGTGTCCTCTGCTCTGCCTGTAACTACTGTCAACTCCCTGAAGGAACAGACGGATAAGCGTGGGAAGGGTTGCTTAAAGTATATTTCTGCTGCGGGGTACACTGGGCTCCACAAGGATAGACATAGGGGGAAAGAGTAGGATCTTGATCCGAGGCACCAACAGGCTCAAAAGCTTTGACTGTTTCCAGAATGCATAGCGCCGCCTCCTCTATAACCCCGCCTCCCTGCACAGGAGCTCAGTTTTGTAGTTGGTGCCGCAGATAGCAGGCACATAACAGAGGGGCTGCTCCGGGCAGCCCTGAGAAGAGCTTTTTAGAAGAAAAGTGAAGACTTCCAGGGCCACAGCAGTGTGTATATGTCTTTTGACATTCACTGCTGCAGCTCCATCTCTCCCCAGCGCCGCTGTACACTCCCGAGTCCTGGTTGCCGGGTAACTACAGCAAGAGGCTCCGGTTTTCTTCCATGGTCAGGCACACACGACGGGGGCTCTCCGGGATCAGGTGGCCATGCTTCGGGAGGTGGGGAGTTGATCCCGCTTGCGGGACCCGTACTTTATCGCTATCTGGTGCGGTCAATGGGAGGCGGGCCGCACGCCCTGGATGTGGACACTGTGGCAGTACAGGCGATCCCACTAGATCACCAGGGCATGGATGCAGGTCAGGTTTTCTCTAAAACCATTTTAACAGTAGCCCACAGTACCCGGTGGTTTTGCCAGCAGGGGGATAAGGCTTAGACCTGGAGCCCCAGCCCCAGGGCGCCATTTCCCGCAAATGTTCCCGCCCTGGAGCTGCATATCTGCCTCTTCCTCACTCCCTGTCAGTGTCTGGGTGCCATTTCTCTCAGCTACACTGTTCCTGGGACTGCTTGGGCAAATCCTCTTGTGTAAAGCCGCCTGGTTGTCAGCGCTGTGACTTTACATGACACTTAAGTATTCTACCTGCTTTTTAGACAGTGTTAGTTAAGAAAGAGTGCATTTAGTCAGGGTTTCTAGTACAATTACCCTGTGATATACATTCAGTTCTTACTGTGCAGTGTTATATCTATTGACTACATAGCTATACAAGCTAGTCCAGTGCAGTATTATTGTTAGCAATAACCTCTGCATTGTACAACTGTGACTATATGGGGGTGATTCCGAGTTGTTCGCTCGCTAGCTGCTTTTAGCAGCATTGCACAAGCTAAGCCGCCGCCCTCTGGGAGTGTATCTTAGCTTAGCAGAAGTGCGAACGAAAGATTAGCAGAATTGCGAATAGAAATTTCTTAGCAGTTTCTGAGTAGCTCCAGACTTACTCAGCCATTGCGACCAGCTCAGTCCTTTTCGTTCCTGGTTTGACGTCACAAACACACCCAGCGTTTGCCCAACCACTCCCCCGTTTCTCCAGCCACTCCTGTGTTTTACAACTCGAACGCCTGCGTTTTTCGGCACACTCCCATAAAACGGCTAGTTTCCGCCCAGAAACACCCACTTCCTGTCAATCACACTCCGATCAGCACAGCGATGAAAAAGCTTTGTTATGCCGTGAGTAAAATACCTAACTTTTGTGTAAAATAACTAAGCGCATGCGCTCTGCGAACCTTGTGCATGCGCAGTAAGCGACTAATCGCAGTATAGCGAAAATCGGCAACGAGTGAACAACTCAGAATGACCCCCTATGTGTGTGCATTAGCTTGCTGAGTGCTTTCCATTTCGTGTCTCTCACTCAACTTGCTATCCCTATATTCCATAACCAGAGGGGGCTTGGTGCGTCAGGTTTTATATTTATATAGGATTTCGCAAGATATACTTTAATACGTATTTTTCTCTGTGATTTTAGTCACCATGTCTCTCATATATCTCTGCTTGTGCTAACTACACTGCGCGGGGGTTTGGATAAGAGGTATTGTGCTGCTGATAATTGTACTGTGTTAGCCTCATACTGCAAGTTATATCATGTCTGCTTCTGAGGGTAACGGTTCTGGTGCTGAACACACTGCCGGTGTTGCTGAAGCCACAGGGCCATATGAGGAGAATATAGCAGCTGTGGGCTCTGGTTCTGGGAGCTCCTTGCCCCCCAGTGGGACTGTGGCAACGGAGGCACATACTGACCCACCGTGGGCCGCTTTTTCCACGCGTCTGCATACGCTAGTTCATAAACTAACTCCCCCTATGGGACCCCCATTGCCGGTACAACCGTATGTGGTCCCTGCAGCTAACCTGCCGTGGGCGGACGTTTTAGCTGCTCAATTAAAGAAGTTGAACCAGTCAATTGTACTGTTACCTAGTACTGCAAGTTATATCATGTCTGCTTCTGAAGGTAACGGTTCTGGGGCGGTACACACTGCTGTTGTTGCTGAAGCCACAGATCTATATGGGAGAATATAGCAGCTGTGGGCTCTGGTTCTGGGGACTCCTTGCCCCCCCAGTGGGACTGTGGCAACGGAGGTCCATAATGACCCACCGTGGGCTGCTTTTTCCATGCTTCTGCATACGCTAGTTAATAAATTAACACCCCCTATGCCGGTACAACCGTATGTGGTCCCTGCAGCTAACCAGCCGTGGGCGGACGATTTATCTGCTCAATTGAAGAAGTTGAACCAGTCCCTGACTACTAAAATGTCTGACCCTCGCTCGCCTAAGACCAAGGGGTCCTCTAAGCAAGCTCTTATCTCCTCACAATCCACTGCTGTCACTGACACCTCGTCTGATGAGGATGGCACTTACACTGACCCCACAGATGCTGACTCAGATACTGCTGATGGGGAGGGTAGTTCACATGTGGATGTTCCTGATCTTTTGGAGGCTATTAAGTTGATTTTACAGATTACGGATGATCCCGAGCCATCCGTCCCTCCTAAGAAACCAGATAGGCTCAAGCATCAGCAGGTGATTAAACAAGTTTTCTCTAACGTCCTAAGTGGATGCTGGGGACTCCGTAAGGACCATGGGGAATAGCGGCTCCGCAGGAGACTGGGCACATCTAAAGAAAGCTTTAGGACTATGTGGGGTGCACTGGCTCCTCCCCCTATGACCCTCCTCCAAGCCTCAGTTAGATCTCTGTGCCCGAACGAGAAGGGTGCACACTATGGGCTCTCCTGAGCTTCTTAGTGAAAGTTTTAGTTTAAGTTTTTTATTTTCAGTGAGACCTGCTGGCAACAGGCTCACTGCATCGAGGGACTAAGGGGAGAAGGAGCGAACTCACCTGCGTGCAGAGTGGATTGGGCTTCTTAGGCTACTGGACATTAGCTCCAGAGGGACGATCACAGGCCCAGCCTGGATGGGTCCCAGAGCCGCGCCGCCGGCCCCCTTACAGAGCCAGAAGGCAGAAGAGGTCCGGAAAATCGGCGGCAGAAGACGTCCTGTCTTCAACAAGGTAGCGCACAGCACTGCAGCTGTGCGCCATTGCTCTCAGCACACTTCACACTCCGGTCACTGAGGGTGCAGGGCGCTGGGGGGGAGCGCCCTGAGACGCAATAATAAACACCTTGGATGGCAAAAGAATGCATCACATATAGCTCCTGGGCTATATGGATGCATTTAACCCTTGCCAAAATACATAGAAAAACGGGAGATAGGCTCCGCCCCCTTATCGGCGGCCTTATCTCCTCAGCACACTGGCGCCATTTTCCCTCACAGCTCCGTTGGAGGGAAGCTCCCTGTCTCTCCCCTGCAGTCACTACACTACAGAAAGGGTTAAAGAGAGGGGGGGCACTAATTACGCGCAGTATTAAATAAAACGGCAGCTATAAGGGGAAAAACACTTATATAAGGTTATCCCTGTGTGTGTGTGTGTGTATATATATATATATATATATATATATATATATATATATATATATATATATATATAGCGCTCTGGTATGTGCTGGCAAACTCTCCCTCTGTCTCCCCAAAGGGCTAGTGGGGTCCTGTCCTCTATCAGAGCATTCCCTGTGTGTGTGCTGTATGTCGGTACATTTGTGTCGACATGTATGAGGAGAAAAATGATGTGGAGACGGAGCAGATTGCCTGTAATAGTGATGTCACCCCCTAGGGGGTCGACACCTGAGTGGATGAACTGTTGGAAGGAATTACATGACAGTGTCAGCTCTGTATAAAAGACAGTGGTTGACATGAGACAGCCGGCTACTCAGCTTGTGCCTGTCCAGACGTCTCATAGGCCGTCAGGGGCTCTAAAGCGCCCGTTACCTCAGATGGCAGTTATAGACGCCGACAAGGATACTGACTCCAGTGTCGACGGTGATGAGACAAATGTGACTTCCAGTAGGGCCACACGTTACATGATTGAGGCAATGAAAAATGTTTTACACATTTCTGATAATACGAGTACCACCAAAAAGGGGTATTATGTTCGGTGAGGAAAAACTACCTGTAGTTTTCCTGAATCTGAGAAATTAAATGAGGTGTGGGATGATGCGTGGTTTTCCCCCGATAACAACTGATAATTTCTAAAATGTTATTGGCATTATATCCTTTCCCGCCAGAGGTTAGGGTGCGTTGGGAAACACCCCCTAGGGGGGATAAAGCGCTCACACGCTTGTAGGGGCTCTACCCTCTCCTGAGATGGCCGCCTTTAAGGATCCTGCTGATAGAAAGCAGGAGGGTATCCTAAAATGTATTTACACACATACTGGTGTTATACTGCGACCAGCAATCGCCTCAGCCTGGATGTGCAGTGCTGGGTTGGCGTGGTCGGATTCCCTGACTGAAAATATTGATACCCTAGATAGGGACAGTATATTATTGCCTATAGAGCATTTAAAAGATGCATTTCTATATATGCGTGATGCACAGCGGAATATTTGCCGACTGGCATCAAGTCTAAGTGCGTTGTTCATTTCAACCAGTAGAGGGTTATGGACACGTCAGTGGTCAGGTGATGCGTATTCCAAACGGCATTTGGAAGTATTGCCTTATTAAAGGGAGGAGTTATTTGGGGTCGGTCTTTCAGACCTGGTGGCCACGGCAACAGCTGGGAAATCCACGTTTGTACCCCAGGTCGCCTCTCAACATGAGAAGACGCCGTATTATCAGGCGCAGTCTTTTCATGGACAAGCGGGCAAAAGATTCCTCATTTCTGCCCCGTGACAGAGGGAGAGGAAAAAGGCTGCAGAAATCAGCCAGTTCCCAGGAACAGAAACCCTCTCCCGCCTCTGCCAAGCCCTCAGTATGACGCTGGGGCTTTACAAGCAGAATCAGGCACGGTGGGGAACCCGTCTCAATGAATTTCAGCGCGCAGTGGGCTCACTCGCAAGTAGACCCCTGGATCCTTCAGGTGATATCTCAGGGGTACAAATTAGAATTCGAGACGTCTCCCCCTCGCCGTTTCCTAAAGTCGGCTTTACCAATGTCTCCTTCTGACAGGGAGACTGTTTTGGAAGCCATTCACAAGCTGTATTCCCAGCAGGTGATAATCAAGGTACCCCTCCTGCAACAGGGAACGGGGTATTATTCCACACTGTTGTGGTACCGAAGCCGGACGGCTCGGTGAGACCGATTCTAAATCTAAAATCTTTGAACACTTACATACAGAGGTTCAAATTCAAGATTGAGTCACTCAGAGCAGTGATTGCGAACCTGGAAGAAGGGGACTACATGATGTCTCGGGACATCAAGGATGCTTACCTTCATGTCAAAATTTACCCTTCTCACCAAGGGTACCTCAGGTTTATGGTACAGAACTGTCACTATCAGTTCAGACGCTGCCGTATGGATGGTCCACGGCACCCCGGGTTTTTACCAAGGTAATGGCCGAAATGATGATATTCCTTCGAAGGAAGGGAATTTTAGTTATCCCTTACTTGGACGATTCCCTGATAAGGGTAAGATCCAGGGAACAGTTGGAGGTCGGTGTAGCACTATCTCAGGTAATGTTGCGGCCGCACGATTAAATTCTCAATATTCCAAAATCGCAGCTGGTTCCGACGACTTGTCTTCTGTTCCTAGGGATGATCCTGGACACAATCCAGAAAAAGGTGTTTCTCCCGGAGGAGAAAGCCAGGGAGTTATCCGAGCTAGTCAGGAACCTCCTAAAACCGAGCCAAGTCTCAGTGCATCAATGCACAAGGGTTCTGGGTAAAATGGTGGCTTCCTACGAAGCAATCCCATTCGGCAGATTCCACGCAAGAACTTTCCAGTGGGAACTGCTGGACAAATGGTCGGGGTCGCATCTTCAGATGCATCAGCGGATAACCCTGTCACCAAGGACAAGGGTGTCCCTCCTGTGGTGGTTGCAGAGTGCTCATCTTCTAGAGGGCCGCAGATTCGGCATTCAGGACTGGGTCCTGGTGACCACGGATACCAGCCTGCGAGGCTGGGGAGCAGTCACACAGGGAAGGAATATCCAGGGCTTATGGTCAAGCCTGGAGACATCACTTCACATAAATATCCTGAAGCTAAGGGCCATTTACAATGCTCTAAGCTTAGCAAGACCTCTGCTTCAAGGTCAGCCGGTGTTGATCCAGTCGGACAACATCACGGCAGTCACCCACGTAAACAGACAGGGTGGCACAAGAAGCAGGAGGGCAATGGCAGAAGCTGCAAGGATTCTTCGCTGGGCGGAAAATCATGTGATAGCACTGTCAGCAGTATTCATTCCGAGAGTGGACAACTGGGAAGCAGACTTCCTCAGCACGACCTCCACCCGGGAGAGTGGGGACTTCACCCAGAAGTCTTCCACATGATTATAAACCGTTGGGAAAAACTCGACAGGTATTGCGCCAGGTCAAGGGACCCTCAGGCAATAGCTGTAGATGCTCTGGTAACACCGTGGGTGTACCAATCAGTGTATGTGTTCCCTCCTTTGCCTCTCATACTCATGGTACTGAGATTGATAAGATGGAGAGGAGTAAGCACTATATTCGTGGCTCCGGATTGGCCAAGAAGGACTTGGTAACCGGAACTTCAAGAGATGCTCACGGAGGATCCGTGGCCTCTACCTCTAAGAAGGGACCTGCTCCAGCAAGGACCCTGTCTGTTCCAAGACTTACCGCGGCTGCGTTTGACGGCATGGCGGTTGAACGCCGGATCCTGAAGGAAAAAGGCATTCCGGATGAAGTCATCCCTATCCTGATCAAAGCCAGGAAGGATGTAACCGCAAAACATTATCTCCGCATTTGGCGAAAATATGTTGCGTGGTGCGAGGCCAGTAAGGCCCGACGGAGGAAATTCAACTGGGTGGATTCCTACATTTCCTGCAAACAGGAGTGTCTATGGGCCTGAAATTGGGGTCCATTAAGGTTCAAATTTCGGCCCTGTCAATTTTCTTCCAAAAAGAACTAGCTTCAGTCCCTGAAGTTCAGACGTTTGTAAAAGGGGTACTGCATATACAGCCTCCTTTTGTGCCTCCAGTGGCACTTTGGGATCTCAATGTAGTTTTTGGGTTCCAAAAGTCACATTGGTTTGAACCACTTAAATCTGTGGAGTTAAAATATCTCACATGGAAAGTGGTCATGCTGTGGGCCCTGGCCTGGGCCAGGCGCGTGTCAGAATTGGCGGCTTTATCCTGTAAAAGCCCTTATCTGATTTTCCATTCGGACAGGGCGGAATTGAGGACTCGTCCTCAGTTTCTCCCTAAGGTGGTTTTCAGCGTTTCACCTGAACCAACCTATTGTGGTACCTGCGGCTACTAGGGACTTGGAGGACTCCAAGTTGCTAGACGTTGTCAGGGCCCTGAAAATATATGTTTCCAGGACGGCTGGAGTCAGGAAATCTGACTCGCTGTTATCCTGTATGCACCCAACAAGCTGGGTGCTCCTGCTTCTAAGCAGACTATTGCTCGTTGGATTTGTAGTACAATTCAGCTTGCACATTCTGTGGCAGGCCTGCCACAGCCAAAAATCTGTAAATGCCCACTCCACAAGGAAGGTGGGCTCATCTTGGGCGGCTGCCCGAGGGGTCTCGGCTTTACAACTTTGCCGAGCAGCTACTTGGTCAGGAGCAAATACGTTTGTAAAATTCTACAAATTTGATACCCTGGCTGAGGAGGACCGGGAGTTCTCTCATTGGTGCTGCAGAGTCATCCGCACTCTCCCGCCCGTTTGGGAGCTTTGGTATAATCCCCATGGTCCTTACGGAGTCCCCAGCATCCACTTAGGACGTTAGAGAAAATAAGAATTTACTTACCGATAATTCGATTTCTCGTAGTCCGTAGTGGATGCTGGGCGCCCATCCCAAGTGCGGATTGTCTGCAATACTGGTACATAGTTATTGTTACCAAAAAATCGGGTTGTTACTGTAGTGAGCCATCTTTTCTAGAGGCTCCTCTGTTATCATGCTGTTAACTGGGTTCAGATCACAAGTTGTACAGTGTGATGGGTGTGGCTGGTATGAGTCTTACCCGGGATTCAAAATCCTTCCTTATTGTGTACGCTCGTCCGGGCACAGTATCCTAGCTGAGGCTTGGAGGAGGGTCATAGGGGGAGGAGCCAGTGCACACCACATAGTCCTAAAGCTTTCTTTAGATGTGCCCAGTCTCCTGCGGAGCCGCTATTCCCCATGGTCCTTACGGAGTCCCCAGCATCCACTACGGACTACGAGAAATAGAATTATCGGTAAGTAAATTCTTATTTTACCTCACTCTGACCACCTCGTGGATATACGTCAGGAACCCTGGGAAAACCCGGGTAAGAAGTTTGTGCCTCAAAAGAAGATGCTGGCTCGCTATCCCCTCGCACCAGAGCTGTCTAAAAATTGGGAAACGCCTGCTCCAGTAGACTCGCATGTGGCTAGGATGGTGGTTTCCTCAGCTCTACCTGTCACTACCGTCACGTCTCTAAAAGAGCCTACGGATAAACGTATGGAGGGTTGTCTGAAAGCGATTTACACCCTCACGGGTGCTGCACTATTGCAGCTACATGGGCGGCAGAGGCTATTGAAGCATGGGCCTTGGAGTTAGAAGCTGAAATCTATTCTGACCATGCTAGACAATGCTTGTCTTATATTGTCGCAGCTTCTCGCTATATTAAAGAGGCGGCTTCTGATGCCAGTATCCTAGCAGCCAAGGCCTCTACTACATCAGTCCTGGCTCGCCTGATTCTGTGGCTGAGATCCTGGTCTGTGGATCTGGACTCTAGAAAAACCCTGGGGGTACTCCATTTCAAGGGAGATATTCTGTTTGGGGAGGACTTAAATAAGATTGTGGCTGACTTGGCTACTGCCAAAACCGCATGTCTGCCAAGTACCGCTCCTTCTGTGTCGAAGGTTAAAGGTACTTCCTTTCGTCCTTCAGGTAAAGCAAAAGGTCAGGCGTACAACAAGCAGACCCACACTTCCAAACCTGGTAAGCCAAAGCCCAAAAGAGCCTGGGCAGCCCGTCAGCCAGCTTTCAAGACCGATAAGCCTGCCGCATGACGGGGTGGGCCTCCCCCTGGGGGATCCCAGGGTGAGGGGCCGGCTTCTAGGGTATACCCAGGAATGGTTGAAGACCACTTCAGATGCCTGGGTACGGGAAGTCGTCACTCGAGGTTACGCCATAGCCTTCAAAAGCCGACCCCCTCATCGATTTTGCTGAACAGACGTCCCGTTGGTCCAGACAAAGGCAAACACTCTACATTCGGTGGTACAGACCCTCCTGGATACAGGAGTCGTAGTACAGGTGCCTCTTGCACAGAGGGGCCGGGGGTACTATTCTCCGCTGTTTCTAGTCCCGAAACCGAATGGGTCCTCCCAGCCCATTCTCAACCTCAAGGCATTGAACAGGTTTTGTGAAGGTCTCCAAGTTCCGTATGGAAACCCATCGCTCTATAGTTCTGGCCTTGGAACCTGGGGACTACATGGTCTCCCTGGACATACAGGATGCTTACCTGCATATTCCTATAGCAGCGTCACATCAGCAATACCTGAGGTTTGCGATTGGTAATCTCCATTACCAGTTTCGGGCGTTACCTTTTGGTTTACCTACGGCTCCGTGAGTCTTCACCAAAGTTATGACGGTGGTACTCCGCCGTCAAGGAGTCAGGATACTGCCGTATCTGGACGACTTGTTAATCCTAGCAAATTCCCCAGAACTTCTACGTCATCTAGATATGACTTTCTGGTTTCTACAAGCCCACGGGTGGCTCATCAACCTTAAGAAATCCTCCCTGGTCCCTGCTCAGAGCATGGCGCACCTGGGAGCGTTATTGGACACAACCAGAGGTTGTTGTCTCAGGAGAAAGTCCTGAAGCTTCAGGACAGGATTTGTTGCTTCCTTTCTCGTCCGCAAGTGTCGATACATTCGGCGATGCAGGTGCTGGGCCTCATGGTGTCAGCATTCGACATGGTGGAGTATGCTCAGTTCCATTCCCGCCCCCTCCAGAGGCTGATTCTAGCCAAGTGGGACGGCCTGCCTCACCGGATCAGGTCTCACATGATCTCATTGACTCCGGAGGTCCGTCTGTAGCTGCTCTGGTGGCTCCAGGACCGACAATTGTGCAGCGGCCGTCCCTTCTGGATATCCAACTGGGTCCTGTTGACAGATGCCAGTCTAAGAGGTTGGGGCACGGTGCTGGAGCGACACTCCCTTCAGGGTCGGTGGACCAAGGAGGAATCCCTCCTCTCGATCAACATTCTGGAATTGCGGGCGGTCTTCAATGCGTTGAACCTGGCCCAGCATTTAATTCAGAACCGTCCTGTTCAAGTACAGTCGGACAAAGCCACCACGGTGGCTTGCATAAATCATCAAGGCGGCACTCAAAGCCGTTTGGCAATGAAGGAAGTCTCACGGATTCTACATTGGGCGAAACGCCATCTACCGGCCATATCGGCAATATTCATTCCGGGAGTCCTGAATTGGGAAGCGGACTTTCTCAGTCGTCAGGACGTACATGCTGGCGAGTGGGGCCTCCATCCAGAAGTGTTTCAACTCCTAGTGGAAAAGTGGGGCCTTCCAGACGTAGATCTGATGGCGTCTCGACACAATCACAAGGTTCCGGTCTTCGGAGCAAGGACAAGGGATCCTCAAGCAGCATTTGTGGATGCGCTGGCGGTGCCGTGGAGGTTTCGGCTGCCGTACGTGTTCCCTCCGGTGTCACTTCTGCCCTGGGTATTTCAGAAAAGGAATTCTGCTTCTCATAGCGTGGCCCAGACGGCACTGGTTCTCAGACCTGCAGGGCCTATTGTCAGAGCGTCCAATTCTACTTCCACAACGCCCAGACCTCCTCATTCAGGGCCTCTGTGTCTACCAGGACCTAGCCCGGCTGTCTTTGACGGCGTGGCTCTTGAAGCTTCCGTATTGAGGACTAAGGGGTTTTCTGAGGCGGTCATTCAAACTGTGTTGCGGTCCCAGAAACCGGCTTCTGCTCGGATTTACTATAGGGTCTGGCATTCTTACTTTGTTTGGTGCGCATCTAACGATTATGATGCTTCCAAGTTTAGTACAGCCAAATTGTTGGCCTCTCTTCAGCAGGGCCTGGACTTAGACCTGCGTCTGGCCTCCCTCAAGGTTCAAATATCTGCCTTGTCGGTGTGGTTTCAGAGAAAGATTGCGACCTTACCTGATGTGCATACCTTTACTCAGGGTGTGTTGCGTATCCAACCTCCTTATGTCCCGCCTGTGGCTCCTTGGGACTTGTCGGTGGTTTTGGAGGCGCTACAAGAGTCTCCGTTTGAACCTCTTGGTTCAGCTGGTGGCTTTCCCTTAAGGTGGTGTTTCTGCTGGCTATTGCTTCAGCTAGAAGAGTGTCAGATTTGGGTGCCTTGTCCTGTAGTTCCCCATATCTGATTTTTCACCGTGACAGGGCGGTTCTTAGGACTCGTCCCGGATATTTACCTAAGCGGGTTTCTTCGTTCCACCTTACCCAGGAGATCGTGGTTCCGGCACTTGTTTCTCCTGATCTGTCTCCCAAAGAGCCGTCTTTGGATGTGGTAGGGCTCTCCGTAGCTATGTGAAGAGAACTGCTTCTATTAGGAAATCTGATTCTCTCTTTGTGCTGTTTGGATTTCACAAACGGAGCTGGCCTGCTCACAAGCAAACTTTGGCCAGATGGATTAGAATGGTGATTGCACATGCTTATGTGAGGGCTGGTCTATCAGCTCCTGCTCACATTACGACCCATTCTACTCTGTCTGTTGGACCTTCTTGGGCGGCCCTCCCTGGTGCGACCCTTGAACAATTGTGCAAGGCTGCTACGTGGTCCTCCGTGAACACGTTTATAAGGTTCTATGCCTTCGATACTGCCACTTCCCAGGATGCTTCCTTTGGATGCCGGGTTCTTGTGCCCGCTGCAGTGCGTCCCCTCCCATAAGGAACTGCTTTAGGACATCCCCTATGTCTATCCTTGTGGAGCCCAGTGTACCCCGCAGCAGAAAACGAGTTTTATGGTAAGAACTTACCCTTGTTAAAACTCTTTCTGCGAGGTACACTGGGCTCCACAAGGCGCCCACCCTGACGCACTTAGCTTCTTTGGGTTGGTATGGCATTAGCCGCTGACACTTCTCCTGTCATGAGAGTGTGGTGTATGTGTCTACTAACCGTTGTCGTCTCTTTTCCTGCTGCTGCATTGGGCTGGTTAACTAAAAACTGAGCTCCTGTGCAGGGAGGCAGGGTTATAGAGGAGGCGGCGCTATGCATTCTGGGAACAGTCAAAGCTTTCCAGCCTGTTGGTGCCTTGGATCAAGATCCTACTCTACACCCCTATGTCTTTCCTTGTGGAGCCCAGTGTACCTCGCAGAAAGAGTTTTAACAAATGTAAGTTCTTACCATAAAACTCATTTTATACCCTTGCGGAAGCTGTGCATCGGCCCACTATTGCGGCTACTTGGGCTGCAGAAGCTATTGAAGCGTGGGCTCAGGAGGTGGAAGCAGAGCTGCCGTCCAATTTTTCTGATAATGTTAGACAATGAATTTCGTATATTGTCACAGCCTCTCATTACATTAAGGAGGCGGCTTCTTATGCTGGTGTTCTGGTGGCCAAGGCCTCTATTACTGTATGTCCACTCTAGCTCGCCGGATTCTCTTACGGTCCTATTCTGTGCATCTGGACTCTTAAGAAAACCCTGGAGGTGCTCCATTTTAAGGGAAATATCCTTTTTGGTGAGGAGCTCAACAAGATTGTTGCTGACCTTGCTTCTGCTAAGACAGAATGTCTACCTAGTACTGCTCCTTTGACTCCGAAGATTAAGAGTACTTCCTTTCGTTCCTTTCGACCTCCAGGTAAAGCAGAGCGTCAGGCATACCTGAAACAGTCTCGCACTTCCAAAACCACTAAGCCCAAACCTAAACGTGCCTGGGTTGCCCGTCAGCCTGCTTCCAAATCAGACAAGCCTACTGCATGACGAGGCTGGCCTCCCCCTGGGAGGCCGACTTCTATGGTTTACCCAGGTATGGTTAAAGACCACCTCCGACGCCTGGGTAAGGGAAGTCGTCACTCACGGATACGCCATATCCTTCAAGAATCAACCCCCTCATCAATTTTGCCTGACGAACATCCCTTCGGATCAGGTGAAGGCAAAAACTCTTCATTTAGTGGTACAGTCCCTCCTGGACACAGGAGTGGTAGTGCCGGTGCCTCTGGCTCAGAGAGGCAAGGGGTACTATTCACCGCTGTTCCGAAACCGAATGGTTCCTCCTGGCCCATTCTCAACCTCAAGTCCTTGAACAAATTTGTGAGGGTCTCCAAGTTTCGTATTGAAACTCTTCGCTCTATTGTTCTGGCTTTAGAGCCCGTGGACTATATGGTCTCCCTGGACATACAGGATGGTTACCTCCATATTCCTATTGCCATGTCACATCAGCAATACCTGCGGTTTGCTATTGGCAACCTCCATTATCAATTCCGGGCCTTACCTTTTGGATTGACCACAGCTCAGCGAGTATTCACAAAGGTCATGATGGTGATGATGGCCCTGCTCCGCCGTCAGGGTGTCGGGATCCTACCATATCTGGACGACTTGCTGATCCTGGCGTATTCCCCAGAAGTTCTCCGTCATAGGGATCTCACGATCCAGTTTCTGCAAGCCCACTGGTGGCTCATCAACTGGCAGAAATCTTTCCTGGTCCCTGCTCAGACCATGGTGCACCTGGGGGAATTGTTGGACACCCACAACCAGCGGTTGTTCTTGTCTCAGGAGAAGGTCCTGAAACTTCAGGACAGGATTTGATGCTTCCTCTCTCTCCTGCGAGTGTCTATACACTCGGCGATGCAAGTACTAGGCCTCATGGTGTCGGCTTTCGACATGGTAGAGTATGCTCAATTTCATTCCTGCCCTCTGTAGTAGCTGATTCTTGCCAAGTGGGACGGCCTGCCTCACCGGATCAGTTCTCACATGATCTCCTTGTCTCCAGAGGTTCGGCTGTCACTGAGCTGGTGGCTACAGGACCATCGATTGAACAGGGGTCGTCCTTTCTGGATCTCCGACTGGGTCCTCTTGAAGAAGGATGCCAGTCTGAGGGGTTGGGGCGTGGTGTTGGAGCAATACTCTCTTCAGGGTCGGTGGACCAGGGAGGAGCCTCTTCTCCCGATAAACATTCTGGAACTGCGGGCGGTGTTCAATGCTCTGAACCTTGCCCAGCATCTGATACAGAACAGGCCTGTTCAAGTATAGTCGGACAACGCCACCACAGTGGCGTACATAAATCATCAAGGCGGCACTCGAAGCCGCATGGCAATGAAGGAAGTGTCAAGGATTCTTCAGTGGGCGGAACGCCATCTGCCAGCCATATCGGCAGTGTTCATTCCGGGGGTCCTCAACTGGGAAGCGGACTTTCTCAGTTGTCAGGATGTACACGCCGGAGAGTGGAGCCTCCATTCAGAAGTATTTCAACTCCTAATGGACAAGGGGGCCTACCAGACGTATACCTGATGGCGTCTCGACACAATCAAAAGGTTCCGGTCTTCGGAGCAAGGACAAGGGATCCTCAAGCAGTGTTCGTGGACGCACTGGCAATTCCATGGAACTTTCGGCTGCCGTACATGTTCCCTCCAGTGTCCCTTCTGCCCAGGGTGATAAGGAAGTTCAAGCAAGAAGGAGGAATCCTACTTTTGGTTGCTCCAGCGTGACACAGACTGCATTGGTTCTCAGACCTACCGGGTCAGGGCCGTAACTAGGTGTGTGCCAATGGTGCCTTGCCCACAGCGCATGTGCACTGTAGGCGCACCATCTGGCAGCACCACCTGCACGGCCGCTCAATAAGAGCGAATCTGCCAGGACCCAGGAGGCGCCTCCCACACTGCAGCTCCGTACTAGTGATGAAACTGGAAATAAACTACAGCTCCCAGCAGCCATTGCTGCTGGAAGTTCCTGGCAGCAAGGGCTGCTGGTACTGGAAGCTGTTATTTATTTCCTGTTCTATCACCGTCCAGCCGTGTGATGCCCACGAGCTGCCGCCCGACACTGCAGGAGAGGAGACACAGAGACAGGCTGCCCTCGCTGCTGGGAGCTGAGCTCACAGGCTGTCAGGGGGCGGAGCCAAGCTCGGTCAGAACTGGAAGAGATAGAAGGCCCACTCCGGAGAAGTAAAGGTGACAGGGAGTGCGTAAGTCTGTCACTCTCTTCCTCATATCCCTCTGTATAGCTCTCTCCATCTATACCTCTATGTAGCACTCTCCCCTCTCTTATTTTTCTCTCTCCCACTGTATAACACTCTCCCATCTTATCTCTCTCCTGTATAACTCTCCCCTACCTTATCTCTCTCCTGTATAACACTCTCCTACCTTATCACTCCCCCTGTATAACACTCTTCCCTACCTTATCTCTCCCCCTGTGTAACACTCCCCCATCTTCTCTCTCCTGTATAACACTCACCTACTTTATCTCTCCCCCTGTGTAACACTCTCCCCTACCTTATCTCTCCTCCTATATAACTCTCCTACCTTCTCTCCCCCTGTATAACACTCCTACCTTATCTCTCCCCCTGTGTAACACTCCCCTATCTTATCTCTTCCTCTGTATAACACACTCCCCATCTTATCTCTCCCGCCATATAACACTCTCCCCCACCTTATCTCTCCCCCTGTATAACACTCTCCCCTACCTTGTCTCTTACCCTGTATAACACTCTCCCCTACCTTGTCTCTTACCCTGTATAACACTCTCCCCTACCTTGTCTCTTACCCTGTATAACACTCTCCCCTATCTTATCTCTCCCTCTGTATAACCATCTCTCCTTCCTCTTATATCTCTCTATAACAATCTCTCCTTTCTTTTCTCTCCCTCTGTATAACACCCTCTCCTTCCTCCTTGCTTCCTCTGGATAACACTCTCTTCTTTCTTGTATATCTCTGTATAACAATCTCTCTCATTCCTCCTAGCTTCCTCTGTATAACACTCTTCTTTCTGGTATATCTCTCTCCTTCCTATTCTCTCCCTCTGTATAACACCCTCTCCTTCCTCCTCGCTCCCTCTGTATAACAGCGCCATCTTTACCCCAGGTCGAATGCGCCGCCTCCTTGCAGTGTGTCCAGGGAGAGACATTATAACATGGGGGTTTGAGGAGAAGGCATTCCATCTCACAGTGCAGCAGCAGTCCAGCGAGTCCAGAGTCAGACCTCCGGTGACCTTTTCCCCACCTGCCGTCAGTGACAGCTTGGGGTGGTGAGTGATGTTTAAAACAAGAATGCTATTTTATATTTCTCTAACTGGCGTAGTGTGTAAAAGGGGGCTCTACCTGGCGCAATGTGTAAAATGGATCTCTACCCTGTGTAATGTGTGACAGGGGCTCTGCCTAGCATAATGTGTGTGTAAGTGGCATTACTGTGCGGCGTAATTTGAATAATGGAGACTACTGTGCAGCGTAATATGAATTGGTATTATTTTGTGGTCACACCTCATCCCCTAGAAGCAATGCCCCTATTTGTTTGTGGTGCGCCCACAGCGCACTGGCCCTGTTTTAAATTATGGGGGGGGGCGCCGATGCTGTTACTTGCACACAGCACTAAAATGTCTAGTTACAGCACTGTACAGGGTCTCTCGTTAGAGCATCCTCTTCTGCAACGCCCAGACCTCCTCGTTCAGGGCCCTTGTGTATACTAGGATTTGGCCCGGCTGGCTTTGACGGTGTGGCTCTTGAATCTTCAGTTCTGAGTGCCAAAGGATTTTCTGAGGCGGTCATTCAAAGTATGTTGAAGGCCCATAAGCCAGCTTCGGCTCGGATTTATAATAGGGTCTGGAACTCTTACTTCGCTTGGTGCGCATCTCACAATCATGACTTACAAGTTTAGTATCGCCAATCTTTTGGCATTCCTACAACAGGGCCTGGACTTAAGCCTTCGTCTGGCCTCCATCAAGGTTCATATTTCTGCCTTGTCTGTATGGTTTCAGAGAAAAACTGCAACTCTGCCTGATGGTCATACGTTCACGCAGGGTGTTTTACGGATTCAACCTCCCTATGTCCCGCCAGTGGCTCCTTGGGATTTGTTGGTGGTTATGGAGGCCTTGCAAGAGTCTCCATTTGAACCTCTTGAGTCTGCGGACCTTAAGTGGCTTACTCTAAATGTCTTGTATCTGCTGGTTATTGCCTCTGCTAGACTGGTTTCAGACTTGGGTGCCTTATCCTGTCCGTCACCCTTTCTGATTTTTCACTCTGACCGGGCAGTTCTTCGAATGCTCCCTTGTTATCGTCCTAAGGTGGTGTCTTCTTTCCACCTTAACCAAGAGATTTTGGTTCCGGTCTTTATCTCTCCTGAATTGTCCTCCTTAGAGCGGTCTTTGGATGTGGTACGGGCTCTCTGTATCTATGTGATGACGATAGCCTCCGTTAGGAAGTCTGATTTTCTTTTCGTACTTTTTGGTTTTCACAAGCGTTGCTGACCTGCGAATAAGCAGACCCTGGCCAGATGGTTTAGAATGGTGATTGTACAGGCTGGTCTTCCAGCTCCTGCTACCATCAAAGCCCATTCACTCGGTAGGTTGGACCTTCTTGGGCGGCCCGCCGTGGTGTGACCCTTGAACAATTGCGCAAGGCGGCTACGTGGCCCTCAGTGAACACGTTCATAAGGTTCTATGCCTTCGATACTTCCGCCTCCCAGGATGCTTCCTTTGGACGCCGGGTTCTTGTGCCCGCTACAGTGCGTCCCCTCCCATGAGGAACTGCTTTAGGACATTCCCAGTGTTATCCCTGTGGAACCCAGTGTACCCCGCTGCAGAAAAGGAAATTTATGGTAAGAACTTACCATTGTTAAATCTCTTTCTGCGAGGTACACTGGGCTACACAGGGCTCCCATCCTGACGCACTTGGCTTCTTTGGGTTTGTATGGCATTAACCGCTGATACCTTCTCCTGTACTGAGAATGTGGTGTATGTGGCTACTAACGTTTTGTTGTATCTTTTACCTGCTACTACATTGGACTGGTTAACAAAACTGAGCTCCTGTGCACGGAGGCAACATCTTGGGAACAGTCAAAGCTTTTAGCCTGTTGGTGCCTCGGATCAAGATCCTACTCTACACCCCCGATGTTATCCCTGTGTAACCCAGTGTACCTCGCAGAAAGATTTAATAAAGGTAAATTCTTACCATAAATCTCCTTTTTTCAAACACAGTCTGTGATATGGCAGGAAACGGATTGGCTGGTCCATTATCACTCTTTATCGGTCTCCACTATGGGGTCTATTTACTAAGCCTTGGAGAGAGAGAGAGAAAGTGGACAGAGATAAAGTACCATCCAATCAGCTCCTAACTGCCATGTTACAGGCTGGGTTTGAAAAATGACAGGAGCTGATTGGATGCTGCTTTATTTCCATCCACGTCTTAGTAAATAGACCCCCCTTAATCACTTGATAAGGCGTAACACATTTGGTCCCAGAGCACTAGAAGAGAGTTTAAAGAAATTGATCAGCTCGAGCTGTTGAATTTGTCCCGATGTCTGAAGTAAAGTCTTTTATTCCCTTCTATTCCTGTTAGAAAAGTCTACAGGAGTGTTCAGAACAATTCTGGACCTCAGAATTGAACAAGTTTGTGAAGATAAGAAATTTCATTTGGAGACTCTGAAATCTGTTATGACATGTATAAGAATATGAGATTTTCTGGTCGCTGTAGCCCTGGAGGATGCGTATTTCTATTTTCCAATCAGCAGGAGATGCGAGAAATTTCTGAAATTCTGCATTGAGCAAAGGCATTTTTAATTTACCTGCCTTACATTTGGTCTGGCAACCTTATCAAGGATATTTACAAAGGTATTTATAAGTCTGATAACTCATTTGAGAAAGCAAGGAATAGAGAGCTGGCTGGTTTGCTAATTTCAGGAAAATCAAAGGAACTAGTGAAGGGTGCTTTAAAAAAAACGATAGAATTTCTTCAGTTTCATGGATGAATGGGAAAAGAGCCAATTGAGACTGGTACAGCAAATACAGTTTCTAGGTGTTGATACTCTACAGTACACAAATACGCTATCAGAAGAAAGGAGCAGAAATCTTGGAGAAATTTCCAACAATACTGTTAAGCTAAGGGTTTCATGTTTAGGGATGATCTCAACGATAGATATGGGTTGTTCAGGTTTGTTAGCAATCCAAAAAAGTTACCAATTGGCCAAAAACATGTTTCACTGGGCAGATGTAACATGTGCAAAGGGAGTTAGATTTGAGTGGAATGTGTTCAAACTGAACTCTAAGTTGCAGTATAGAAATTAAGCAGCCAGTATTTACACTGCACAGAAACAATATAACCCACCCAAATCTAAATCTCTCTGCACATGTTATATCTGCCCCACCTGCAGTTCAACATGGTTTTTCCCAATTACTATTTTTTGGGGTTTGCTAACAAACCTGAATAATCCCTATAGTTCCATGGGCTAGGTGGTGGATGAGAAAGTTGCAGTGGAACATACGGAGGTACAGCTGAAAGGGACTCCTTTTGTGCTATCTGGTACAACTTGAACAAACCACGAGAGAGTATATCCTGGTGGGCAAGCATGGAATTAACTGGGCAACATCATTCAGAGCCTCAGTTTCTGGTGATTACAACCAACACAAGTTCAACAGGATAGGTACAAATCTGCTGCAACAAGGACTACAGAGGGGATGAGGTCATGCAAACACCGCTTGGAGTCCTGGCACAATCACAATGATGACAGTTGGCATACTGACTGATGGGTGTCCACAACACCAATAGAGTGGGAATAGATCCTGTGGCGAGCCTGCAAGGAGTTCTGTTGTGCTCCCCCCATCCCCTGCTGGCATTCTGCTGTCGGGATCCTGTGGTCGGTATGCTTACCGCCGGGATCCCCAGCGCCTGCATCCCGTTGCCAACCGCTACAGAGATGCTGACTCAGGAGAGAGTGGCTTCTTCGAATCAACAGGAATCAAAGCAGTTTGAAGTGCAATAGATTGCTTCCAGAATCAATTGGAATGAAGACATCTAAAGGTGTTTTCAGAGAATGGGGCGGTAGTGGATTTCTTGAATTGCCAACTTGGCACAAAAAGCGGGGTTTTAATGAAAGAAGTGAGACGTATTCTGGATTGGTCAGAAAAGCACTTGAAATCCTTGTTGACTGCATGTTGAAGGGAAGGACTATACTATATAAAAAATTTTCAACAGAAACCAGGTTCTTCCAGGAGAATGGGAGCTGGATGTGCAGATGTTTCAAGACCTAGGGCCTAATTAAGATCTGATCGCTGCTGTGGGTTTTTGCACAGCGAGCGATCAGATCTGAACTGCGTATGCACAGGTTCGTCGGACGGGTACAACGGGCTTCGCCAATCAGTGACGGGATGGTGCAATTGATCCATTCTCAAGGGCATTCGCAAGGAGATTGACAGGAAGAGGCCGTTTGTGGGTGGCAACTGACCGTTTTCAGGGAGTGTCCGGAAAAACGCAGGTGGTCTCAAGCATTTTCAGGAATGGTGTCTGACTTCAGCTCCGGCCCCGATCATCAGGATTCTATTGCATAGGCAGCGTAAGTCCTGGGCTGCTCCGCTACACACGCAATCGCACAGTTACACAGCAAAAATACACTCCCACTATAGGCGGCAACTATCTGATCACAGGGCAGCAAAAAACGCAGCCCAGTGATCAGATCTGAATTAGGCCCCTAATACGGATGTTTGGTTACCCAGAAATAGATTTGATGACTTAACATCAGAACACAAAGGTGCCTCATTTTTGTTCTCCAGATACCATTTGACACAAACAAGTTGTGTGGACAAGTTCTCACTGGCATGGCAGTTTAAGCTGGGGTAAGTGTTCCTGCCATTTCCCATGATTCCCCATACACTGAAGAAAATCAGAGAGTAACAAGTGCAAGTAACAACAGATCTCCCTTATTGGCTGAGAAGTAACAAGAATGGCAGTCTGGGATTCGTGGATATTACCAGTCAGGCCGGAACTATTTATGGCAGGGCTCATTGCTCCACTCGAATCTGCAAATCCTGTTTCATAGAGTGGAATTTGAGTGGTAACTGTTGAGACACAAAGTGCCGTTTGACCCAGTGCTTCAGATTCTTATCCAAGCAAGGAAAAAGGTATCTTTAGAGATATATTACAGAATTTGGAGAACCTTAATTTTATTTGCATGTTTAGATTTTATGTTATAGAGGCCAAATATGGTGCAAGTTTTTGCATGATGGCTTTAAATTTTTTTGTTGGTATTGGCCATTAATGTACAGATAGCAGCATTTAGCATTCTCATGGAAAACTAAAATGTTTTGCTAAACTATGAAGAGAGTATGGACAGAAGTTAGATTGAGTTAGCTCTGTGGGATCTAAACTTATTAAATGCATTCCTCTGAAGCTGTGTTTTTTACTGCTATTACTTTATTTGAGAGGGTAAGTGAGTTGCAAGCATTAATTGTGCATCAATCGCTCGACAATGTTATGGTTGACAGTCATTAGGTTAAAACCAAATGGTCAACATGCATTAGGTCGACAGGTACAAAAGGTTGACATGGCAATGGTCGACACAGATATGTGACCGTTTTTTCCCCCCTTTTGGCCATATTTTGTTTATTTCATGTTATGTGATCAGTACAAACATGTACCCTCTCGGGCTCACTTTGCTCGCCATGCTTTGGGCAAGGTTACTATTCCCACGTGAATAGTAAATCAAGTAAATGTTGCCAAAAAATGTGAAAAACACAAAGCCTGTCACTCATTTGTGTTGAACATTGTCATGTCGACTTTTTGAACTGTACATGTTGATCTTTTGTACCTGTGTTGATCTAATGCAAGTCAACCATATGGTGTTGCCCTATTTACTGTTGACCAATACGCTGTCGATCTCTCATCCAGATATCACAGGCATTATGTGCAGAAGAGCCTTATATAAATATCCTGCCGGATCAAATTATTCAAAGAATGAGATGAGATGCTTCAGGTGGCACATGGGGAGGTGAGAGGCTGCTGAAGGGACACAAGAGGAGAGAGGCAGCTGGAGGAACAGGAGAAGAGAGGCAGATGGAGGGATATTGGGCAGGTGATAGGCTGCTCATGGGACATGGGAGGATGTTAGAGGCTACTTGTGGAACATAGAGGTGAGAGACTGCTCATGGGTCTGGGAGTATATGAGAAACTGCTGGAGGGACACAGAGGTAAGAGGCTACTGGTGTGATACAGGGTGAGGAGAAAGGCTGCTGGAAGGACAGTGGATGTGATAGGCTGACGGTGGGACACGTAGGAGGTGAAAGCTGATAGTGGAACACAGGTTGAGGTGATATCCTGCTGGAGAGACGTGGGTGGAGGTGAGAGACTGCTGGTGGGTCACAGGAGCAGGTGAGAGGATTCTGAAGAGACACGGCAGGTGAAATAATTCTGAAGGAAGGCTTTTGGAGGTAGTTAGGGGGATAGGAGAGGCTGCTGGTGGGTGGAACATGAGGTGATAAGAGGCTGCTGGTAGGAGACAGAGGCAGAAGAAATACTGCTATTGGGACACAGTACCAAGTGAGCAGCTGCTGGTGAGAACAGAGGAAAATTAGAGGTAGCTGGAGGGACATGGGCAGGTGAGGGACTGCTTGAGAGGCAATGGGGTAAGTGATAGGCTGCTGGAAGGGCACAGAGGCAAGTAAGAGGCTGCTGGAGGGAAACAGGCAGGTGAGAGTTTGCTGGAGTGACATGGGCAGATGAGAGGATTATGAATGAACACAGAAAGATGATAGAGGCTGCTGGAGGGACAGAGGGGGAAATAAGAGGATGCAGTTGGGACACAGGTGGAGGTGAGAGGCAGCTGGTGGAATACAACAAGGGAAAATGAGAGGCTGTTGGTGAGACACAGAAGGTGAGAGGCTTTTGAGGGACATAGGGCAGAGATGAGAAGCTGCTGGATAGGCACAGGAGGAGGTGAGAGGCTGCTGGAAGAACACAAAGGTTTGCGAGAGCAACTGAAGGAACACGGGGATGGGAGAGGCTGCTGGTAAGAGACACAGGGAAAAGAGAGGCTGCTGTTTGGACACAGGGGCAGGTGAGAAGCTGCTGGGTGGACACAGAAAGATTAGAGACAACTGGAGGGACTCAGGGTAAGTTAAGGCTGCTGAAGAGACATGGGCAGGTGAGGCAACTGGAAAACATGGGGAGGTGAGAGGCTGCAAGGGAGACATGGAGTTAAGGCTGCTGGTGGACACGTGTGGAGAGAGAATATGGTTAAGACATAAGGGGAGATGATAGGCTGCTGAAAGGACAGATGAGAGGCTGCTGATGGACTCTTGGGAGGTGAGAAGGAGGTGGGACACAGGCTGGTGAAAGGATTCTGAAGGGACATAGGGAGAGGATAGAGGCTACTGGAGGGACACGGGAATCTGAATGGATGCTGGTGGGACTCAGAGGAGAAAGGCTATTGCTGTGACTCACGGGGAGGTGAGATACTGCTGGTGAAACATCAGGAGGTGAGAGGCTGTTTATGGAACATAAAGGATGGTGAGAGGCTGCTGGTTGGACATAGATGGGGTGAAAGGTTGATAGTATGACAGCGGAAAGTGAGAGGCTGCTGGAGGGACACAGGGGCAGTTGAGAAGTTGCTAGTTGGACAAAGGGGAGGTGAAAGTTGTTGGGACAAAAGGTGAAGTGAGATTCAGCAGTTGGGACATAAGGGATGGTGAGAGGCTGTTTTTTTGGAAACGGGGAAGGTAAGAGACTGCTGGTGGGACACACAGAGCATTACGTAACTACTGTTGGGACACACGGAGAGTTAACTAACTACTGTTGGGACACGGTAAGGAGAGAGACTGTTGGTGAGACATAGGGGGAGTGAGAAGCTGCTGTCAGGACATAATGCAAGTTGAGAGGCTGCTGTCAGGACAGAATGGGAAGTTAAAGGCTGCTAAATAGACATTTGGAGGAAACCGGCTGCTGGTTTGGCATTGGCAGGTGAGAAGCTGCTGGAGAGATACAGGGGGAAGTGAGAGGCTGCTTAAAGGACAAAGAGGTAGGTGAGAGGCTGCTGGAGGAACATGGGGAGGTGAAAGGCTGCTGTTGGACCACGGTGTGGAGAGATGCTGCTGTTGGCACATAAGGGGAGGTGAAAGGCTGCTGAAAAGAAACGGAGGGGAAAGGCTACTGTTAGGACAAAATGGGAGGTGAGAGGCAGCTGGAGGGAAATTAGAAGTTGCGAGGCTGCTGGTATGAAATAGTGGTATGTGAAAGCTGCTGGAAGGAGATGTGGGATGTGAAAGGTTGCTGGAGGGACATGGGGGAAGTGAGAGGCTGCTGGTGGGATACAGGGACAGATGAAAAGCTGCTGGTAGGACACAGATAAATATTAGAAGCAGTTGGAGGAACACTGGGGCAGGTGCAAAGCTGCTTGAGGGACACATAAGCAGGTGAGAAGTTGCTGGAGGGACACAGGGGCAGGTGAGAGGCTGCTGAAGGGACACAGGGGCAGGGGAGAGGTTACAGTAGGAACACATTGGCAAGTGAGTGGATTATGAAGGAAATCAGGGAGATTATAAAGGCTGCTGGAGGGACACTGGGGGAAGTAATGTGATGCAGTTGGGACACAGGTTGAGGTGAGAGGCAGCTGGAGGTACACGGGAAGGTGAGAGGCAGTTGGAGGGACACTGTGAGGTGAGATGCTGCTTATGGGAGATAGGGAATTGAGAGGCTGTGGTGGCACATGGGGAGGAGACAGACTACAGGTGAAACAGCAGGAAGAGTGAGGCTGCTAGTAGACACAGGTGAGGAGAGAGGCTGCTGTTGGGACATAAGAGGAGATGAGAGGCTGCTGGAGGGACAGAGGTGCAGATAAGAGGCTGCTGAAGGGAGATGAGTGGTTGGTTGCTTAACACAAGCAGGTATGAGGATTCTGAAGAGACACGGGGAGGATAGAGGCTGCTGTAGAGATACAGGAGGAAGTAAGAGGGTGCAGTTGGGACACAGGATTAGGAAAGAGGCTGCTGGAGGCATTCGGTAGTGGAAACAGTAGTGGGATACAGGCAGGTGAGAGGATGCTGGTGGGACACAGGGAGAGGATAGAGGCTGTTGATGTGACTCATGGAGAGATGAGATGCTGCTGGTTGGACACAGGGAGAGGATAGAGGCTGTTGGTGTGACTCATGGGCAGGTGAGATACTGCTGGAGGGACATAAGGGGAGGTGAAAGGCTGCTATGATATAAAGGATGGCGAGTGGCTGCTGGTTTGACAAAGAGGGAGACGAAAGGCTGTTGCCATGACACCAGAAGGTGAGAGGCTGCTGTTGGGACAAAAGAGGGTAGAGATAGGTTGTTGGTAAGACATGGGGGGGGATAAGGGGCAGCTGGAGAGACACATGGGCAGGTGAGAGGCTCTGCTGTGACACGGGTTGGCGAAGGAATTCTGAAAAGACACAGGGAGAGAAGGAAGTCTGTTGGAGAGGCTTTATGGGAGGAGAGAGCCTGTTGGGGTACAAGCAGACGAGAGACTGCTGGTAGGACATAGGGGTAGGTGTGAGGATTCTGAAGGGACACAGGGGCAGGTGAAGCAATTCTGAAAGGACACAGTGAGAGAATGAAAGCTGTTGGAAAAACAAAAGGGGATGTCAGAGGCTGCTGGTGGGTGGAACACAGGGGAAGGTTAGACTGCTGGAAAGAAGGGATGCTGCTGTTGGAACACAGGAAGATTAGCGGTAGCTGGGCACAGGGTGAGGTGGCAGGAGAAAGGCTGCCAGAGGGACGTGGGGAAGCTGAGAAGCTGCTTGAGGGGCAGGTGAGAGGCTGCTGGAGGGATATGGGGCAGCTGAGAAACTGCTTGAGGGGCACTGAGGCAGTTGAGAGGCTGCTGGAGGGACACATGGGCTGGTGAGAGGTTGCTAGAGGGTCACGGGCAGGTGAGAGGCTACTGGTAGAACATTTTAGGTGAGAGGTTGCTGAAGGAACAAAAAGAGCAAAGAGATGCAGTTGTTAAAATACAGGGGGAGGTGAGAGGCAGCTGCAGAAACAGATTGGCAGATGAGAGGATTCTAGAGGGATGGACAAAGTAGTGAGAGGCGGCTGGAGGGACACAGGTTGGTGATGGGCTACTAGTGGAACACGGGGAGGTGAGAGGCTGCTGTAGGGACATGGAGCGGAGAGAGGCTGGGGGTCAGATACAAGGGGAGGTGAGAGGCAGCTGGAGGGATACAAGGGGAATTGAGATGATGCTGGTGAGACACATGTAGAGGATAGAGGCTTCAGGGGGGACACCAGAAGGAGGTGCTGATTGCCGAGGGACACCGGAAGCCACTAGCCGATACCAGAAGTCACCGGGACCGGCGTGTGCTGAGCGGGAGCGAGCAGCAGGGGAGAATGCTGCCACTGCCGCTCATCAGTGATTGATTGTGTGTGAGGGTGGGGGGTCGCTGAGCCGCGGGAGCAGGCAGCAGGGGAGAATGTTGCCGTTGTGTGGTTGATTCCAGGTAGATTGTAGGTGCATGGGGAAAGGGGGGCCACTGAGCATCTGAGCGGAGCCACCATCAGGTGATAGCGCTGCTGCTGCTCCAGGTGTGAGTGCTGGGTGCCACTGAGTGAGCAGTAAGTGGATTGAGAATTGTTGCTGAAGGTGTGTGTGCGTGTGTGTGTGTGTGTGTGAGGGGGGGGGGGGGTGTTGAGGAACAGACAGCAGGAGTGAGTGCTGCCCCGGTGTACGTAAGGTTAAACCACTGACCTGCAAGAGTGTATAGGTGTCATCAGGGGAGCCGCTGTCCCACAGGAAAGTGGTGCAAGGCCAAGCAGCTGGATCATTGAGCAGTGCTGCTACCAGGGAGGTGAACACCCAAGTAGGAGATCAGCAGGTTTGTATTCTTGGAATACTGGGCAGACTTCTCAGTCAGATGCCATCTTTTTTGTCGTGAAGGATTGCACCTGAATGAGGAGTGGGTAGCAGTGCACGTGGGCAAGGATGGTTAGAAGGTTGGAGGAGATTATAAACTAATTGCCTAGGGGGAGGGTTTAGCTAGAAACTATGGACCAAGCAGTGAGAATAGTAAGGAAGAAGTTAGCAAGCTGAAAAGTGGTGGTGAAGGGGGGAGGAAAAGAGCAGCGAGCAAGGGTATTACAATATTCTAAAGAATCTTTCCAATCTGTACCCCTTCCCATTGAATAATGAACATAATCAGCATCAACAATTAAAAGATGCCTGCCTGCAGGAATGGTTGATTTTAAACTCTGCAAAATTGTCCATTTCACAAACAAAAACACCATTGTTTAAAAGACACTCGCCCGAAAAGAGATATGAACCATGGACCCTCAGATTAAAAGTCTGATGCTCTACCGACTGTGCTATCCATGCTCTGCGTGGTATAGTGGCTACATTGGAAGATGCTCAAAATATATAAAACATAACAATTTACTGTGCAATTACAAAAAATGTGAAAAAGATCTGTGTTACTGCAATCATGAACTGAAAGACTTTACTTGTAGGGTCTCTTGATGAAATATATTTTAGTTTCCTCTGTGTTTAAGATGTAAATCCTTAGATGCTTTAAGCAACATAGTAACATAGTAACTAAGGTTGAAAAAAGACAATTGTCCATCGAGTTCAACCTATTTGCAGTCTCCTATGCAGTCTTATTATAGGACTAGTTATTTTTATGTTAGGACTAGTTAAATTAACTATAATGCGTGCCTACGCACCATAACCCTGAATATCTTTATCCAATAGGAATTTATCTAACCCATTCTTAAAGGTGTTGACTGAGTCCGCAGTTACTACTCTCTCAGGCAGGGAATTCCAAACACGTATTGTCCTTACTGTGAAAAAACCTTTTCGCCTCAATGTGCGGAAACTCCTCTCCTCTAACCTAAGTGAGTGACCACGTGTTCCCTGTGCTGATCTTTTAGAAAACAGGTCCCTCCCAAGCTCTGTGTATTGACCCCTTATATATTTGTAGATGTTGATCATGTCCCCTCTTAGTCTCCTCTTTTCCAATGTGAACATGCCTAGCCTTGCAAACCTTTCCTCGTATTCCAGCATCTCCATGCCCTTGATTAGGTTGGTCGCCCGCCTCTGAACCTTTTCCAGCTCCAGGATATCCTTTTTGTAATATGGTGCCCAAAAGTGCACACAGTATTCAAGATGTGGCCTCACTAGTGAATTATATAATGGGAGTATAATACTCTCGTCCCTTGCATCAATTCCCCGTTTTATGCATGCTAATATCTTATTAGCCTTCTTTGCTGCACTCCTACTTTGGGTACTGCTGCTTAATTTGTTATCTATGTGAACCCCTAAGTCTTTTTCCAGTACAGAATCCCCTAATATTACCTCATTTAGTATGTAGGTGTTATTTATGGTCTTGCCCCCACAGTGCATTACTTTACACTTGTCTGTGTTGAATCTCATTCTCCATTTTGCTGCCCATGCTTCCAGTTTAGTTAAGTCGTTCTGAAGAGACTCAGCATCCCCCTCCGTATTTATAACCTTATACAATTTGGTATCGTCTGCGAAAATTGACACCATGCCCTCTAGACCTACTGTTAGGTTGTTGATGAAAATGTTCAACAAAAGTATCACCACACTTCAATAACCACATTCAATTATATATATATATATATATATATATAAAAATATATATATATTTTTTTTTTAATCATTTTTTTTTGAAGCAACGTTGCACAAACCACAATGTACCGAAGTAAAACAAGAATGTGTACAAATTTGCCATAAAACATTAAAGTTGCACACAAAAAAAAATATTGTCATTGTCAAGTTCTTATATTCACTAAGGAAACGAGGTCCCATTCAATATCGAAGGTGACTCTTGATACAGTAAATAGGAGTAGCTCAAAGCACTTCCAAATGATCAGCACAGTAATTCTGGGTACAAAGAACTTTCAATATCCTAAAAAAACACTTCAGCAATACCAGTATACATATAATACCAAGATTAACACAGATAAAAGAAAATAAAAAAAAAGATTGCTTGCACTCTCTCCCCCCCCCCCCCCCCTCCTCCCCAAGACTATGCAAAAATAGATTTTACAAAGTAACTGGAGGGTCTCCTCCCTGTGTCCTGGTCATGTACCACAAAGTGTTGGTCAAAGAATTATGTATTTGCGATATTATTAGGATAGAGAGTGTGTGGCCACATAGCTCTCCCATAACTCAAATAATTTTTTAACCTTTTTATCTTTTTCTAGCATTACTCCTACCCATTCCATTCTAAATAAGTAGAATAGCTTTGCTTTGAATAACGTAATTGAAGGTGGTTTCGGGTGGATCCATACTTGCAGTATGGTTTTACGAGCAGCGGCACTTTTGCTACCTCTTGTCATAGTCTGATTTTTGGGGTACATGCCAAAAAGGGCCACTCTGGCATCAAGGGTAAGTAATTCACAAGGTGGTCAGTGACATATTTGTGGACTTTGACCCAAAAACTCCTAACGATAGGGCATTGCCAAAGGCAGTGAAAAAGATCACTCTGAGATTCCCCACATAACCAGCAAGCATGGGAGGATGAGAGACCAATTAAAAATCTTTTATGTGGAGTTGGATAAGTTTTGTGAAGTATGTTTAAAAACATTTCCCTGTATCTGGAGGAAGAAAGAGTTGTACACACTTGAAGATGTGCTTTCAACAAATCCTCCAGCTTCAAGTGAGGAATATGCGTTTGCCAGGTCATTATACTATCAGATCTAGTCGAGTAGTCCAAGACTGTCTGAAAATGTTTATAACCTATAGATATGGCCTTTTTATGTAATAGTTCCGGCTTCAGCATATCATCAACAACATTCTGCCAATCGTCTGGGGAAAAATTTCTAAGAGATTTAATATAGTGTTGGGCTAAGAAAAAAGGCGATTGGGTAAGGCTCCACCACTGGAAAGCTGACAGCTGCCTCCTGGAACGTTAGCAGCCGCTGGTGCTCATAGTCAAGTAGGCTCCCTATGTTGGCAATCCCACCCGCTCTCCATACGTTAAACGTATGGCAAGCTTATCCTTCTGTAAACTTTGGGTTACTTATAAAGGAAAGAAATGTAGATTTGTGATCATTAATATTGTGTTTATGTCTCATATTCATCCATAATTTTTTAACATGCCATAGGAGTGGATTTTCCTTAATGTGTGAGGGGACCTCTTGTTCGTGTATGTATAAGAAGCTTATTAGATCATTACCTTGCAAAAATTCTCTTTCTATATCCGTGTTAGCATAGATTTCCTTGTTATGAAGCCAATCTCGAAGGTACCTCAATTGAGCTGCTTGAGAATACCATTGGACGTAAGGAAAGTTCAGCCCTCCATTGGCAGTTGTCTGTTGCGTTTTAATTACACTTATGCACGGTTTCTTACCCTGCCATATGAACTTTCAAAATACAAAGTGAAGGCGCTGGGTGTCTTTAGGTATAATTACATTTGGAAGGGCTTGAACTATGTACATGAGGTGTGGAAATAAAACCATTTTAATTAAATTAACCCTACCCAGGTAAGACAATTGGAACGATTTCCATCTCTCCAGCACATCCGCAATTTTAGAGATCGTGGACGTAAAATTTAAGTTGTAGAGATTTTTCTTGATTCCTAGGGATGAGTATTCCTAAATAGGTCATATAGTCAGACGTCCAGGTTAAGGGTAGATTATCCAACCCCACCCTCCGAGAATTATCAGGGCCCAGACAAAGCGCTACTGATTTTAACCAATTTATACTATAGCTGGAGACATACTCAAAAGATTGTAAGAGATTAAAAATATGAGTTAAAGAATTAGATGGGTCTGCAATAAGATATCGGCGAATGCGGTTAACTTGATTTCCCTCTGTCCAATAGTGATCCCTTTAAATTGGGTATCATTTTGCAAAATACAAATCAGCGGGTCTATTGCCAGATTAAAAAGAAGTGGGGATAAGGGGCAACCCTGGCATGTTCCTCTCTGCGTGGCAATAGGATTGCTACAGAAGCCATTAATTAAAAGTGTAGTAGATGGTAATTTGTATAAATATTGAATGGTTCTAATAAAGTCTGGATGAAAACTCCAAATTAGTAAGGTAGAATACAAATGGGGCCAGAGTACCGTGTCAAACACTTTTGTGGTATCTAAATTTAATAATATGTTTTGCGTGTGTTGCAACTGAGCCGAAAACACAGTCGCTGCAACAGCGGCTCAGACCACCTTGACAGAGTATTTATTCTTCACAAAACCCAATTTGTGGGAGGTTAAGGCATGAGGAAGAATCAGTTGTAAATTATCAGGTAGGATTTTAGCCAATAATTTGATGTCCATATTCAATAGCGTTATAGGTCTGTAGGATCCAACCATTTGGCGGTCCTGATTAGGTTTCGGGATTAAAATAGTGTGTGCAGTGTTAGAGTGGTGAAAAGGAGTATGATGTTGTATAATGGCCCTCATTCCGAGTTGTTCGCTCGCTAGCTGCTTTTAGCAGCATTGCACACGCTAGGCCGCCGCCCTCTGGGAGTGTATCTTAGTTTAGCAGAATAGCGAACAAAAGATTAGCAGAACTGCTACTAAATAATTATTTGCAGTTTCCGAGTAACTCCAGACCTACTCACAGACTGCGATCAGCTCAGTCCGTTTAGTTCCTGGTTTGACATCACAAACATGCCCTGCGTTCGGCCAGCCACTCCCCCGTTTCTCCAGACACTCCTGCGTTTTTCCCTGACATGCCTGCGATTTTTAGCACACTCCCGGAAAATGCTCAGTTACCACCCAGAAACGCCCCTTTCCTGTCAATCATTCACCGATCAGCAGTGCGACTGAAAAGCGCCGCAGGATCCACAGCAAAACTGCTAAGTTTTTAGTTAAATAACTAAGCGAATGCGCCCTGCGTGCCTTGCGCATGCGCAATTAGCAACAAATCGCAGCATAGCGAAAATCGGCAACGAGCGAACAACTCGGAATGACCCCCAATGTCATTAAATAATTCAAGCAAAGTAAGGGTAATGTGCGGGTGTAGGATTTTGTAGAGTTCATTCGATAGACCATCAGGTCCCAGAGATTTGTGCAGATGAAGTTTGGATATTGCATTATCAACCTCCAGGGCAGTGATCAGTTCTATCAATGAGTCTGCTTGGGTAGTAGTGATGAAGGGCATGTTTGCCTTTCTCATCAGTAGCTCATGCACCTCTCTGTCAAATGGAAGGTCAAAATAGAGGTCAGTATAGTACGACTCAAAATTATTCACCATTGCATGAGTATCAGTGATTAACTGACCAGTTGTCTATGCTTTAAGCAGTGGCGTAACTAGAAATTTTTCTCCCCCAAGCCAAAACATTCTCTGGTGCCCCAGCCCGCCCCCCACCCCCCCCATAATTGGCACTAGTAAAGAGATGAATCTGTGCGCGCTGGAAAAATGGTGTGGCTTTGTTGAAACAGGCGTGTCTTCACATAAAGGGGCGCGGCATTGCAGGAAAAGACTACCTTATACCCCAGTTTTGCAACCTGCACGCCCAGACGTTGGCGACCACAGGAAAGAAAAATAATCCTGATTCATGCCCCTTACATTATTTGTAATTTTTCCTCCTTATGGTAATGCCCAGTATACATTATGCCACATACTGCAATGGCCCTTAGACATTATGCCACACACAATAATGCACATGACACAATACGCACACACAATAATGCCCCCGACACATTATGCCACACACCGTAATGCCTGTGACACATTATGACAGGAATCGCAATGCCCGTTATACATTATGCTACACACTGCAATGCCCCTGATACATTATAGCACATACAATGCCTGTGACACATTATGACACACACCGCAATGACCCTGAGACATTATACCACATACCACAATGCCTGTGATATAGTATACCACACACCATAATGCCTGACACATTATGACACACACCGCAGTGTCCGTAATACATTATGCCACACACTGCAGTGACCCTGAGACATTATACCACATACCACAATGCCCGTGATATAGTATACCACACACCGTAATGCCTGTGACACATACCGCAATGCATGTTATACAGTATGCCACACACCGCAATGTCCATTATACATTATGCCACACTGCAATGCCCCGAGACATTATTCCACATACCACAATGCCCCGTGATATAGTATGCCACACACCGTAATGCCTGTGACACATTATGACACACACCGCAATGTCCGTGATACATTATGCCACACACCGCAATGCCCATTACACATTAAGTCCTACAGTAAGGCTTCTCATTACTTTTAAATTACCTGCTCGTTGCCAGGGGTTTCATGCTCTTGGTTCCATGCACGGTGCCAGGGGTTTTCATGCTCAGGGTGTCATGCTCGTTGCCAGGGGTTTCATGCACTGGGTGTCATGCTCGTTGCCAGGGGTTTCATGCTCTTGGTTCCATGCACGGTGCCAGGGGTTTTCATGCTCAGGGTGTCATGCTCGTTGCCAGGGGTTTCATGCACTGGATGTCATGCTTGTTGCTAGGGGGTAATGCTTGTTGCTAGGGCTGTGCTCCCAGTGCCACATATGCCCTCCAGTGCCAGATATTCCCCCACAGTGCCAGGTACACACATGCCCCCAATGCAAATATGCCCCCCCAAGTGACAGGTACACATATACCCCCCAGTGCCACATATGCCCCCTCAGTGCCACATATGCCCCAAGTGCCAAATATGCCCCCCCTCCCCCAGTGCCAAATATGCTTCCCCAGTGCCAGTTACAACTCACCCCCGCTGTTTTGTGAAGGAGGGACACGGAGGGCACAGCGCGCGCCTCTCCTGTGTCCCTCCTGCATCTCCGGCGTGTCTGTTAAATGAAGTGCTGGTTCATGAGCCAATCAGAGCTCACGAACGGGCACTTAATTTAATAGACCCGCCGGAGTCGCAGGAGGGACACAGCAGCGCCTAGGGCGCCAGCGGAGGGAAGGAGGGAGACAGCAGATTGACATGCGGACGGCTCGTCCGCATGTCAATCTGCTCTGTGCTAAATCAGTGGCGGCACTTCCAAGCCACCACGAGGGCTGCAGGGGCAGTAGTTACGCCACTGGCTTTAAGGCTGTTATAAAGCGTTTGTATTGCTTTTTCTGCACCATAGTCACTAGAAGATGCCCTGTCTTGTTTCCCCACTGATATTATTTGTGACGAGAAAATGTCAGATCTTTTTTGGCTTGAGACAATAAAAAATCACTCAGTAACTGTTTAGCTTCCATATATTTGGTTATAGAAGCGTCACTAGAGATCATGAGATGTTCCTGAAGGGCTGTAGTCATAGAGTCATGCAGAGAGCAATAAGGGGTGTGGTATAAAAGATAGTGTCTAGTTAGACAGTCAATAGACACCATATGTTAGACAGACATTAGGTCGACAGGGGCAAAAGGTCGACATGAAACAGGTAGACAGTACAAAAGGTTGACATGGTCAAAAGGTTGACATGAAAATTGTCGACATGAAAAAGGTAGACACCATGTTTACATTTTTGTGGTTTGTGTGGATAGTTTTGTCATCTGGGATCCCCAATTGTAAAAAAGCATCCCCTCACAGGGCTCGCTTCGCTCCCCATGCTTCGGGCTCGGTAGCTCGCTGTGCTCGCCACAAGGTTTATAATCAACTCTATGCCGACATGGATAGAGAAGGTATGAAATAGTCCAAAAACATGTTAAATAAAAAAAAAAACCATTTGTCTATCTTTTTTATGTCAACCTTTTGACCATGTCGACCTTTTGACCCTGTCGACCTTTGACCCCGTCGACCTTTTGTACTGTCGACCTTTTCATGTCGACCTTTTGACCCTATTGACCTAATGTCTGTATAGCATATGGTGTATATCTATTGACTGTCTAACTAGACACTGTCTATCAACCGGATACAGCAATAAGTAGCCTTCCACTTATTTTTTTGTCTAGCAACATACTCAATTATCTGAACCCTTAGTACCGATTTTGCTGCACCCCAAAAAATAGTGGCTCTGTCCCAGTACTCCAAATTATCGTCTAGATAATTCAACCAATTATTAGTTAAAAATAGTAAAAAATCATCTGATCGATATAATTAACTGGGAAATCTCCAAAGTCTAATTCATCCGGATTGTATCATTCGTTCTAAGCTCATTGAGATAGGAGCATGGTCAGAAATCAGCACATTATGAATATCCGTGTGTTTCACTTGTGAAACTAGCAAATCAGCAATTAAGAAGGAGTCTATATGAGACCATGAGTGGTGAATATTAGAATAAAAAGTAAACGATGTATCCGTCGCGTTCAGCAGTCTCCATATATCAGTGAGCTGGAGAGATGTACTCATTGGGGGTAATTCTGAGTTGATCGCAGCAGCAAGTTTGTTAGCAATTGGGCAAAACCATGTGCACTGCAGGGGGGGGGGGCAGATATAACATTTTCAGAGAGAGTTAGATTTGGGTGGGTTATATTGTTTCTGTGCAGGGTAAATATTGGCTGCTTTATTTTTACACTGCAATTTAGATTTGTTTGAATATACCCCACCCAAATCTAACTCTCTCTGCACATGTTATATCTGCCCCACCTGCAGTGCACATAGGGGGTAATTCCAAGTTGATTGCAGCAGGAAATTTTTTAGCAGTTGGGCAAAACCATGTGCACTGCAGGTGGGGGGGTGGTAGATATAACATTTTCAGAGAGAGTTAGATTTGGGTGGGTTATTTTGTTTCTGTGCAGTGCAAATACTGGCTGCTTTATTTTTACACTGCAATTTAGATTGCAGATTGAACACCCCCCACCCAAATCTAACTCTCTCTGCACATGTTAAATCTGCCTCCCCTGCAGTGCACATGGTTTTGCCCAACTGCTAACAAAATTCCTGCTGTGATCAACTTGGAATTACCCCCATGGTTTTGCCCAACTGCTAACAAATTTGCTGCTGTGATCAACTCAGAATTAGGCCCATTGTTTGTATCTGTCTCCACAATTGTGAGTTCAGGTTATTTGGGGGGTCTTTTATCTAAATGAGGGTCATCCACCAAATTAAAATCCCCACCCAATACTAATGCAAAGCTCTCACGCTGTACAAGAGTATTGGAGAGATCCTGCAAAAATTCTGATGTGCCTATGTTTGGAGCGTATACACTTACCAATGTATATTTGGCTCCCCACACTTCCACGTCTAATATCAGTTATGTGCCATTCTGGTCATTGATGGAATTTAGAATGGTATACTGTAAGTTATTTTGAAACAATATCGCCACCCCTCTGGCTCTCCTTGGATAGTCAGCTGAAATACATGTATCTATCCAAGGTGCCCTTAGAGCAGACCCCGATCCATTCATCCAGTGAGTTTCTTGTAAAAACACAATTTGTGGGTCGAACCATTTTAAATGTGTAACAGCTCTTATGCTTTACGGGAGAGTTGAGACCACCAATGTTCCAGGAGACCACCTTAAGTTGCGAACTCGCTATTGTGGAGGGTGTAGTTAAGGAATCAAAACCCTGATTAGCCAATGCCTAAACGAGGAAGGGTGTGTAACATGATGTTTTGACTTAAAAAGACCCACTCCTCATCCCAGCGAGCAAGGAGTGTAGGGCCAGATCCAATAAAAAAAGAAAAAATAAGTCTCCTGTATGGGTGGCGGGAGATGGGGCACAGACAACCAAAAGTATACAGAAAGAGTACAGCACATCACTTCAAAAATATTTTCTAACATTTTCCTCAAACATTTGAAACCTTACAAGTGTCATCGCTACAGATAATGCTTGACACGAACTGTTAAACATGAAACAAAATGGTGGATGAAATAAATAAGTAGCTACAAAATGGAGATACAATCGTTATACAGTGTAAAAGGTAGAACACCCTAAGGCCAGTGTATCACAGTATGCTAGGGATCAGCTGGGCTTCTAGAGTCTAACATCTTTGTGATATGAGCTTTAGCTGCACTGGGGTCAGTGAAAAAGAAAGTTGTACCATTATTTTGAATGCGTAGATTCGCCGGGTACATAAGGACAAAACAGGCATTATTATCATAGAGTAGCTTGCAGACATTGGAGAACTCCCTACGTTTCTGCGCCACTGAAGCCGAAAAATCCTGAAAAATTAGAACCTTCAGTTGGGAGCTTCTGCGATATGTACTCAGAATCAGCTCCTTCATGCGGAAGTCCATGAACCTCGCAATCACGGCCTAGGCCTAGAATCACTATAAGGTCTAGTTGGGCCAATCCTATCGGCCCTTTCAATGTGTGGTAGCAAAGTCTCCTCAGAGATCTACAGTGCTGCAAAGACTTTGGTAAAATTCTGGCAACTGTGAATCCCTAATGGACTCCGGAATACCCACAAATCTGAGAATACACCTCCTGTCTCTGTTCGAATAGTGGTCGTATGGGTGTCCGCTGTATGTTGGAGACCACGTACATGATCTTCCATGTCACTCACCCTCTGTTCTACCTCAGTAAGCCTAGTAGAGTGTGTTTCCAACTTGGCCAATGTCGTGTCTAAGGTAGTCTGAATCTGCACAAGTTTTTTTTTATCAATGAATTGAATATTCTCAAGTTTTTTTGTCTATTTGGGGCATCAATAACTTAGCAACTCCCGAGCCATTCGTGAAAGAGAGGAGTGACCCAAGGGATCTTTAGTGTCAGACATCCCATCCGGGGAATCCGTTATGTGAGGAGGTGAGGGCGGATTTGATTTGCCAGTATTCTGTTTAGCCTTGCTCATCCTAGTATAAACAGTAGACTGGTTAGATTTGCCTGAAGTATTTTTGTGGATGTATTTATCCAGAACCCACCGTGCAAGAATTTGTTAGCAATAAGGTACCAGAAGTACCGAGTATCCAAATCTATACTGATGCACGATACAGCAATGGTTGTATGAATGTTTTTCAGAAAAAAACTACAGAAATGTTGCAGAGCTACTTAAGTGATAACTTACATTTACCTCATTACAAAAAAACTATCCATAGGGATAATATTTCTCAAAGGTGTTAGAGATATAAAAAAAGAAATGAAAAAAGACAAAACAAACAGCATACATTACCAGTAATAGACGATGATGCGATGATGCAGTGAAATAGGTGAATAAGAACCTTAATTCAAGCATGGACTATACAGATGGTCTCACCTGTTCACAGAAAGTGAGCAGATCTATCTAAAATCTGTGAATCATAAGATAAAAATCACAAACAGAAAGCATGTATCCCGAAAATAAGAAGACGCAAACTGTCATGATAATTATTGCTGAAATACAATATGTGGGACCCTGGTATTATATTAATCAAATAATCAGCAATGGTATATACAGATGGGTCCTCCGTTATCTTGACAGTTTCTGCACCTAGACGGAGGTTAATGTAACCCTACCCTCAATACCTTGAACGAGAGCTGTCTATGTATTCTATTAAGGGATGGTTACCTAATAGCTGTGCCTCCACTCAAGCTATGTGTAGTATTTAACTACCGTTAAAGCTTGCTTGAGTAAGCCTGATCTCTATCCTTAGGGGATGATTCCCTTATATCATAGATATATTATCTAATATACCTGTCTCTTTCTTCCAGGATCTTCAGATCAACTTCCAGACGGACCAGACACACATGGAAAGTATAACACTTTAATGACCAGTACCAAATGGATTAAGTATACATTAACATTTCATCAATTACACATTCCCCTTTAAGTCATTAATCCATGCTAACCCCCTGTCAATTAGGCCTATACACAGTACCTGCATGCAATACAACAAATCCTTTTTCTTTTCAAGACACCCTTAGGTGTTAGAGTGACCCGGGTACTCTTAATATGATAGTGCACTATAAGGGCCCATAAACTTCCTAAAAATAACAGCAGTTAATACAGAATGTCTGACACTATGTTTTAGTATCAACTATCAGTTCTCCCTTCAGTTAAAGAGAAAGATGTTTGGCTCAGTCTACTTATGGTAGCGATTACTTTCTCCTATAAGGTTACTTATAGTTCCTCCTTGGCAGATAACAGAACGTATCTATTTAGCTCATAGATAGTAACATCAACAGTTGATTACCAAGGAATCTGTATCCTTTCCTCAGTAAAAATGTTACTGTAGTTGTCCAGTATTAAACTAAACTCCTAAAAAGCTGGTATGATAAACCTTTGTTATGCTGCGTCCTTGTGCCCATTTGAAGTAGCTGATGCTTTCTATATTTCAGAGCATATATAGCTTTTCGATTCCTGTATGCCTCAAATTATTGTTGTCTCTTAGGATGAGTCTATATTAAATATATCTGCAAGAGATGGTTTCTCTTATCATAGTCACAGCGAGCTCAAATCCTTTAACTTTATAACTAATAGTCTCTTACGTGTCAGTCCTTCTTACGGGTTCACGAATATACATATAACACAGTTGTATTAAAGTGCCACAAGCTAGTCCTTGAATCGGGATGATAGTCTAATCCTTTGTGGCTAAGAGGCTTTAACATCCATCCAATGTCACTGTAGTATGGCTACCTTTAATGTCCTTGACTCTAATTCTGCTAATTCAGGGGCATAAATACACACATTAGGTGGCAGCTTTAGGGTGTTACTTTCTATTTAGCGCTGCGGAACAATGTCTCTGGCTCTCCTTTGACTGATGTGATGCTGATATATGGGGGAGCTTTAAAACTATTTATGAAGCGTTAAACAGTTCAAGTTTCACTCCACTCCTCCTGTTACATATATATACCCAGTGCTTTCTACCTTCTCCTTAGCACTATGATTAAGCCATACATGGAACTGTAATTATAGGTCACTCTGACTACTGTGACCCATTACTATCCTCCTGCTTAATAGCCATTATTGCGGCCTAGCCCTGGAGTCCTTAGTCCCAATATGAAATTGACTATGTACAATAGTCACCGATGGCTTGCTGTGCTTAGTGTAGGGGTAATATAAATGGCTGGATTATGCACTCGCACTTCTACCATCTAGTGATGCTGCTGCAGGATGCTCCCCCGACTCCTCCCTTACACTTACAGCCACACAGAATGGAGCCTCTGCTGCTGGTCCTGGCTTCTTTGTTGTGGCTGTCAGAGTCTGTGCCGGTAATAGGTAGGAAGGAACCCTCTCTGTCTCCCTGTCACAGATGTGCCCTTCCAATACTGCTGGGTGAGTTGACTAGCGCTGATCTTGGGTTCTATGAACAGTGCTGAGTCTCAATGCTGCTGTCACCACCTTTACAGTAAGGAAGTCCTGTTCTGGCTACACACACTAAGCCCCCTCCGGCCGCCGCAATGTATACCGCTCAGCTCTAATGCGGGCGACGGCCGGAGCAGCAAAAAACGATGTCCTCTCACCAAGGGATATGCAGTCTCTCTCTCAGCTACACTCACAGCACCTCTCCACACCTCTCTAGTAGTCACATGACCCACTCTGAGGTGATGCCCCGCCCACTGGCAATCACCCCACTAGGTGATTGACAGTTAGGAGCACAAGGACATTAACCCTTTAGATACACTGTGAAACCATAAAATAAGCCTTAATTGTATTCACCACTACATTTACATCAATGTACATACAATTACATATATGTGAACTGTATTATTTACCTCAAAACATGCATACAGTATTACAACATCCATTAACTTTTATATGAATAATATATATGCTTATACTCCATTTTAGTCACCATATTATAACTACCTCAGTATAAGTGTTGTTTAAACCCTAAATCAGGGTTACATTTCTCCCCCTGGTGCATTGTCACTGTTTAACATCTTTAGGTGCCAATGCACCATCTACCTTACTCACTATGCTAAAATAGTATATATTCATTCACATCCATTAGCAAGCCACCTCATCTCAACCATTTTAACTGTTGGCCAAATAGGGAGGGATGGAACTACATAGCCTTCATGCCTCCCAGGGATAGTGTTCTCTGATCGTGCTGGTTTCCCTAGCTCTTCTACACCTGATTTATTGACTTCTTTTAGTACTGGACTTCGGATGGAAGATTTAAGAGATTGTGCTAGGGTAAAGTTATCATGTACCTCACTACGATTTTCACTGAGACTAGTTTCTTTCTCTGACGAAGCTTCTAAAGTTATCAAGTCTTTAGCATCTGAATTTTCCGTTTCTTGATCCTGGGACTGATTTACTCTACCATTGAATCTCGAGAGAGGTCGGTAATGTAAGGTTGTAGAAGGATGACATGGAGCTGGATCTCTCCCTTGCCTTTGTTCTGAATATGCACTTCCTTCATCAACCACTTTTTCTCGTGGTTGATAACAATAACTGTATGATCCTCGTCGGTTTGGAGCAAATCGACTCCCTTTCACTGGTACTCCACCTATGCCAGTCACATTTGCTGCATGTACACCCTTTTCCCCTTCCAACACTTCAAATTCTACTTTCTCTCCATCTCCTACACTGTACAACAGTTTTAGGGGGTTATTCTTCGTTATGGATGTCCAATGTACAAATATGTCTTCTCCGGTGTCATGCCTTTTAATGAAGCCATAGCCTTTCTTCACATGGAACCATATTACTGTGCCAGTCATTTTAAGAGACATATACTGTGTCCCTTTACTATCAACTTTATTCATAGAAGATTGTCTCAGCAATATACCATCCACTACCTCAGTCTGTAATGCTATGTCCTTAGTATCCGGTCGCATAGAAAATTCATGGATACGGTCTTCAGGACAGTTGTTTAGGAAGTTGGCATCCTTGAGTATTTTATTCTCAGATTCTAGCTGAGACAGTCTTTCTTTCATTTCATTCAGACAAATATGATCCTCCTTTTCAGTTTCTTTACCCACTTCCAATAATTCAGACAACTCAGTTATTTTTGATTCCAGAGAATGAATATTGTCTTCCTGCTGCTGGTACATTATCAACTTTTGTTGCTCCTGATCCACTCTGGTTTGTCTTTCATCAGATGCCATGGTTTCCATCTCTCTCTGTATAAACCAAAGTTCTCTTTCAAGCTCTTTGTTCCTCTCATCAATTTTGGTGTTAAACATCTGTTCTTCTTTTAGCTTCCATCGGGTTTCATCTAGAACCTCCAACAACTGATAAATATGTTTAGACCTGTCCAGTGCTATATGTCTTATCACCTCTATCGGGGTCTGTAGATCCACTGGGCTATCTCTTCTTGTTGGTTCCTCAATGGAAGTTGGAAACAGGGAAAGCAGGTCCTTCTGTTGATCTTTTGGAAGAGCTAATACTAATTGTCCATGTTTCTTATAATCCTCAGCTATTTGCTTTAGCACAGTTTCTAATCTCTGTATACCTACATCTATCTTCACTTCCCCTGGAACTCTCTCTTTCAGTGGTAGAACATTCTTATCTCCTTTCATTCCATAATCCATGTTAGCGACCAAAGTATGAGCAAGGTTGTCACTAACACCTCCCTCACTATCCTTTAGGTGGGGATCAAGTTTGACTTTTTTGTCCTTTGATTTTTTCTTTCTCTTCTCCAACTCTACAGGGACATCTAATATTTTTTCATTTTTCACACCTAGGTTATTTACAAAAGTTCCCACAAACTTGCATGTCACCTCTTCCTTTAAGCCTGGTCCCTTATGGTACTCTTGTTTGTCCATACTTTTACATTCTCTATTGGCTTCAACTCTCCCAACTGATACAGCAATGGCTTTATGTCCAACCTTCTCCCTGTTCCTTTGCTTCTTTCCCATATTTGTATTTTATTTTTAGGGATGTGAGGACTTTATCAATAATAATTAATGGCAGCTGACACCTGTGGTGTAACAGGGCCTGAGTGTAACTTCTATCTCACGCGGTGCCTCCAAATGTAACCCTACCCTCAATACCTTGAACGAGAGCTGTCTATGTATTCTATTAAGGGATGGTTACCTAATAGCTGTGCCTCCACTCAAGCTATGTGTAGTATTTAACTACCGTTAAGGCTTGCTTGAGTAAGCCTGATCTCTATCCTTAGGGGATGATTCCCTTATATCATAGATATATTATCTAATATACCTGTCTCTTTCTTCCAGGATCTTCAGATCAACTTCCAGACGGACCAGACACACATGGAAAGTATAACACTTTAATGACCAGTACCAAATGGATTAAGTATACATTAACATTTAATCAATTACACATTCCCCTTTAAGTCATTAATCCATGCTAACCCCCTGTCAATTAGGCCTATACACAGTACCTGCATGCAATACAACAAATCCTTTTTCTTTTCAAGACACCCTTAGGTGTTAGAGTGACCCGGGTACTCTTAATATGATAGTGCACTATAAGGGCCCATAAACTTCCTAAAAATAACAGCAGTTAATACAGAATGTCTGACACTATGTTTTAGTATCAACTATCAGTTCTCCCTTCAGTTAAAGAGAAAGATGTTTGGCTCAGTCTACTTATGGTAGCGATTACTTTCTCCTATAAGGTTACTTATAGTTCCTCCTTGGCAGATAACAGAACGTATCTATTTAGCTCATAGATAGTAACATCAACAGTTGATTACCAAGGAATCTGTATCCTTTCCTCAGTAAAAATGTTACTGTAGTTGTCCAGTATTAAACTAAACTCCTAAAAGGCTGGTGTCACAACTGAGGGCCTGAGCTGACGGGAGGCAGCCTCAGTTGTAGGGGCTGAGATGTACCGGAACCTGGGAGGTTGTATCAGACCCCTGGACATGTAAGTAACATGAATAATAACTGCCCGAAGGCGTGACCACGACAACTTGGATAAAAGTCAATGATGTTTATTATGACAACTCCGCAACACAGCAGCAGTAAAAGAAAACGTAAAAGTCAGCAAAGAATAAATACAGTTCCTGGGTACTACAGGATGGCAGGAGCCACAGGGCACTGGTAGTGTGAGATAGTTCTTATGATCTTCTAGATGGAAAGTCCTTACCAGGCCCGACTGTAGCAATGGAGATAACCCAGGATTGTGCCAGCTGGTGTTCCAGGAAAAGCTGGGTTGCTGAAGATAAAACAGCTGCTGTGGATACTGGCTGGAACCAGACTGTTGTTAGCACGGAGTGGATACTGGCTGGAACCAGTTAAATAATAAATGAACTTGGGAGCGATGAAATATGAACTGAAATGTAGAACTTGAGAGCGGAGAAATAATAATACCGGTGGAGAGTGGTAAAGTGTAGAAAGGACACCGGCCCTTTAAGGGAAGCTGTACTCTGCTGGAAGCTGAGCTGGAAGCAGGTAATGTTGTAGCTGGAAACAGATGAATCCACAATGGATTGGAGAGTCAGGCTACACCGCAGGTGGAATGCTGGTGCGGGTCTCTATGGTGGAAGTCTTGAGACAGGAGCTGGAACCTGGAAGACAATCACAGGAGAGAGACAAACAGGAACTAGGTTTGACAACCAAAGCACTGACGCCTTCCTTGCTCAGGCACAGTGTATTTATACCTGCAGCAAGGAAGGGATTGGCTAGGCAATTATGCAGATTATCAATACTGAGAACAGATTGGTGGAAATGATCAGCTGACAGAATCCAAGATGGCTGCGCCCATGCAGACACTTGGAGGGAAGTTTGGTTTGTAATCCATGTGGTAATGAAAACAGTAATGGCGGCGCCGGCCACCGGAGACAGGAGGCGCCAGGCTGACAGATGCACATCCAACCACGCGGACACAGCGGAGGCCGCGGCTGACGTAATCGCCACTCAGACACTCTGCATGCAGAAGTTCAGGGACGGCGGCGGAGGCCGCGGGAGACGCCATGCCAGGTGTAATATGGCGTTTACTGTGACAGCGTCCCAGAGTGACAGGAGAGGATACAGGAATGTACACATCAGGATAACAGATGGAATCCGGTCCTGGAGCGCTGAGCCAGCCTTAGGAGGCATCTGATGGGTAAGAAATGGCGTCCAGATACCCGGATCGTGACAGCACCCCCCCCTTTAGGAGTGGCCCCAGGACACTTCTTTGGCTTTTGAGGAAACTTGGAATGGAATCTCCGGACCAAGGCAGGAGCATGGACATCAGAAGCATTGGTCCATGAACGTTCCTCAGGACCATAACCTTTCCAGTCAATAAGATATTGTAGTTGACCGTAACGGTGACGTGAGTCCAGGATCTTGGCCACTTCATACTCAACGCCTCGTTGAGTTTGGACTTTCGGAGTTGGAGGAAGTGAGGAATGAAACCGATTCAAGATCAGCGGTTTCAACAGGGAAACATGGAATGTCCTGGGTATTTTTAAGAAGGGAGGCAACTGGAGTCTGTAAGCAACAGGATTGATGACTTGTTCAATCTTGAAAGGACCGATATAGCGAGGTGCAAACTTCATACTGGGAACTCTTAACCTCAAATTCTTCGTGGATAACCATACCCGATCACCCACCTTGAGAGCAGGAACTGCTCGACGCTTCTTATCCGCAAACTTCTTGTACCTGAACGATGCCTTGAGCAGAGCTGATCGTACGCTCTTCCAGATATTGGCAAACTGATGCAAGGTGATATCCACTGCGGGAACAGAAGTTGCTGGAAGCGGTTGGAACTCAGGGACTTTAGGGTGGAATCCAAAGTTAGTGAATAATGGTGTTGAAGCAGATGAAGAATGATACTGGTTGTTATGACAGAACTCGGCCCAGGGAAGTAATTGAACCCAGTCATCTTGAGAGGAGGACACATAGATGCGGAGGAAGGCCTCCAAGTCCTGATTCACCCTCTCGGTTTGACCATTGGTCTGAGGATGGTAAGCCGTGGAAAACTTTAGCTTGACTTGGAGGACTTGACATAAACTTCGCCAGAATTTGGCTGTGAATTGAACTCCTCGATCTGAGATAATTTCTTCAGGAAGACCGTGGAGTCGGAAGATCTCTTGTATGAATACTTGAGCCAACTTGGAAGCTGACGGAAGACCGGTGAGAGGAATGAAGTGTGCCATCTTGGTGAACCGGTCAACTACCACCCAGATGGTATTGAACTTGTTGCACATGGGTAAGTCTGTAATGAAATCCATCGACAAGTGGGTCCATGGTCGACGGGGAACGGATAGTGGAACCAGTTGCCCCGCAGGCGACTGGCGGGATACTTTATGTTGGGCACACTTTGGGCAAGATGCAATAAACTCCAAGACGTCCTTTTTCAGAGTTGGCCACCAATAGGACCTAGAGATAAACTCCAGGGTTTTTTGGATACCTGTATGTCCGGCAAAACGGGAAGCATGAGCCCAATGCATGAGCTTCTTCCTTAGCATCGGCTTCACAAAACTTTTCCCTGATGGGGGCGTAGAGTCCATCCCTACCGTGGAGAATGCCAACGGATTTATAATAGGATGCTTGTCTGAAGACTCTGACTCATTTTCTTGCTCCCATGAGCGGGAAAGGGCATCGGCCTTGCGATTCTGAGAGCCCGGACAGAACTGGAGTTTAAAGTCGAACCTGGAAAAGAAAAGTGCCCATCTGGCCTGACGAGGGTTGAGACATTGTGCGCCCTTCAGGTATAAAAGGTTCTTGTGGTCTGTAAGTATGGTGATTGAATGAGAAGCTCCCTCCAACAGATACCTCCACTCTTCTAGAGCGAGCTTGATGGCTAGCAACTCCTGGTCGCCAATGGCATAGTTGCGCTCAGCTGGGGAGAACTTCCGGGAGAAGAAACTGCAAGGGTGTAAATGGCCATCTTTAGCCCTCTGAGATAACACCGCTCCTACTCCAACGGAGGAGGCATCCACCTCTAAGATGAAAGGAGAGTCGATGTCAGGCTGTTTCAGAACAGGCGCAGAGATGAACCTTTGTTTTAAAAGAAGAAATGCTTGCATGGCTTCTTCAGACCACTTGGACGGGTTAGCACCCTTCTTAGTGAAAGCAGTAATAGGCGCCACAATGGTGGAAAAGTCTCGTATAAACTTTCGGTAATAGTTGGCGAACCCTAAGAACCTCTGGACCCCTTTGAGGGTTAAGGGTACCGGCCAATTTTGGATTGCTTGTAGTTTCTCAGGATCCATCTCTAGTCCGGAACCGGACACAAAGTACCCTAGAAACGGAATGGACTTGACTTCAAAGACGCATTTTTCTAATTTGCAATAGAGATGATTGACACGGAGACGGGACAGAACCTCTTTAACCCAAAAACGATGTTCCTCTAAATCGTTGGCAAAAATGAGGATATCGTCTAGATAGACCACGACATGACGGTATAGAATGTCTCTGAAGATCTCATTGATAAAATGCTGGAAGACAGCTGGAGCATTGCTCAATCCGAAGGGCATGACGAGGTACTCATAATGTCCGTCACGGGTGTTAAAGGCGGTCTTCCACTCGTCACCCTCACGGATCCGGATGAGATTGTATGCACCTCGCAAGTCCAGCTTTGTAAAGATGGTAGCTCCGCTAACTCTGTCAAAGAGCTCAGTAATCAGGGGTAAAGGATAACGGTTCTTGATGGTAATGTCGTTCAAACCTCTGTAGTCGATGCACGGCCGCAGACCACCATCTTTCTTTTTTACAAAAAAGAAGCCTGCGCCGGCTGGAGAAGAAGAAGGTCGAATGAACCCCTTTGCTAGGTTCTCTTTAATATATTCCTCCATAGAATGCGTCTCAGGCAGAGACAACGGATAAGTTCGGCCTCGAGGTGGAACCTTCCCTGGAACGAGATCAATCGGACAGTCCCATTCTCTATGAGGAGGAAGGATATCAGCAGAAGCTTTACTGAACACATCCGTGAAATCTTGATATGGAGGAGGTGGAACATCAGACGACCTGGGGGAGGAAGAACAGACAGGCAATACTTTAAACAAACATGTCTCAGCACAGGAGGAACCCCATGCCAGGATTTGCGTAGTCGTCCAATCAATTGTAGGATTGTGAAGACGGAGCCATGGAAGGCCCAGGACCACAGGATGTGTGGCTCTTGGAATCACTAAAAAAGAAATAAGTTCGGAATGAAGAACTCCCACTCTCAGACGAACTGGTAGAGTCCTTAAAGAAATAACTGCATCAAAAATTTTGCTGCCATCCACGGCAGTTAAAGAAATGGACGAAGGAAGTCTCTCGGTGGGTAGGGACCACCGTTTAACATAGGCTTCGGTAATAAAGTTCCCAGCTGCTCCGGAATCAAGGAGGGCAATGACGTTCCGATAACGTTGAGCAACTTGAAGCGAGACTGGGAGATTACAATCTTGAGGAGATGGAGAGGAGATCATTACTCCTAGCCGGCCCTCTCCTTGGCGAGCTAGGATTTGGAGTTTGCCCGGACGTTTGGGACAGGCATTAATGGTGTGAGACGGAGCTGCACAATAGAGACAGAGAAACTCGGAGAGACGTCTTCGGCGCTCAGCAGGAGTTAAACGGGAACGGCCAAGTTGCATGGGCTCATCTTTAGATGGTGACAGTTGACGAGGAGGAGGAGCAGAAGATTTTAGAGCAGATGATCTTCCACGCTCAGTTGCTCTCTCTCTGAAACGTAAATCAACTTTCGTGCAGAGTGAGATTAGCTCATCTAACTTAGAAGGTAAGTCTCTGGTAGCTAACTCATCTTTAATACGCTCAGATAAGCCATGCCAGAATGCAGCATACAGGGCCTCGTCGTTCCATGCCAGTTCGGATGCCAGGATCTGGAACTGTATCAGATATTGTCCTACAGTACGTGACCCCTGGCGTAAACGGAGAATCTCGGATGAAGCTGAGGTTACCCGGCCTGGCTCGTCGAAGATGCGCCTGAATGTTGACACGAAGGCAATGTAGGAAGATAGCAGGGTGTCGGACCTCTCCCATAACGGTGATGCCCAATCAAGGGCTGAGCCACTGAGAAGAGAAATAATGTAGGCAATTTTTGTACGGTCACTGGGAAAATTGCCAGGTTGTAGCTCAAACTGAATCTCACACTGGTTGAGAAATCCCCTGCAGAATCTTGGAGATCCGTCAAATTTTGCTGGCGTTGGAAGATGAAGACGTGGAGCAGAAATGGGTAAGGTGGGTGGGGTTATAGCTGGAGTCACTGTGGTTGACGCACCAGACACGCCTGATCCACGGAGAGTTGTCTGAATCCCATCCAGCCGAGTAGAGAGATCCTGGAGACAGCGGATGATGTGGCCCTGTGCAGCCTCCTGATGTTCTAGTCGGGCTGCCAGTTCTTGCATCGGCCTGGCCGCTTGATCCTGGTCTCCGGCTGGATTCATTAGGTCAGTGCTTACTGTCACAACTGAGGGCCTGAGCTGACGGGAGGCAGCCTCAGTTGTAGGGGCTGAGATGTACCGGAACCTGGGAGGTTGTATCAGACCCCTGGACATGTAAGTAACATGAATAATAACTGCCCGAAGGCGTGACCACGACAACTTGGATAAAAGTCAATGATGTTTATTATGACAACTCCGCAACACAGCAGCAGTAAAAGAAAACGTAAAAGTCAGCAAAGAATAAATACAGTTCCTGGGTACTACAGGATGGCAGGAGCCACAGGGCACTGGTAGTGTGAGATAGTTCTTATGATCTTCTAGATGGAAAGTCCTTACCAGGCCCGACTGTAGCAATGGAGATAACCCAGGATTGTGCCAGCTGGTGTTCCAGGAAAAGCTGGGTTGCTGAAGATAAAACAGCTGCTGTGGATACTGGCTGGAACCAGACTGTTGTTAGCACGGAGTGGATACTGGCTGGAACCAGTTAAATAATAAATGAACTTGGGAGCGATGAAATATGAACTGAAATGTAGAACTTGAGAGCGGAGAAATAATAATACCGGTGGAGAGTGGTAAAGTGTAGAAAGGACACCGGCCCTTTAAGGGAAGCTGTACTCTGCTGGAAGCTGAGCTGGAAGCAGGTAATGTTGTAGCTGGAAACAGATGAATCCACAATGGATTGGAGAGTCAGGCTACACCGCAGGTGGAATGCTGGTGCGGGTCTCTATGGTGGAAGTCTTGAGACAGGAGCTGGAACCTGGAAGACAATCACAGGAGAGAGACAAACAGGAACTAGGTTTGACAACCAAAGCACTGACGCCTTCCTTGCTCAGGCACAGTGTATTTATACCTGCAGCAAGGAAGGGATTGGCTAGGCAATTATGCAGATTATCAATACTGAGAACAGATTGGTGGAAATGATCAGCTGACAGAATCCAAGATGGCTGCGCCCATGCAGACACTTGGAGGGAAGTTTGGTTTGTAATCCATGTGGTAATGAAAACAGTAATGGCGGCGCCGGCCACCGGAGACAGGAGGCGCCAGGCTGACAGATGCACATCCAACCACGCGGACACAGCGGAGGCCGCGGCTGACGTAATCGCCACTCAGACACTCTGCATGCAGAAGTTCAGGGACGGCGGCGGAGGCCGCGGGAGACGCCATGCCAGGTGTAATATGGCGTTTACTGTGACAGCGTCCCAGAGTGACAGGAGAGGATACAGGAATGTACACATCAGGATAACAGATGGAATCCGGTACTGGAGCGCTGAGCCAGCCTTAGGAGGCATCTGATGGGTAAGAAATGGCGTCCAGATACCCGGATCGTGACAGCTGGTATGATAAACCTTTGTTATGCTGCGTCCTTGTGCCCATTTGAAGTAGCTGATGCTTTCTATATTTCAGAGCATATATAGCTTTTCGATTCCTGTATGCCTCAAATTATTGTTGTCTCTTAGGATGAGTCTATATTAAATATATCTGCAAGAGATGGTTTCTCTTATCATAGTCACAGCGAGCTCAAATCCTTTAACTTTATAACTAATAGTCTCTTACGTGTCAGTCCTTCTTACGGGTTCACGAATATACATATAACACAGTTGTATTAAAGTGCCACAAGCTAGTCCTTGAATCGGGATGATAGTCTAATCCTTAGTGGCTAAGAGGCTTTAACATCCATCCAATGTCACTGTAGTATGGCTACCTTTAATGTCCTTGACTCTAATTCTGCTAATTCAGGGGCATAAATACACACATTAGGTGGCAGCTTTAGGGTGTTACTTTCTATTTAGCGCTGCGGAACAATGTCTCTGGCTCTCCTTTGACTGATGTGATGCTGATATATGGGGGAGCTTTAAAACTATTTATGAAGCGTTAAACAGTTCAAGTTTCACTCCACTCCTCCTGTTACATATATATACCCAGTGCTTTCTACCTTCTCCTTAGCACTATGATTAAGCCATACATGGAACTGTAATTATAGGTCACTCTGACTACTGTGACCCATTACTATCCTCCTGCTTAATAGCCATTATTGCGGCCTAGCCCTGGAGTCCTTAGTCCCAATATGAAATTGACTATGTACAATAGTCACCGATGGCTTGCTGTGCTTAGTGTAGGGGTAATATAAATGGCTGGATTATGCACTCGCACTTCTACCATCTAGTGATGCTGCTGCAGGATGCTCCCCCGACTCCTCCCTTACACTTACAGCCACACAGAATGGAGCCTCTGCTGCTGGTCCTGGCTTCTTTGTTGTGGCTGTCAGAGTCTGTGCCGGTAATAGGTAGGAAGGAACCCTCTCTGTCTCCCTGTCACAGATGTGCCCTTCCAATACTGCTGGGTGAGTTGACTAGCGCTGATCTTGGGTTCTATGAACAGTTCTGAGTCTCAATGCTGCTGTCACCACCTTTACAGTAAGGAAGTCCTGTTCTGGCTACACACACTAAGCCCCCTCCGGCCGCCGCAATGTATACCGCTCAGCTCTAATGCGGGCGACGGCCGGAGCAGCAAAAAACTATGTCCTCTCACCAAGGGATATGCAGTCTCTCTCTCAGCTACACTCACAGCACCTCTCCACACCTCTCTAGTAGTCACATGACCCACTCTGAGGTGATGCCCCGCCCACTGGCAATCACCCCACTAGGTGATTGACAGTTAGGAGCACAAGGACATTAACCCTTTAGATACACTGTGAAACCATAAAATAAGCCTTAATTGTATTCACCACTACATTTACATCAATGTACATACAATTACATATATGTGAACTGTATTATTTACCTCAAAACATGCATACAGTATTACAACATCCATTAACTTTTATATGAATAATATATATGCTTATACTCCATTTTAGTCACCATATTATAACTACCTCAGTATAAGTGTTGTTTAAACCCTAAATCAGGGTTACAGTATATACAGATGGGTCCTCCGTTATCTTGACAGTTTCTGCACCTAGACGGAGGTTTAGACATGCCTAGGTGATAGCTTAGCTTGCTGAGTTTAATCACGGACAGGCGAGTTGAGGCGATACTAGATACTCAGCATGCATTACACATCTCCACCACTGGGTGGCTAATGCTCCACTAATCCAATACTTTAGATTGAAGAGCGGCAGATTGATCTACAGCTCTGGCAAATGGTCAGTGATGACTGTAATGTTAATAGATGGTGACCAATGGTCAGACGGAGAGAGTTAAAAAAATAAATAAATAGTTTATACAGACACAAATGAACATGTTAAAACACTTGTGTATGCAGATGCAAGATTGTGTATGCAGACGCAACTAATGTGCGAAAGGAAGTATGTACAGTGCATAAATACCGTGCTTTTGAAATACATGTATGAGTGTCCGAGTCCCCTAAGGCATATACCAACGCCAATGGGAAGGGATCGCTCTTTGCAGTACTTTTACACATGAACTTGTGAATCTCTCATGAAGCGTTGTGGGCTAGCGATGAAGGCTCCCACCTCCCACGCTGAAAATCCCGGATTTGAGTCCCAGAGTGACAACCTTTTTTTTTGTTTTTTTAATGTGTTTCCGTGACATTCACTTTATTATTATTTTTCTTTATTATACATTCAATGGAAGGATGCACACAGGTTTCACATAAATCAGAGTAAATCTGCAGGAGCGATTAATTCCGCTATATACAAATACACAGCGGTAATGAGTATAAATTAGTGTATTCTGAAGCAACTAACTGAGCAAAACAGTACTGTAGATCGTCGGTGTTTGTGTATTGTACCTGACTTGAACTCCCTCCCTGTCTGCTGCATGACTTGTAAAGGTTCCCAGGGAAGAAGGGCGATGGGGGTAGGGGGAGGCGGTGGAAAATACAGTGTTTTTGAAATACAAGTATGAGCGTCCGAGTCCCAGCTCAAAGCATGCTCAGTGATTGGTGCCTGTATAGGTGCATTCATCCCTACACCAATCACAGAGCATGCATTGAGCGGGAAGAATTTCCTTTGTTTGAATCAGGATAAAAGAGCGTCTCAGTCACAGCCCGGTAACCACTCTGCAAAGCTGTTTCCTCGTAATCAGACTTGCTGTGTGGATTGTCTCCGACCTTCGAAACTTCTAATTTGCTCTCTGTGTTACTGCTGTTGAAATCTGTTGCTGTCCTCACTTGTTCCAGCTCATTTATACAGTTTCTTCATAAAGTATTTGATCGGTAATTCTTTCATTTACTGTTTACAATTATTTATATATTTACATGAATATCCTTACTGTAATGTCCGTGTGTATTTTAACTAGGGGATTGTGACGCTCCTTCAGCATTGCCCCGTAGCCTGCATGTCGTCGCTCGCTCCATATCCGAGCGCTGCCACGAGGTGGGGGTTTACGGGCATCCATTTTGTCAGTTTGCTATGCGATCGAGTCCGGTGTACCGTAATGTGCATAGAGCTCGCTTAAGCCTATCGCCCCAGTGTATTTTAGCTAGGGGATTGTGACGCTCCTTCAGCATTGGCCTATAGCCTGCAAAACTTAAGCCATCGCTTGCTCCATATCTAAGCAATGCCACGAGGTGGGGGTTCACGGGAGGCAGCCATTTTGTCAGTTTGCTATGCAATCTAGTCCGGTGTACCGTAATGTGCATAGAGCTTGCTTATCCCCATAGGCCCCTGTGTTTTTTAACTACCATATTGAGACGCACATTTCTAGGCCTACAGTATTTAATATACAGTAAGCAGCATTGCTGGTAGGCAATAATTGAAGAATTTACATACAGTAGTGACATGTACTGTATGTAATGCTGGTACATTATGACAGTCGGCCCTTATGCTGTACAGTACTGTAAGTCTCACAGGGCCCATGCACTTCCAAGGAGGGTTATTTACGGTATCTGTTTCATACAGGAAAGTAATTGCAGTCCATAACACTGATGTGGTATTTTCAGTACAGTACAGTATACAGTACTAAAATTTGATCATCAGGTACTGTATAGTAAACATGTACAGTATTATCTTTTATCATAAAACTGTTGCAAATTTTCAGACGTGTAATTAGACTACAGTATTCACAAATGTTTTTTCTCCACACAGGAGTTACGGTTGGACAACATGCCAGTAACTATAAACAAAACTATGAGCAAGATAATCGCCAACATGAAAAAATAAAATAAAAGCATCAAAGAGATCCCTGCATGGCTCAAGGAAAGTGGCATTATAGTCACTTTAGAAACGGTGCGCTATCATGCTTTCGAGAGAATAACGCCCATATTTGTATTTCCTACAAAATGCACATGGTACGTACTGTACAGTACTGTAATGTTTAACTGACTTACTGTATACAATAGACAATTTTTTAGTAAGAAAAGAAGGAACACTTCATCTTACTGTGATTGTGCTGTTCATTAATTCATATTTTTCATACTGTATTGTACTGTAGGAGAGTGCAAGAAATTGTGGAGGAACTAATTCATGAGGATGATGAGCGTACTGCTTTGCAAATAAAATGAATTCTCCATTCCAAGTATGACCTGGACATATCGATCACCAGCGTTAGAAGGATGCGACGGAAAATGGGATGGACCTTTGGCGCTACAATGTAAAATACTGAAAGCAGTATAAAGCATAAATGCACACTTATTCACTGTTACTAATCCCTTGATAAGCGATATAACAATGATGTAAATCATTATACAGAGTGTGTACTTTATACTGTATATATACAGTATGTGTGTATATATATATATATATATATATATATATATATATATAGAAACAGAAGGACTGCGGCACTCAGGGACGTCATGAAAAAATAGCTGTATTAAGTACGATACATCATGGCATCGACGTTTCGGGGATTTTAACCCCTTCCTCAAGATGCGGTAGAAACAAGAAGAAAAGAAAGAAACCCACTCACCTTTAAAGAAGAAAAGCCCGCCAAGACCCCCGTGCATTCCGTCCCGAGCTCCAATGTCCGGCGTGTGGGGAGCGCCTTGAGATGACCTGCCGTGATGTCATTGCTGTGCGTGGACGCCCGTAACCTGGCAACACTGACGCTGTACCCGCCAGCCGGAGACTGGGGAACGGGAAGAGAAGAGGGACATGAAGCATAACGCCGTGCATTAAAACATGGTGGCTGGCTAAAACGCACAGTGATGGTACAAATAAAGTATGACAATAAAGCACCATTGGACCCCTTAACCCCAGAAAGCCATACATGCAGGGGATAGAACATGCCTTGTATACAGATAGCGGGAAAAGAAGAGTATGTGGTTGAGTACTAATACAGGTGAAACAGTGATCTGGCACCGTGGGGGGTGTGTCCTATATGGATGTCTCCTCTAGATCCCCTAGTCCCAAATGGTGAAGTCACTAAGGGGTTAGGGGTGATATAGGGAAAAGACTGTTCTAAAGACTGTTTCCAGTCAGGATAGTACAAAGAGGCATGAAAAAGCAGGAACAGCATAAAATTTGGGAGAGAAACACATATTCCAGCAAGTCCATGTATTGCGGGTCCTGGCTTCTAGATTTAAGGTGCACCTGCCACAGACTTTATGGCTAGTGGCCACGGTTAATAAGAGTTAACCATAGATTAACCCCATCATATACGTATGGCAGGTGCACCTTAAATCTAGCAGGCAGATGATGTGTGTAACAGCAGTGAAGTAGTCAGGTTTCAAGACTCTGTGATAGTGTAGGACCTGCTTGAAGGTGGGGTACCTTGGCGAGCGGTTTGCAGGCTTCCGTGCATTGGCCAATCCACTAACTAAACCCCATCATTTATTTATTGAATTGTTGAGGATAAGTGAGCTTACATTGGTGAGTACTGGGTTTTCTGTTTGTATGTATTAGAGCGATGTGGTCATGGGCTACATGCACCCCACCCTGTGAGTGATAAGTGCAGCTGCGTACCCCTCTTTTGGGATGGCGAGTGCTGTGTTACATGCACCCCACCCTTTGAGTAGTTAGTGCATTGCTGTACCCTGCTTCTGGGGTGGCGAGTGCTGTGGTTTTCTTTCTGCGTATATATATATATATATATATCTCCCAAAAGAGATAGGCACTCAGAGACAGCAATGAAGCATTGCCGGCCTATTGTGATGATTATATATACTGTGTGTGTGTGTGTATATATATATATATATATATATATACAGTACTGTGTATATGCTGTAATGTAAATACAGTTTAATGTATACAGTAGGTATATAGTACACTATACTGTACATACAGTCTACTGTATATACTGTAATCTCTTTCATTACTGTATCTGATTAATTATTTTTGTCTCTTCACAGGATATCTCCCATGATAAGAGATGTGAATAAAGAAAAGAGAGTTGAACAGGCACGGCGATGGATTGAGAGTGGTGAAACATTTCATGATGTCTGTTGCTCTTGAGCGGTTCTCCAGAATGTCATTCCGGAAACGTCATCATATCTCATTAAAACTATGCCTAAAGCATCCATTGAAGGTCCATGTATGGGGAGGCATATCATGATTAGGAGCTGGTCCCCTATTATTTTTCGAAGGTACTATACTTTATTCTGTGCCTGTGTTCTGTAAAAATACATGCTGTACTGTAGAGTACATGTAACTGCACAATAAAATGAGTTGCTTATTAATGAACAACATTTTTTTTTATTTCTGTAGGGATCATGGATAAGCAATTCTTCCAAGAAAAAATAGTGGAGGGATGTATATTGCCATTCGTGAATAAATATTACCTATCTCATCACCGGATATTCCAAGACAAAATTACCCTAAACACTCTGCCTCAGCCAAATTTATGGAAGAGAAAGGTATCAATTGGGAACGCACACCACCAGAATGAGTATTCTTTTAATACTGTACAAGTAAAATTTTGGATAGCACTCTAGTACTGTAAAGGTATTTTTTGGTTTAATAAACAGTACAATACCGTATGTTTTATTTTCTCTTTTTAACTTCATCAATTTGCAAACATTTTTTTCTGTACTGTTTTTTTTTTAGATCACCAGACATGAATCCAATTGAATTAGTGTGGGCTCAATTGAAGAGATACATTAGGAGTGTTGCAAAGCCAACAACAAAACAGCAGCTGTTGGATGGGATCCAGAAATTTTTGCTAGAAGTACTCACACCTGAACATTGTAATAATTATATAAATCACCTGTATAACGTATTACCTGTTATAGTTGAAAGAAATGGTCAAGCCACAAATATGTAGTTCTGTACTGTATTTTCTGTATAAAATTTTAATTGATGCATTATTAAAAATGTTTATAAAATTGCCTTTGTCTGAATATTGCATAAGCTAATGTACAATATTATACATTATACTATACAGTAGTACTGTTATTGATGTGTATGAACAGTTATTTATAGTTTTATAAGTCCTGAATAATAGAGTACTGTACATTTTTGATCAGTACAGTACATGAAATCGGATGTTGTAATAAATACTTTTTTTTTGCGTTAATATTGATGCTTTTCCAATAAAAATTCCATTATACAGTACGGTATGGTACAGTACATGGGGGTAAATGTACAGTATGATGTGCCGTTATGGGGAGAAGTATTAAATGTACAGTAAAATGTTTTTTTTTTATTACAAACACACAAATGCATCTCAGACGGAAATCTGCTATACACAGCAGACAGCTTATGGTGACAGAACTCACTTACTGTATCCCCACCCATAGTCGTGATGTATTTTAGATAGCGTAATGAGACACTCCTGCAGCATTGCCCTGATTCATGTAAAACCTGTGTGCAAACAGTATCTCTATTGAATGCAAAGTACAGTAACAGTACAGTATATTTCCAGAGCCGTCCCTAACCAATATGATGCCCTAGGCTAGATTTTGGCTGATGCCCCCTTGCACAGATGCTAGTTCTACCTCTGACCCTGTAACCCATTCCCAGCACCATCACCCCTCACCCATTTTGGTGTTCCTACCCCCTATATTTTAAATAGGAACAGTGTGCACATTCAGTGCCAGCCCAAAACGGTGCATGTTCTTGCTGGGAAGGGACATGGCAACACAAAAATTCCCCCAGTTGAAATTACACAACACAGTACTGCAACTTTATTCACATTATATCATGCAATAGTGTCTCTTATTCTCGTTACATCACATGGTAGTACCACATTACTCCTCACAGTAGTGCCCCTTATTCACATTACACCACACCATATTGCTCTTTATTCACATTAGACCACACAGTATTGCCCTTTCTTTACGTTACGCCACAAAGTACTGTAGTACACCTTATACACATAATGCCGCACATTAGTAATGCATTTACGATTTCAATTTTCATATTTCATTTCATAGAGCCGCAGTCACACACAGAATATAGGCATGCTGCATATCATTTTAATCAGCAGAAGCTGATTGTTCCCCATTTGACTAGTTTGCCTATCCCTAGGGCCGGTTCTATATATTACAATAGAAAAAATAATAGTGTCAGAGAAAAAAACACCTCATGACAGATACTGTACACAAGCTCATGTCTAAATGTACAGTAAGCAGTGATCCCTTACCATTGGTTTTAGATTAAGCCCTAATGGCTAGGGGACTTGGCTGCTCACTTACTGTACTGTACTGTATCCACACTGTTGCTTAAACTCCTTGTTTTGTGTCTGTATACTGTCCACTGTACAGTATTTATTGATTGATCATTCTACGGGACCTCATTGCCCCTGTGTACTGTTATTTTAGCTAGGGGATTGTGACATTCCCTCAGCATTGGCCTATAGCCTGCAAAACTTATGCCGTCACTCGCTCCATATCTGAGCAATGCCACGAGGTGGGGGTTCACGGGCGGCGGTCATTTTGTCAGTTTGCTATGCGATCAAGTCCGGTGTACCGTAATGTGCATAGAGCTTGGTTATGCCTATCACCCCTGTGTATTTTAGCTAGGGGATTGTGACGTTTCTTCAGCATTGCCCCGTGGCCTGTAAAACTTATGCCATTGCTCTCTCCATAGCCAAGTGCTGCCACATGGTGGAGGTTCATGGGCGTGGCCATTTTTCAGTTTCCCATGCAATCGGGTCCGGTGTATCATTATGTGCATAGACCTCGCTTATCCCTATCACCCCTGTGTATTTTAGCTAGGGGATTGTGATGCTCCTTCAGCATTGGCCCATAGACTGCAAAACATATGCCATCGCTCGCTCCATAGCTGAGTGCTGCCACACGGTGGGGGTTCAGGTGCCTCAGACATTTTGTCAGTTTGAGATGCGATTGAGTCCAGTGTATCGTTATGTGCATAGAACTCACTTATGCCTATCGGCCCTGTGTATTTTACCTATGGGATTGTGACGCTCCCTCAGCATTGGCCTATAGCCTGCAGAACTTATGCCGTTGCGCGCTCCATAGCCAAGTGCTGCCACGGGGTGGAGGTTCACGGGCAGCGGTCATTTTGTCAGTTTGCTATGTGATCGAGTCCGGTGTATCGTTATGTGCATAGACCTCGCTTATCCCTATCACCCCTGTGTATTTTAGCTAGGGGGTTGTGACACTCCTTCAGCATTGAGAATTCAAAGAAATGAACAGAACAGGACACCTGCCCCTAACTGTTATTCTTCCGGCGCTCATATTAATTGAAATTAATTAAAGTGTATCAAAAGCAGCTGAGTAAGACAACTAGCTAGGTTGCCAACTATATAAAACAGAGAAAAAGTATATACTCCGCGCTATATGTACACTGTATCAAGTTAAATTATAGTGTGCAGTCTGTCATATAGAATAATTGACTCAGTAGAACTAAAAAGATACGTATCAATAAATTCTTTATCCAATAATCGTTAAAAATGACACATTTTGAACAAAACAAGCAGCATATACTTAGCAACAATTAATTAGTAATAATCAGAATTAATATAGCATACAATATAGTAAGAATTCTTTGTTATAATGCCATATAAAAATGAATACACTGGCGTCCCAGTGTTTAGTAAAATGTCCCGCAAGGAATAATCACAGCCTTGTTAATGATGAACTTTTATATATGATGATGTATATTTACCCATGTGCTGGTTCCTGAGAATTTGAATGAACAGGGTCCGTTTTGATATCTGTGCACATATGCGGGTATGAATTGCTTAAGCTAATTAAAGCTGGTTTGAAAAATGCCGTGTAGCACGGCTGTACTCCGGATAAATAGGATTCTTGATAACCTGTGTATAGGACTCCAAAGATCTCACTTCCTCGTCACGGGTGTTAGACCTCACTGCGGAGGCCAGCAGCAGTAACTCAGTGCGGGTGAGCGGAGTACCGGATGTCTGCAGCGCAGCACGGAGATCGATGTCAGGGCTCCTGCTGAAAGCCGCCGGCTGGAGCGCCCGGCGTTTATCCAGACCGTAGTAGATTGTGGCTGTGAGAAGCCGTTAGCAGGGTCAATCAGCGGGTATTGCCGAACAGCTGGACTTTAGAAAGTGGGCGTCAACGCGTTTCGTCTCCTTGGCAACCGGAGACTTCCTCAAGATGGATACCTCCTCTCTATTCGATCACATATTTATACTTTTTCTAATGGGATTACTTGTAACAGCTGAATCTGTTTAATAGGCTAAAATATTTAAATTGTATGCTGCACATAATTAAAAGATTATTCTTTGTAATTAGAGCTATTCTTACAACGTAATTAATACTGTATCAACCATCTACTGAGTCAATCTAACAGAATCTATACATTATTGAGTATATTCTTAATTTGAACTAAATTACCATCATTTCTGTCTATTAGTCAATATCAAATTCAGACGTGCATTTCTATGTTATGTATACTATTGACTAAACGACTTTTTCTTATTTGTAAACAAGAATCCCCAAACATTATATACTCCCAAACAGAATAATCAATATTTAGATCTTATCAATATTCATTGATTTGTGTACAAATAATATACTAATAATAATTATATACAATTAATACATATATAGAAAAAAGTTATAGATTTTTATCCTGAATTGATTCATTATTTCAACATAACTATAATAAGACTCCGTATTTATGAGCAAATTCAGATAGAGGATAACAACGAGTGGAATAACTTTAAATTTCATTTTTTGTTTTTTGCCAGTTTTCAATGAATAATAAGTGTATGAACTTATCACCACTTAAAAATATTTGCTATTATCGTGATCATAATTACTTTCTGTTCTAATTCAGACATCGATCATAGTATTTGGATCTTATAAAGAATTATCTTAATATATCGCTGAGGACACATTCTAAAAGGAGAAGACTAGGAGGAAATCTCAAAAAGAAAAGGGGAGGAAGTAAAAGGGAAGGAAGGGGAGGATGTAGAACACATCCAACCCAACCCATCTTTTTTTATGTGATTATAAGAAGGGGAAAAGATTAATCTAAACAAGAATAATCCAAGGCTTCATTAAGGCCATTAGGGTGTAGAGTGTCTAACTTGAAGATCCATGAGGATTCTCCAATGCACAATTTTCTAAACCTATCACCCCCTCTTTTTGTGCAGGAGAATTGTTCCAAACCAACAATGCTGAGAAGGGATGGATCACCATTATGTACCTTAGAAAAATGACGAGATACACTATGAGTCTGTCGTTTCTTAATAATATTTAGTCTGTGTTCCCTGAATCTAGACTTCAAGGGCCTTATAGTTCTCCCTACATATTGAAGGGAGCAGGGGCACTGTAATAGATATACACAATATTCTGTATCACAATTAATAAATTGTTTAATTGTGAAAGTATTACCATTAGTTGTAGATCTGACGTTTGTGGTTTTATTTAGCATGTATTTACATGTCAAACAGACTTGTTTGTTACATCTAAAGCTACCCGGTGGCCTTTTTGGTAACCATGACGAATTTACAGTGGAGTCAAGAGGTTTTAGGTAGCTGGGAGCCAGCATCTCTTTTAAATTCCTATTTCTCCTAAAGATAACCCTCGGTTTATCTGTTAAACATTTATTTAGAATAGAGTCTTGTTTAATCAACTCGAAATTATCGAGAACAATCTTTTTTATGTCTTTAGATTTATTGTTAAACTTAGAAATAAACTTCAACGAGTCTACTATGGGTGTGTCTTTGATTATAGTCTTAGATTCTTTTTTTGCTATTGTAACTGAGGAAACTTTATTAGTTGACTCTACATCTAGATTGTTTCTCATAAGTGAGTTGGCAAACCTTTTAGACTCCTCTAAGATATGCGGTGGATAACCCCTCTCATTAAATTGATGTAAGAGGATTTCAACTTGTGATTGGAAGGCTAGATCTTCCGAACAATTGCGTCTTATTCTAATAATTTGGTTCTTTGGGATGTTTCTTATCCATGGTTTATAATGAGCACTTGAGTAATGAAGGTAACTTCCTGCCCCTACTGGTTTAACATAATTTGTTGAAATGATTTTATTATTATTAATTGATAAAGTGATATCTAGAAAGTGAGTCGTGTATAAATCAAAATTGTGAGTGAACTTCAAATTATAGTTATTATTATTTAAAAATGTAACAAGTTCTTGTGCTAATTGTGCCCCTCCACTCCAAATAATAAATAAGTCGTCTATGTAACGGCCATAGAGGACCAGGTTCTCTCCAAATGGGCCGCCCCAGATGTACTCTTCTTCGAAGCGGCCCATATAGAGGTTGGCAAAACTTGGTGCAAACCTGGTCCCCATGGCCGTTCCAAGACGCTGTAAATAATAACAATCTTCAAACAAAAAATAATTATGTGTCAAAATATAAAGAATAGCTTCCAAAACAAAATCACGTCGGCCAGAATTCATAACGGGATCTTTATCTAAATAATATTTGACAGAATCGATCCCTTTTGCATGTGGTATGTTAGTGTAGAGGGATTGGACATCTAGGGTTAAAAACCCCCAACCTTCAGTCCAATCCCTCCCTACCATTTGTTGTAATATATGTTGAGTATCTTTGATATGAGATTTTAAGGTGGCCACGTGACCCTGTAAATGAAAGTCTACAAAGTGGGATAAATTAGAAGAAAGTGAATCCACTCCCGAAATAATAGGTCTCCCTGGTGGATGTGACAAATCTTTATGTATTTTGGGTAAGTGATAAAAAATTGGAGTGATGGGATGTGTGGGCAACAAAAAATAAAACTCATCTTCTGATATCACAGCTTCATCTTTAGCTAATTGTAGTATACTTTTTAGTTCTGACAGAAAAGGTTTACTGGGATTATTTTTTTGAAGTGTATAATAATCTATATCTTTTAGTTGTCTATGAGCTTCTGCTACATAGTCATCCCTGGATTGTATAACTATCCCTCCCCCTTTATCTGCCTGTTTGATTACCAGTAAGGGGTCATCCTTCAAAACTTTAATAGCTTCTCTTTCTTTTTTATTTAGATTTTGCATATGATAAACCGTAGACCTTCTCTTGTTTCTATCTGTTTTTGTACATAATGACTTAAAATCTTTCAATGTTTTATTGTAAAAAACACTAATAGCAGCACTTTTCTGATTCAAAGGAAAAAAGTTAGATTTCCTTTTAAATTTTGGACATGATAATTTTGAATTTAGATTAGAAACATCAAATAACATCAATTCTGTATTATCAGCATCATTGTTCTCTTGAAGCAATTCCTCTAATGTAAGAAGACTGGATTTATCCGATTCATCTAAAACAATGGGGGACCACTCCCCATTTGGATGTATTTTTTCTAATTTTTTGATAGCAAAATATCTCTTTCTACAAAGATCTCTCGTGAATTTATTTAAATCGACAAATAACTCAAAAATATTGGGTTCTTTACTTGGAACAAAACTTAAACCTTTTTTTAACAGTAGTATCTGATCATTAGTTAAACTTTTAGATGTAAGATTATAGATTCCTTTACTATCTATCTGTACTTCGTTTTTCTGAGATCTCTTTCCTCCACCTCTGCATCCTCGTTTTCTCTGGCCCTTTTTGGTGTGTGATTTGATAGTGTTTTGTACGGATTTGGATGGTGATATGTGTTCTGCCTGGGAAAATCCCCTGGAGGAGCACCTGAGATTCCCTCAGATACATGTCTATCCTGATAATCTCCACGATATCTATTTCCTGATCTGAAAGTGTTGTGTTGTTTATACGACAAGTTTCTTTTTGGGGAACATGTATCTATTTCTGATTTTGATTGTGTTCTAGTCCATATAGGTCTAGATACATGTTCACTATAATGATTGGTAACAAATCTCTCTGGCTTAGTTTTCTGTTTATTATATGTTCTGATTTTATTCATTTTGTAGTCATCTTGATCTCTAAACCATTTCTTTTTCTTAGTATACAAGAGATCTTTCTCAAATTTTTCTACTCTATCATTTATTTGCTCATCTCTTTCTTTAAAAATAGGTTTTTCTTTGAATCTTAGCAAATCATCCTTAACTTTTTCAATTTTACTCACTGTATTATCAACTCTTTCATTTCTATAATTGACAAGGAGTTTCATTAATGAGAGGGAACATTGGTCCAAGATTTCATCCCATTGTTTTTGTAGGGTAGGGTTATCATTAATTGATAAATGCTTGAAGACCCTCAGACCTCTTGGGACGATCTTGGCATCAATGTATCTCTGTAATGACACACTGTCCCACCAATTACGCATCTCCTCTTTTAGAAGATCCTCTAATTGGTAGAAGAGTTTGTTCATATCAGGATCTGTTTGAGTATTTTCTTTATCTGCTTCATATGAAAATGTAGACAAATATAAATCCCGCCTCCCTTTTCTATCATGATAACTTCTAAATTCTGCCATGTCAGACTGCACACACTAGAATCCAAATAATATATATAATATATATGATAAATTTAAAGTTGTAGTATATGTATTAAACTTATAGCAGCCAGGAATTAGCAATATACAAAGAGAATTCAAAGGAATGAACAGAACAGGACACCTGCCCCTAACTGTTATTCTTCCGGCGCTGCTATTAATTGAAATTAATTAAAGTGTATCAAAAGCAGCTGAGTAAGACAACTAGCTAGGTTGCCAACTATATAAAACAGAGAAAAAGTATATACTCCATGCTATATGTACACTGTATCAAGTTAAACTATAGTGTGCAGTCTGTCATATAGAATAATTGACTCAGTAGAACTAAAAAGATACGTGTCAATAAATTCTTTATCCAATAATCGTTAAAAATGACACATTTTGAACAAAACAAGCAGCATATACTTAGCAACAATTAATTAGTAATAATCAGAATTAATATAGCATACAATATAGTAAGAATTCTTTGTTATAATGCCATATAAAAAAGAATACACTGGCGTCCCAGTGTTTAGTAAAATGTCCCGCAAGGAATAATCACAGCCTTGTTAATGATGAACTGTCACAATCCTGACTGTAGGTTTCATATTTGGTGACTTACCCCTGCCATCTTTCCCGGATCCTGTGTCTTTTTCTCACTGAGTTAAACAGCTTGTCAGCACTATGAGTTTTCCTGAGTTCTCTGCCTGAGAGGTAATGGTTAATTAGCTCCACCTGTGGTGATCTCCTGTGTGAGGCTGAATTCAGTGGTCTGAGGTTTGGGCCTAAAAGCCAGCATCCTATGTTTTGCAGAAGTTCAGGCTTCAGTGTTCTCTCGGCCTGCTAGGCCTCATTCTACATCACAGCCTAGTCTAGAGTAGTCACATGTCAGTGACTGTTCACCTGACCCAGAGTTGTCCAATCATCTGCCAGCCTGAGACTCTCTGCATCACCTAATCCTGCTCACCAATCACCAAGGACCAGGAAGTATAAGTTGGGAGACTGAGTTGGAAACTGGGCCAGTTCCTTGTGTCACACACAGCTATGTGTGGGCCTTAAAGCTGAGCTCCCTAAAGTTGTGATCTCCAGAGCTCCCGTATCCCTAGTACCTCCGTGCCTCCAGTACCTCCGTGCCTCCGGTACCTCCGTGCCTCCGGTACCTCCGTGCCTCGGTACCTCCGTGCCTCGGTACCTCCGTGCCTCGGCACCTCGTGCCTCAGCACCTCCGTGCTTCCAGCATCTCCGTGCTTCCAGCATCTCCGTGACTTTGCATCTCCGTGCCTCTGCACCTCCGTGCCTCAGCATCCCCGTGTCTCTGCACCTCCGTGTCTCTGCACCTCCGTGCCTCCAGCACCTCGTGCCTCAGCACCTCGTGCTTCCAGCATCTCTGTGACTCAGCACCTCGTGCCTCCAGTACCTCCGTGCTTCTGCACCTCCGTGCCTCAGCATCCCCGTGCCTCTGCACCTCCGTGCCTCCAGCACCTCGTGCCTCAGCACCTCGTGCTTCCAGCATCTCCGTGACTCAGCACCTCGTGCCTCCAGTACCTCCGTGCCTCAGCACCTCCGTGCTTCCAGCATCTCCGTGACTCAGCACCTCGTGCCTCCAGTACCTCCGTGCTTTCAGCACCTCCGTGCCTCAGCACCTCCGTGCCTCCAACATCTCAGTGCCTCCAGCATCTCCGTGCCTCCAGCACCTCGTGCCTCAGCACCTCGTGCTTCCAGCATCTCCGTGCCTCCAGCACCTCGTGCCTCCAGCACCTCATGCCTCCAGCACCTCGTGCCTCAGCACCTCCGTGCTTCCAGCACCCCAGTGTCTCTACGCACCCCAGTGTCTCTACGCACCCCAGTGTCTCTACGCACCCCAGTGTCTATTCGCACCCCAGTACCTCCAAGCACCTCAGTGCCTCCAAGCACTTCCGTGCCTCCTAGTACCTCAGTGTCTCCAAGCGCCTCCGCGCCTCCTAGCACCTCAGTGTCTCCAAGCATCTCAGTGTCTCCAAGCATCTCAGTGTCTCCAAGCACCCAGTGCACTTTAGCGCAGCTGTACCTGGTATCTTCACTGATTCATCAGCACCTTTCCAGTTCTGTCTTTCAGGAGACCTTCAGCGTCCACACGTGCCTCCTGTCTGCCGACCTAATCCTGCATAAGGAGAACCTAGATTCGGCCATCTCTGCTGCGGTTCCTCTTCCCAGTCACCGGAAGAAACCCCGAGTCCACAACACTCCCAAACCAGGTCATATTCATATAATCCTCCAGTCGCCCGCACAGACTTCACTAACACCGGGTTCACAAAACCTCAGTCATGACAGTAGGAACTGGCCACATGGACCCGGCTGAAAGTGTTTGTCTGACGCAGGACCTCCTAAGCAATATTGCAGGACGCTTGGAAGGTCTGGAGTCGACTCAGCATCAATTAGCACAGTGTCTGCAGCGAAATTCTTTCTCCAGAGATTCTCTGACCTTCTGCACTAAGACTCCTGACCAACTGCAGAGTTTCTTCCAGATGTTATTACAGTTACAAGAACTTTTGTCTAGTATTCTTTCTGTGATGCCTGATCTCTTCAGGAATACTACCAACGTTGTTGATCCTGTTTTGTCCCATCCAGTTAACAGAGTCTCCTCCTCTGTGCAAGGAAATGTTGTTCATCAGAGCTATCCACTGCCCAAACTCTCTGAAGCTGAACGTCAGCGGCGTAGGGAGCTACACCTCTGTCTTTACTGTGGAAATTCCGGTCATTTTGTTAAAGACTGCATTCTTCGTAAGCCACGGAATGGTGACAAATCTCAGTATCACAGTGCTCATGTCTACAAGTCATCCACAGTAGCCGATCCTGCTACTGCTGACAGGGGTATCAAGATGGCTACTCTGAAAGAGACTCAAATTTATGACTGGGGTCCGGTGATTAAAAGACCTTATCCCAAGTTGGGTGTCCAGAGAAGAATATTCAAGCCATTTAGAGTCACAGAGGAGTCCGAGTGTCCAGCCCCAGGAGGGGCGTCTTCAGAGTGTCCAGCCCCAGGAGGGGCGTCTTCAGAGTGTCCAGCCCCAGGAGGGGCGTCTTCAGAGCGTCCAGCCCCAGGGAGGGGTTCAGAGCGTCCAGCCCCAGGGAGGGGTTCAGAGGGTCCAGCCCCAGAGAGTCTACAGAGTGCGGCCCAGCCCCGTGAAGTGGGGGATCTTGCCCCAGCCCAGCCCCGTGAAGTGGGGGCTCTTGCCTCAGCCCAGCCCCGTGAAGAGGGGGCTCTTGCCTCAGCCCAGCCCCGTGAAGAGGGGGCTCTTGCCTCAGCCCAGCCCCGTGAAGAGGGGGCTCTTGCCTCAGCCCAGCCCCGTGAAGAGGGGGCTCTTGCCTCAGCCCAGCCCCGTGAAGAGGGGGCTCCTGCCTTAGTTCTGCCCCGTGAAGTAAGGGCTCAGCCCGTCCCGGTTCCAGCCGGTCCAGCAATATTCCAGGCTCCACCTGGTCAGTCCGTCCCGGTTCCAGCCGGTCCAGCAATACTCCAGGCCCTGCCTGGTCAGTCCGTCCCAGTTCCATCCGGTCCAGCGATACTCCAGGACCAGCTTGGTCAGTCTTCGTTGGCTCCAGCCAATTCAAGTATCCTCGGATCCAATCCAGTCTTACTCGTCCAGCCAAAGCTTTCTTCAGTTTCAGCCTCTAAGCTTTCGTCTGATGGTTTTCCACCTATTTACTTTGACGGAGATTTATTGCAATATGCCGCTCTGGTTGAACAATTTCTCTCTCGGATGGAGTCCGATCCTTCAGGTGCAGTAACTCCTTCCAACGTTACTCGATATCTGTTCCTGGCATTCAGAGGAAGAGCTTTGGAGTGGGCCAACATGCTTTTTGAGTGTAATGATCCTGTGTTCCATGACTTACAGACTTTTAGTAATGCTGTGGTTAAAGAATTTAGTCTTAAACCTTTGGAATCTGACTCGGTAAAAGAATCCTGCTCTAAAGGGAATGCAGAAGGAAGTTTGTGCTGTCCTCCCAGGGATAATCTAAGAATCTCCTTCGGTAAGAATCCAACCATGAAAATTGCTCATGTAGGAGTCTCTCCTAGCCCAGAGAATTTAAAACTCCAGTGCACCTCCTTTTCATCTGCAAACTGTGTATCTAAGGGAGATTCATATCTTCCATTAGACTTGGACTCAGACTCTGAATTTGATCCAGTTCATGATGCTACTCCTTTCATGGAAGGCCCCATGTTTTCTAAGGAAGGTTTTTCTTTACAGGAGATTCCGCTGTCCTTGGTCAAAACCAAATGTTCCCGTAAGAAGAAGAAGAAGAGGCATCAACGAAGGACCTAAATTCTTCTGTATGAATTTCTCTAGTTCCTCTAAGATTCAAGATGGGTGTCCGGAGTCCACCCTTGAAGAGGGGGATACTGTCACAATCCTGACTGTAGGTTTCATATTTGGTGACTTACCCCTGCCATCTTTCCCGGATCCTGTGTCTTTTTCTCACTGAGTTAAACAGCTTGTCAGCACTATGAGTTTTCCTGAGTTCTCTGCCTGAGAGGTAATGGTTAATTAGCTCCACCTGTGGTGATCTCCTGTGTGAGGCTGAATTCAGTGGTCTGAGGTTTGGGCCTAAAAGCCAGCATCCTATGTTTTGCAGAAGTTCAGGCTTCAGTGTTCTCTCGGCCTGCTAGGCCTCATTCTACATCACAGCCTAGTCTAGAGTAGTCACATGTCAGTGACTGTTCACCTGACCCAGAGTTGTCCAATCATCTGCCAGCCTGAGACTCTCTGCATCACCTAATCCTGCTCACCAATCACCAAGGACCAGGAAGTATAAGTTGGGAGACTGAGTTGGAAACTGGGCCAGTTCCTTGTGTCACACACAGCTATGTGTGGGCCTTAAAGCTGAGCTCCCTAAAGTTGTGATCTCCAGAGCTCCCGTATCCCTGTTACCTCCGTGCCTCCAGTACCTCCGTGCCTCCAGTACCTCCGTGCCTCCGGTACCTCCGTGCCTCCGGTACCTCCGTGCCTCGGTACCTCCGTGCCTCGGCACCTCGTGCCTCAGCACCTCCATGCTTCCAGCATCTCCGTGACTTTGCATCTCCGTGCCTCTGCACCTCCGTGCCTCAGCATCCCCGTGTCTCTGCACCTCCGTGTCTCTGCACCTCCGTGCCTCCAGCACCTCGTGCTTCCAGCATCTCTGTGACTCAGCACCTCGTGCCTCCAGTACCTCCGTGCTTCTGCACCTCCGTGCCTCAGCATCCCCATGCCTCTGCACCTCCGTGCCTCCAGCACCTCGTGCCTCAGCACCTCGTGCTTCCAGCATCTCCGTGACTCAGCACCTCGTGCCTCCAGTACCTCCGTGCCTCAGCACCTCCGTGCTTCCAGCATCTCCGTGACTCAGCACCTCGTGCCTCCAGTACCTCCGTGCTTTCAGCACCTCCGTGCCTCAGCACCTCCGTGCCTCCAACATCTCAGTGCCTCCAGCATCTCCGTGCCTCCAGCACCTCGTGCCTCAGCACCTCGTGCTTCCAGCATCTCCGTGCCTCCAGCACCTCGTGCCTCCAGCACCTCATGCCTCCAGCACCTCGTGCCTCAGCACCTCCGTGCTTCCAGCACCCCAGTGTCTCTACGCACCCCAGTGTCTCTACGCACCCCAGTGTCTCTACGCACCCCAGTGTCTATTCGCACCCCAGTACCTCCAAGCACCTCAGTGCCTCCAAGCACTTCCGTGCCTCCTAGTACCTCAGTGTCTCCAAGCGCCTCCGCGCCTCCTAGCACCTCAGTGTCTCCAAGCATCTCAGTGTCTCCAAGCATCTCAGTGTCTCCAAGCACCCAGTGCACTTTAGCGCAGCTGTACCTGGTATCTTCACTGATTCATCAGCACCTTTCCAGTTCTGTCTTTCAGGAGACCTTCAGCGTCCACACGTGCCTCCTGTCTGCCGACCTAATCCTGCATAAGGAGAACCTAGATTCGGCCATCTCTGCTGCGGTTCCTCTTCCCAGTCACCGGAAGAAACCCCGAGTCCACAACACTCCCAAACCAGGTCATATTCATATAATCCTCCAGTCGCCCGCACAGACTTCACTAACACCGGGTTCACAAAACCTCAGTCATGACAGTAGGAACTGGCCACATGGACCCGGCTGAAAGTGTTTGTCTGACGCAGGACCTCCTAAGCAATATTGCAGGACGCTTGGAAGGTCTGGAGTCGACTCAGCATCAATTAGCACAGTGTCTGCAGCAAAATTCTTTCTCCAGAGATTCTCTGACCTTCTGCACTAAGACTCCTGACCAACTGCAGAGTTTCTTCCAGATGTTATTACAGTTACAAGAACTTTTGTCTAGTATTCTTTCTGTGATGCCTGATCTCTTCAGGAATACTACCAACGTTGTTGATCCTGTTTTGTCCCATCCAGTTAACAGAGTCTCCTCCTCTGTGCAAGGAAATGTTGTTCATCAGAGCTACCCACTGCCCAAACTCTCTGAAGCTGAACGTCAGCGGCGTAGGGAGCTACACCTCTGTCTTTACTGTGGAAATTCCGGTCATTTTGTTAAAGACTGCATTCTTCGTAAGCCACGGAATGGTGACAAATCTCAGTATCACAGTGCTCATGTCTACAAGTCATCCACAGTAGCCGATCCTGCTACTGCTGACAGGGGTATCAAGATGGCTACTCTGAAAGAGACTCAAATTTATGACTGGGGTCCGGTGATTAAAAGACCTTATCCCAAGTTGGGTGTCCAGAGAAGAATATTCAAGCCATTTAGAGTCACAAAGGAGTCCGAGTGTCCAGCCCCAGGAGGGGCGTCTTCAGAGTGTCCAGCCCCAGGAGGGGCGTCTTCAGAGTGTCCAGCCCCAGGAGGGGCGTCTTCAGAGCGTCCAGCCCCAGGGAGGGGTTCAGAGCGTCCAGCCCCAGGGAGGGGTTCAGAGGGTCCAGCCCCAGAGAGTCTACAGAGTGCGGCCCAGCCCCGTGAAGTGGGGGATCTTGCCTCAGCCCAGCCCCGTGAAGTGGGGGCTCTTGCCTCAGCCCAGCCCCGTGAAGAGGGGGCTCTTGCCTCAGCCCAGCCCCGTGAAGAGGGGGCTCTTGCCTCAGCCCAGCCCCGTGAAGAGGGGGCTCTTGCCTCAGCCCAGCCCCGTGAAGAGGGGGCTCTTGCCTCAGCCCAGCCCCGTGAAGAGGGGGCTCCTGCCTTAGTTCTGCCCCGTGAAGTAAGGGCTCAGCCCGTCCCGGTTCCAGCCGGTCCAGCAATATTCCAGGCTCCACCTGGTCAGTCCGTCCCGGTTCCAGCCGGTCCAGCAATACTCCAGGCCCTGCCTGGTCAGTCCGTCCCAGTTCCATCCGGTCCAGCGATACTCCAGGACCAGCTTGGTCAGTCTTCGTTGGCTCCAGCCAATTCAAGTATCCTCGGATCCAATCCAGTCTTACTCGTCCAGCCAAAGCTTTCTTCAGTTTCAGCCTCTAAGCTTTCGTCTGATGGTTTTCCACCTATTTACTTTGACGGAGATTTATTGCAATATGCCGCTCTGGTTGAACAATTTCTCTCTCGGATGGAGTCCGATCCTTCAGGTGCAGTAACTCCTTCCAACGTTACTCGATATCTGTTCCTGGCATTCAGAGGAAGAGCTTTGGAGTGGGCCAACATGCTTTTTGAGTGTAATGATCCTGTGTTCCATGACTTACAGACTTTTAGTAATGCTGTGGTTAAAGAATTTAGTCTTAAACCTTTGGAATCTGACTCGGTAAAAGAATCCTGCTCTAAAGGGAATGCAGAAGGAAGTTTGTGCTGTCCTCCCAGGGATAATCTAAGAATCTCCTTCGGTAAGAATCCAACCATGAAAATTGCTCATGTAGGAGTCTCTCCTAGCCCAGAGAATTTAAAACTCCAGTGCACCTCCTTTTCATCTGCAAACTGTGTATCTAAGGGAGATTCATATCTTCCATTAGACTTGGACTCAGACTCTGAATTTGATCCAGTTCATGATGCTACTCCTTTCATGGAAGGCCCCATGTTTTCTAAGGAAGGTTTTTCTTTACAGGAGATTCCGCTGTCCTTGGTCAAAACCAAATGTTCCCGTAAGAAGAAGAAGAAGAGGCATCAACGAAGGACCTAAATTCTTCTGTATGAATTTCTCTAGTTCCTCTAAGATTCAAGATGGGTGTCCGGAGTCCACCCTTGAAGAGGGGGATACTGTCACAATCCTGACTGTAGGTTTCATATTTGGTGACTTACCCCTGCCATCTTTCCCGGATCCTGTGTCTTTTTCTCACTGAGTTAAACAGCTTGTCAGCACTATGAGTTTTCCTGAGTTCTCTGCCTGAGAGGTAATGGTTAATTAGCTCCACCTGTGGTGATCTCCTGTGTGAGGCTGAATTCAGTGGTCTGAGGTTTGGGCCTAAAAGCCAGCATCCTATGTTTTGCAGAAGTTCAGGCTTCAGTGTTCTCTCGGCCTGCTAGGCCTCATTCTACATCACAGCCTAGTCTAGAGTAGTCACATGTCAGTGACTGTTCACCTGACCCAGAGTTGTCCAATCATCTGCCAGCCTGAGACTCTCTGCATCACCTAATCCTGCTCACCAATCACCAAGGACCAGGAAGTATAAGTTGGGAGACTGAGTTGGAAACTGGGCCAGTTCCTTGTGTCACACACAGCTATGTGTGGGCCTTAAAGCTGAGCTCCATAAAGTTGTGATCTCCAGAGCTCCCGTATCCCTGTTGCCTCCAGTACCTCCGTGCCTCCGGTACCTCCGTGCCTCCGGTACTTCCGTGCCTCCAGTACCTCCGTGCCTCCGGTACCTCAGTGCCTCTGTACCTCCGTGCCTCGGCACCTCGTGCCTCAGCACCTCCGTGCTTCCAGCATCTCCGTGACTTTGCACCTCCGTGCTTATGCACCTCCGTGCCTCAGCATCCCCGTGTCTCTGCACCTCCGTGTCTCTGCACCTCCGTGCCTCTGCACCTCCGTGCCTCCAGCACCTCGTGCCTCAGCACCTCGTGCTTCCAGCATCTCTGTGACTCAGCACCTCGTGCCTCCAGTACCTCCGTGCTTCTGCACCTCCGTGCCTCAGCATCCCCGTGCCTCTGCTCCTCCGTGCCTCCAGCACCTCGTGCCTCAGCACCTCGTGCTTCCAGCATCTCCGTGACTCAGCACCTCGTGCCTCCAGTACCTCCGTGCCTCAGCACCTCCGTGCTTCCAGCATCTCCGTGACTCAGCACCTTGTGCCTCCAGTACCTCCGTGCTTTCAGCACCTCCGTGCCTCCAACATCTCAGTGCCTCCAGCATCTCCGTGCCTCCAGCACCTCGTGCCTCAGCACCTCGTGCTTCCAGCATCTCCGTGCCTCCAGCACCTCGTGCCTCCGGCACCTCATGCCTCCAGCACCTCGTGCCTCAGCACCTCCGTGCTTCCAGCACCCCAGTGTCTCTACGCACCCCAGTGTCTCTACGCACCCCAGTGTCTCTACGCACCCCAGTGTCTATTCGCACCCCAGTACCTCCAAGCACCTCAGTGCCTCCAAGCACTTCCGTGCCTCCTAGTACCTCAGTGTCTCCAAGCGCCTCCGCGCCTCCTAGCACCTCAGTGTCTCCAAGCATCTCAGTGTCTCCAAGCATCTCAGTGTCTCCAAGCACCCAGTGCACTTTAGCGCAGCTGTACCTGGTATCTTCACTGATTCATCAGCACCTTTCCAGTTCTGTCTTTCAGGAGACCTTCAGCGTCCACACGTGCCTCCTGTCTGCCGACCTAATCCTGCATAAGGAGAACCTAGATTCGGCCATCTCTGCTGCGGTTCCTCTTCCCAGTCACCGGAAGAAACCCCGAGTCTACAACACTCCCAAACCAGGTCAGTGGTAGTATTCATATAATCCTCCAGTCGCCCGCACAGACTTCACTAACACCGGGTTCACAAAACCTCAGTCATGACATGAACTTTTATATATGATGATGTATATTTACCCATGTGCTGGTTCCTGAGAATTTGAATGAACAGGGTCCGTTTAGATATCTGTGTACATATGCGGTTATGAATTGCTTAAGCTAATTAAAGCTGGTTTGAAAAATGCCGTGTAGCACGGCTGTACTCCGGATAAATAGGATTCTTGATAACCTGTGTATAGGACTCCAAAGATCTCACTTCCTCGTCACGGGTGTTAGACCTCACTGCGGAGGCCAGCAGCAGTCACTGCACACTATAGTTTAACTTGATACAGTGTACATATAGCGCGGAGTATATACTTTTTCACTCCTTCAGCATTGGCCCATAGCCTGCAAAACATATGCCATCACTCGCTCCATATCTGAGCGATGCCATGAGGTGTGGGTTCACGGATGGCAGCCATTTTGTCAGTTTGCTATGTGATCGAGTCCAGTGTATCGTAATGTGCATAGAGCTCGCTTATCCCTATCGTCCCTGTGTATTTTAGTTAGGGGATTGTGACACTCCTTCCGCATTGCCCCGTAGCCTTCAAAATTTGTGCTGTTACTTGCTCCGTAGCCGAGTGCCTCCATGGGACAAGGAGTCACAGGTGGTAGCCATTTCAATTGAGTCTGCCCTGCTACAGAATTGTATGTGTACCGTACGGTTCATAGAACCTTAACAGTAGAAATGCTCCTGCAACTGTGCCCTGCTTTATGTAAAACTTGTGTGCACACTTGTATTGAATGTGAAAGTATACTACAGTATGATAGAAATAATAAAAAAAAATTTATAACGTGTCTGGAAGAAACTAACATGCATTCGTACTTTAGGAATCAAACCCGGGATTCTAAGTAAAGGAAGCGGAACACTTTGCCGCCGACAGATGAATAAATCCATTGGTTTTATTTATGCCGTAATGGCTACGGGATTAGGATGCTAACATACAATATCCCTAACATCATGTACTGTACATCTGTTTGTGTCCGTGTGCACTACTGGTTTTATGTTGATTTATCTGACTTGGACGCTCACATATTTCTAAAGTACTATAAATGGACCATACTGTGTCTTTTTAACATTGGTTTGCATCTGCATATGCTGTACTATTTGCGTCTGTACTGTTATATATTGTATGAAATAATGTAGTGTAATGAGACGCACTAGTAAAGTAGTTCTTACTATGTATTTCAGTATTGTATTTTACGGGAGGCCACACACATGCGCAGTGGTGATTGTAAAAAGTGACAACTGGTGGATGATCGCAGGTATTACAGGTTTAGGTAACGTCAAACGCTCTGTGAGCCTCCGTGTGACTAGGCGCGTATCCCTGTGCCCGGTACGCTGCGTATGCCTGATCGTGACTAATGCCTCAGACAGTCAAGATTACGGAGGACCCATCTGTAGGTAGAGTTTGTGCTATAAAAGGGAAAAAGAGAATTATCTCAAAATCCACAGTATATAACTAATTCAAGCAATTACTGAAAGTCACTACTGGGTTCCTCCACAAGAAAGGGTTTTGTATTAGCAATCAAGAGATTACAAACAGTAAATGTGGCTGGATGTGTCAACGAAGCTCAGTAACTACCAGCCAGAAAGCTTGCCAGTGAAAGTTATTAATAACAGTTCAGTGGTTCAGCCAATACTAGGCGGTTCCTAAGGGCTATGTTGTATCCTAAGACACCAGCAACGCCTTCGTTCAGACCACACAAGTAATAATAAGACAGCAAGGTAAAGGGGGAGGGGGGAGATGAGTAAGGGGAAGGAGCAAAAAGGTTTTAGGGGGGAACACAATAGTCGGGTATGGGCTAAAGTGAGGGCAAAGGAAGATTGTCAAAGAGGTATTAGTGAGAGAGAGATGGGTAACAAACATAGTTAATACCCAGGGATGAAGTAGCGGAGAATTGTAGTGCACCTCAGCGTGCAGTAGCAAGAAGTGACACTCAAGGGGCAGCCTGGGGGGAGTCACCACAGACCTCAGAAGCAGCACAGGTTGGAGCTCTTCAATGGTAACCTTCCCAACAGCAATCACATTTGTAAGCAGGGCACTGGGGGTGAGTAGGCTTCCTCCGCACCTCCCGCTAACACAAGCTGCTCATCCAGCACGATCTCCATTCAGGGGTCTTAGCGCAACGCTACACAGTCCTCGCCGGGAAATACCCATTTTCCCTCACTCACTGGCATCTCCTTTCCACTGACAGCCCTCTGCTCCCTGCACTGCCCTATCCGCAGGACTCGCCTCCGGAGGGGTGGACAAGTGGAGAGACCACACGCCCCTCACCGCAGTTCAGAGCAGCTCCCCGAGAAGGAGCAATGGATGGTCCCAGCAGCTGACAGCTGTGGTAAGCCTTGTTTGGGATATTTATCTGGAAGGGATGACATCCAGGCAGTAATGAGGAGAAACAGCAATAATGCCAAAGGTCTCTGTCTGTTCGCGCCTCACCACGAGGCAGTCATACAAGCCTCTAAGAGTGATGGTCAGACTTCGGTGGAAACTTGAGCCCCGTATGAAGTAAAGGTATCCTCCAAATCCCTGCAGTCTCCAGAGGGCAAATATCCTCAAAGGAAGCCACTAGGGTAGGAAAACAACAAGGATGGCAGCAGATGTTCAGGCAACTGCACAGAGCTGAATTAAGATGCAGCCATGCTGGATGGCCCGCCCACTGGAAGCCCCAATTATTTTTGTTATAGAGGTTTGATTTGTTACTTGTCGAATTGAATCACTGTGTGCCTATAAAAGTAGTATGGATTTGAGTTCCTGAAATAAAGTCTTTAGGACTGAACTTTAGCGGTACTACTTGGTGATGATTATATTAGTAGCTGCCATTATTGTGTGCCTATTGAAGAGTCATAAAGTCCATTCTTTTATTATTTTTCTTTTTGAAAAAATATATTGGTCGATTTACAGTAATGCACAAACTCAGTATGATACATAGGAACAGAAAAAATTATAGTACACAGATATATATAAAAAAAATACAGCGAGCAAATGAGTAAATCTTTTTTTGTAGGTAAAATGACAGAAATAGTGAGAGTCCTCTAGGTCCATGGCGTGGCCAGCCAGCCTAGGGTATTGAGAAAATGAGGAGAGAAACAGGAAGAAAAGAGAACGAGATTGAGGACAAAAAGAGAAATAGAGACAGGAACTTAATTAGCTACAGAATGGGGAGGGGGCGTTTTGAGAAGCAAGCTAAGGTGCCCAGACTTTACCGAATGCCCTAGCAGATTGCCTAATGACACTGGTCATATATTCCATCTTATAGACGTAACAAATGTAAGCGATGATGGATTGCTGCGAGGGTAGGGAGGGCAACCTCCAGGCCTTTGCAATTTGGCATGTCGTAGCAGTAGCCACATGACATAATAACTGATTTGGATGTTTAGTTAAAGTCGGGAGGTCTAGAGGCAGAAGGAAGTATTTAGGGTCCAGGGTGATTGGAGTAGCGAATAGGAGCGAAAGAAGTCGATTGACGTCTCTCCAAAAAGGTACTAATTTCGGGCAACTCCACCAAATATGCGTATAAGTCCCTTCAGTAGCGCAATCCTTCCAACAGCTATCTGTAACAGCAGGGTACATCGCTTTTTTTTTTTTTCCAAATTATTTTTATTATAATCTCACACCATACAGAGTAGATATACAGCATTTCGAGACATCGAATGGAATATATAGTTAGCATTGTACAACATAATATGCACTATATATAAGCCTCTAGACAAAAGACAGGAAGTTACAGATTATTCAGTCTCATATAAAACCTGGTAGAGATCAAAACATATTTTCAAACTTTTCTCCACATAAAACCTTCATACCCTTCCAAGGAAGGTAACTTATGTATAACTAAGGATATCAGGGAATTGAGAACATGCTTTAGTTCTCCAAGCGGCGCAGACTATAGACGAAAAGGGGTGGTTTAAACATCAGTTCTCCGCCAATATGGACAGAGTATTTCAAATTCCCTAAACATATGCATAATATCTAGAACATAAGAAAATAAACTAACATGTAATGCCTACTATGGGACACGGGCCATTGATCCATCCACAGAACAATCTTCCCATATCGAGGGTCCATATTTCTAGTCAACCCGGTAGTCGATTGAAAATAGAACGGAGCGGAGGAGGGATCCGGAAAAAGGAAAGGAGAGAGGGCAAATCAGATGTTCAAGGGGTTAGGTTGGGCTAAAGTGTGGAGGAGGTACCATGAGGTAGATTGAAAGCATTTGTCAATGGCTTGTTTAGTGTGTAGGGGGAGTGTCAAAATGTATGTGTTCCAGCATTGGAACAAGGCAGGGGTGAGCCTCTCCTTATGGATAGAGGCCTCCAGCCAGTCCATGGTGAATAGAAAAAATAATCTAGAGGTCACCATCGAGAGATTAGGAGGTATGTTGTGGATCCATTGTTGTAGGATTGCCTTCCTACCAGCCGCAGATAATATCATAAGTAGTTTTTTGTTAGACCTGGGGATGTCTGGCTGGTCGGTCAAACACCCAAACAATGCCCAAGAAACAGTGCAACTAAAGGATATGCCTAAGGAGGTGGTTCCATAATGATGTACCTCATGCCAAAACTGTGACACCAGAGCACAGTCGCAGAAGCAATGGAAGAGATTGGCCCCCTCCATTGAGCATTTAGTGCATTTGCTGTCTTCTGAGATGCCCATCAAAGATCGGCGTTTAGGTGAGATGTATGCCCTATGGAGCATTTTATAGGCCATCTCTTGATAGGAGCTTGCAGGGATAAGTTTTATGGTGAGTTGAAAGTGATTTAGGAGGGATTCAGGGGTTACCGTTGAAATGTGGGAGGACCATTGGGACAGCTCTGGAAGGTCCGTGTCAGGGATGAGTTCATGACGAATACGTGTATAAATGGTTGATATAGAGTAGCATGTTGATTGGAGTAATGTATCTAGAGAGTTAAGAAAGTCATTCCCCGTCAATTTAGAAAGTACATTTTTAAGATAATGTATTGCCTGGAAGTAGGCAAACTCGTGGTGAGGGGGCAGGCCATATTTTTCTCGTGCCTCCGCGAAAGATAGCGGGACACGGGAGGAATTAAGCAAGTTGCGTAGGTTGCGGATACCAAGAGAGTGCCAGGCAATGAAGGGTTGCAGAGCCTCTCCTTCCTGAAACTCCAGGTTGCCTATAAGGGGCATCGAGAGTGAGTACAGGTGTTGAAGTTTGAGAGATTTCTTCGCCATTTGCCACGCCTGTATTATGGGGAGTAGTAATGAATTAGTGGTGATATGTAGCGCCAACTTGGAGGGTTTGGCATGAAGAAGATAACTGAGGGATAAGGGGGCGTAAAGTTGAGAGTCTAGGCTGGAGTCCGTGTAGTAATTATTGTCTCCAAGCCAGTCCATAGCAATGCGGAGGAGGCACGCAAGATTGTATTGTTTAACATCCGGTAGATTGATTCCTCCTCTAGGTACCGTCTGGGACAATTTTTTCATGCTAATCCTTGGACGTTTGCCAGCCCAGATGTATCTGGAGATAGAGGTATTCAGAGAAGATATATCCGACTTGGATAATAGAAGGGGGGTCATCTGTAGAACATAGAGGAGTTTTGGGAAGCTGGCCATCTTAAATAGGTTACATCTCCCTAGCATGTTAAGGGGGAGGGATTGCCAGAGACCAAGTTCGGTTCTAATCTTATGGAGGACCGGGGTGATATTAAGCCTATACAGGTGGCAGGGGTGGGTAGGGAGTGCAACGCCTAGATAGGTAATATGTGTATTCGCCCATTTAAAGGGAAAAGTGGTCCCCCAACCTAATCTCGCCTGTCCGTATATGGCTAGTGCCTCCGACTTACTGTAATTAATGGAAAACCCTGCAAAAGAGGAGAAGCGATCAATCACAGCAATCAGCTGTGGGATCGTACGGTGAGGGTCTGACATAAAAAGGAGGAGGTCATCTGCGAATGCCACCACCCGTAATTCCTGTGTACCCACCTCGATGCCCCTATAGTTTTGGTGTAGCAGAATGTGGCGTATAAGAGGTTCTAATGCTAGATCAAAAAGGAGGGGGGATAAAGGGCATCCTTGTCTAGTGCCTCTTTCCAACGTGAAGGGTGGAGATGTCACATTGTTGACTAAGACCTGTGCCACTGGGTTGTTGTACAAGGTCTGTACCAAATTGCAAAACGCTGTACCGAATCCCTGGTGGGCGAGTACTCGGGATAGGTGAGGCCAGGCAATTTTATCAAACGCCTTCTCTGCATCCAAATTCACAATGATGTTGTTTTTGGCCTGATTGAAGCGGGTATGAGATATCGCAGTCAGGGCCGCCCGCACTCCTCGTGTAGATTGTCTACCCTTGACAAACCCCATCTGCGCGGGTGAGATAAGGCGGGGTAGGTAGGCTTGCAACCTATTAGCTATGATTTTGGTCAATATTTTAAAGTCCTGATTGAGGAGTGAAATGGGGCGGTATGACCCTACTTGGGCAGGATCTTTACCCGGTTTTGCGAGTACTATAAGCTTGGCTTCGTTAAAACGAAGGGGAGTCTCTCCTGTTGTTAGGATGTGGTTATATAATCGTGTTAATGTAGGGAGTATATCGGCATCCAGCATCTTATAAAATTCGGCACTGAAGCCGTCAGGGCCAGGGCTCTTTCCATTGGGTAAGGACTTAATGGTGGCCCGTACCTCATCATCAGTTATGGGAGCATCCAGCGAGTCCCTTTCCTCCACTTCCAGCCTTGGTAACTGCGCCTCAACCAGGAATAGCTGACCATCAGTTGCGTTATCAATGTCGGCAGTATATAAGGATTTATAGAACCTCATAAAGGCCGAGCAATTGTCAGTGGGATCAGAAAGAACACCTCCAGAGCTGTGCATCGAGTTAACCCATGTTTTGTTTCGGGGCCCCCTAACCAAGTTGGCCAATAGTCTGCCAGATTTGTTTCCCCACCTATGGAACCTGTTTCTGCCGTAATCATAGCTGATCTGGGCCTGTTCATTGAGAAAGGTATCATAGATTTGTTTTGCCATGAGGTACGTTTCTCTATGAGTAGGATTGTCGCATTGTTTGTAAGTGCGATATGCGAGTGTGAGAGCCGCGCTAAGTTCCTGCAATTTGGTGTTGAATTTCTTACGCTTAGAATTAACATAGGAAATAATATGGCCTCGAAGGACTGCCTTAAAGGCCCCCCAAAAGAGTGGAGTGTTAGATACTTGATCCGAGTTGTCAGTAGTATAATTATGCCAGGAATGTTTGAGATGTAATAAGAAATCCTCTGAGTGCATGAGATATGCTGGGAATCTCCAACATTTAGAGATGTTCTGGGGTAGGGATAAATGTAGGGACAGGGTGATGGGAGCGTGGTCTGAAATAATGATGTCCTTAATTGAGGTGTGGGTGACTTTAAAGAAGAGGTGTTTAGACAGAAATAGATAGTCAATGCGAGAGTGGGTAGAGTGTGGGTGTGAATAAAAAGATTAATCCCGTTGAAGGGGATGGTGTGTACGCCAAGGGTCTAGTAAGGTGAGTTGAGAGCAGAGAGAGGAAAGCAGAGTAGAAGAGGATCCGGGTTTTTTGGTACTCACCCCCGACCTGTCCATGGATGGATCAACGACCGTGTTGAAATCTCCCCCTAGGATTAAATTTTTGCCGCCCCAGGACAGAACTCTCTGAAGGATATCTGCAAAGAAGAGATTGTTAGATCCAGTGGGTGCATATAAATTCAAAAAGGTATATATCACACTGTCAATGGAGACATCTAGGAGGATAAATCTGCCCTCTGGGTCAATATATTTTTTAAGGATGGAGAATTGGAGATTTCTATGAAAGAGGATGGCAACCCCTCTGGTTTTATTGGTGTAAGGAGCAGATATACATTCCTCAATCCAGGGGGCTTTTAGTGACACAGGGGAATCATGCACCCAGTATGTTTCTTGTAGGAACACGACTTGGGGGGACAAGCGAGAGAGGTGGGCAGTCACCTTCTTGCGTTTAATGGGGCTGTTGAGACCCTCCACATTCCAAGAAACTATATTAAAATCTAAAAGTGGGGTTGTCACCGGAGTTGAGGTCTGAGTGGTAGCATGGGTAGCTATGCTATCCTACCCCCGTAGATGGAAAGTAGAATATCAAAATCGTATAGGTGAAATGGTGCCCCCCCCCGTCCCAATGAGCAAGGAGGGGCCAACCTATGGAGGATCGAGACACATTATCCCAGCAGGCAGAACGAGCAAACAAACAAACAGACAAAAACAGTAAACTAACAAATATGAAACAATGGGAGGTGGAACCTCCGGCATGCGCAAATAGCATGCCTATATCATATCCCGAACACTGTGTGACCTGTTAATCAAGACAAGTATAAAGATATGCAAACGTTAAGTAATGATGGACAGTCAAGTGTCAGGGTGTGCAAAATGGGCCTTTTGCCGCCATCGGATCATCAAAAAAGCATGGTTTCCCATTGACAAAGACCCAAAGACGAGCAGGGTATAATAGTGAGAACTTGACGTTGTCTTCAAACAGTCGCTTGCATATCGGAGCGAACTCTCTGCGCTTGTTGGCGACATGGGTGGAGAAGTCCTGGAAGATAAGCAGCCTTTCACCCTTATAGAGGAGACTCTCTGACTTGCGGTAGTGGTCTAAGAGCTTGGCTTTATCCGCGTAGTTTAGAATCCGTAGGATAACAGGTCTAGGGCGTCCGGCTGAGTCTCTGCGTTCAGGGCCGATCCTATGTGCCCTTTCAATGGCTAACGATGAGCCCTGAAGATCCATACCTAATTTATCAGGTAGCCAGTTGGATAAAAGGTCCAGCAGTGCATGACCCCTTACCGACTCAGGTATGCCCACCACCCTCAGGTTATTTCGACGGCTCCGATTCTCCAAGTCATCGAGTTTATCAGTAAGGCCTTTAATTTCTGTGGTCTGGGACTGTATGGTAGATTGTGCGGCTTGTAGGTCGTCCTCCAATGTTGAGACCCTCTGTTCAACTTCATCTAGACGACCACTGTGTTGAGTTAGCTGGGCTAAGGTGGAGTCAATGGCTTCTTTGATGCCCGCCAGTTTTTCGTCTAGGAGAGGTCCGAGAACCGCAGCAATGTCAGTGGGTTTCATCTTAGGCTGTTTAGTAGTCGTAGTGTTAGTACGTTTTCTTTGGGAACAGGATCGGGTGGTGGAGCAATCGGAGTCAGAAGAATTCCTGTGGGATGTGTCCTCGCGTGTGCCTGAGATAAGACTAGTTGAGGACATTGGAGTGGACACCAGGAACTTTTCCATATGAGGTCGTCAGAAATAGATATGTAAAATAGAAATAAAGTAGGGCGCAGAGAGTGATTCGATGAGGGTCACATCAGCGTAGGGGAGATTTTGGAAAGTTACATTGCTATGAAGATAGCCGGCATGTCAGGTCGTTACGGAGCAGACTCACAAGAAGTAACGTGTGACACTCCGAAATGTCACAGCCATGTGATGTATATGTCGAAAGGCTTGAGGTGACGTGGTAAGAGCTAGACATCCACTTCAGTGAGTCTACAGCTTCAGGACACAGCAAATTACGACAGGGTTGTTGAGGTATCACATCGGTTGTTTCAAGATGATATACAATGATGATTCCCCTCCGGTTGTCAGATAGGAGACCTGTGGACAGGCAGGATTATAGGAATAAATGTGTAGCAGCTGCAAATCCAGAAGCAACCACCAGAGGGAGCTCCTGTTACAGCCTATCTCCAGCTATGAAGCAGGATGGGTGCCATGCCAACCTCAAGATGGCCGCCACCAGTCGATGAGACCAGGTCCCTCCAGAGCTCTCCTGGCCGTTATCTCCCGTCAGCGGGGTGGGGGAGCTGTCAAACGGGGGCATGTGAGGCGGGGGGCGGATGTCAGGCGCTTGTAGTAGCCGGGGATCGGCAAGGCAGCGCAAAAGATGGGGTTTTAGGCGGCGCCAACCACAAGATGGCCACCGGCCGCCCGTTCTATGTGTCCCGGCCGCTGTCTCCCGCAGGCCGCCCGGTCTCCGGTCCTCAGTGGGGCTTTAGGGGCTTGCTGGGCAGGGTGTCCGACCTCCGGAGAGCTTAGATTAGGTGGAGGGGAAAGTCTGTGCAACCGCCGCTCCGGGCCCGGCGGTTCCCCGTCCTCACCCCAAAATCGAGGCCCCGGCTTCAGGGACAGAGGTAGGCCGCAATCCGCAGGGGGCAGCGCAGGGCGCCCCTGATTCCGCAGCCTTGACCTCTGAATGCAGGGTGGTTTAGCAGGGCTTAGGGGTCTGTGCAGTTATATAGAAGCCCTCAAATCTGGGCCAGGGGGTCCTTTTAAAAAGTTGCTGGCTGGAGCTCTGCAAAATCCTGACGTCCCTTGATGCCAGCTAGGCCACGCCCCTGGGTACATCGCTTTTAAACGAGAAGGTACATAGGGGGTAATTCAGAGGCGATCGCAGCAGCTAATTTGTTAGCAGTTGGCCAAAACCATGTGCACTGCAGGGGGGCAGATATAACGTGCAAAGATAGATAGATAGCGGAAGGTGGGATGTCCTTAAGAAAGACTATAGGGACTTAGGAAAGAAACTGAAGGCAAGGACATCTAAGGTAATATTCTCGGAATTATTACCCGTGCCACGCGCTAGTCCAGGGAGGCAGAGGGAGATTAGGGAGGTAAATGTGTGGCTTAGGGATTGGTGCAGGAAAGAGGGGTTTGTGTTCCTGGAACACTGGGCGGACTTCTCAGTCAGGCGCCATCTCTTTTGTCGTGACGTATTGCACCTGACTGAGGAGGGGGCAGCGGTGCTGGGGGGAAGGATGGTTAGAAGGTTGGAGGAGATTTTAAACTAGGAGCCTGGGGGGAGGGTTTAGCTAGAAACTACGGGTCATGCAGTGAGAATAGTGGGGATGGCGGTAGTAAACGAAATGGGGGAGAAGTTGGGGGGAGGGTAAGAGCAGGCAGTAAGGTTACTAACATGGGTACTAAAAGTGATTTTACCAAAGCACTAACCAATGACGATTACAGGTCATCCTTGCCACATAAGGTGAAAGATGTCCCTAACGCAAGGGAAAATACTTATCTTAGTTGTATGTATGTAAACGCCAGAAGCATTACTGGTAAAAAGGGTGAACTAGAAATACTTGCAGCAAGCAAACAGTATGATATTATAGGCATTACTGAAACTTGGTGGGATGAATCTCATGATTGGACAGTCAATCTAGAGGGCTATACACTGTTTAGGAGAGACAGACTAAATAAAAAGGGTGGAGGGGTGTGTCTGTACGTAAAGCCGTTTTTAAAACCTAATATATGGGAAGATATTCAGGAGGGGACTGTAGACACTGTTGAGACATTATGGGTAGAAATTGCATGCGGGGAAAAAGGAACAAAAAAGTTAGTATTGGGTGTATGCTATAGGCCGCCTGGTATCAACGCATCTGATGATGAATTGTTACTAAAGCAAATTGAAAAAGCAGCAGGAGTAGGAGACATAGTAGTGATGGGAGATTTTAACTATCCAGAGATAAACTGGAAAAACGATTCATGTGATACTGCTAGGGGCAGTATGTTTTTAAACACACTAAATGATAACTACCTAGTCCAACTAATTGAGGAACCAACTAGGTACAATGCAATCTTAGACCTGGTATTAACAAACAATCATGATTTGGTATCGGGTATTATAGTAGGGGAACCCATAGGAAACAGCGACCACAATATGGTCACATTCAATATCAGTTTCTACAAACAGCCCTATACTGGCTCAACTAGGACTTTAAACTTTAGCAAAGCAAATTTTGAAAAGATGAGGGTATTTTTCAGGGATATTGAATGGGAAGGTTTGTTTTTAGGAAAAAATACTACGGAGAAATGGGAGGTACTAAAATTCCTGCTAGCTAAAAAATACACTCAAATATTTTCCTATGAGTAGCAAAAAAGGGAATAAAAATCATAAACCGATGTGGCTTAACAAAAAGATTAAGGAACTTATGGGCAAGAAAAGGCGAGCATTTAAAAAATACAAATCTGACGGGGAAGCAGAGTCATTTCAGCACTATAAGGAATGTAACAAAAATGGCAAAAAGGAAATAAGAGCGGCTAAAGTAGAAACTGAAAAACTAGTAGCAAAGGAAAGCAAAGCGAATCCCAAAAAATTCTTTAAATACATTAATAGCAAGAGATTAAAAAAGGAGAGTATAGGCGCCTTGAAAGACAAGTTGGGAGTCTTAAGCAAAAATGATAATGACATAGCGGACACACTAAATGAGTTTTTTTCAACAGTATTCACTAGAGAGGACCCAATTCAGGGACTGACACACAATCTCAATAATGACAATATCACACTGATAGGTACTTATTTAAGCGAGGAAGTAGTCTGTGACCGATTAAAACATTTAAAGATTAATAAATCACCAGGGCCCGATGGTATTTATCCAAGGGTTCTAATGGAGCTTCACTCTGAACTGGCCAAACCGCTATCTTTGATCTTTGAGGATTCAGTTATATCAGGTATGGTTCCCAAAGACTGGCATATAGCGGAAGTAGTGCCTATATTCAAAAAGGGAAGTAAAGCTGAACCAGGTAATTATAGACCAGTTAGTCTTACATCTATAGTGGGGAAAGTATTGGAAGGTATTCTAAGAGATAGTATTCAGAAGTTCCTTGAAACCAATAAGGTCATTAAAAGGAATCAACATGGGTTTATGAAGGACAGATCCTATCAAACCAACTTACTTGGCTTTTATGAAACAGTAAGCGCAAACCTAGACCAGGGTAAAGACGTGGATGTAATCTTTTTAGACTTTGCCAAAGCGTTCGATACTGTACCACACATGAGACTTATATACAAGCTACAAGAATCAGGGCTAGGAAGCACAATATGCACTTGGGTCAAAAACTGGTTAGATAATAGGAAGCAGCGCGTTGTGGTTAATGGATCTTTTTCAACTTGGACTGAAGTGCTAAGTGGTGTGCCGCAAGGCTCAGTATTAGGACCGCTATTGTTCAATATTTTCATTAACGACCTAACAGAAGGTCTAGAGAGCATGGTGTCAATTTTTGCAGATGATACCAAATTGTGTAAGGCTATAAATACAGAGGAGGATGCCGAGTCTCTTCAGAACGACTTAGTTAAATTAGAAGCATGGGTAGCCAAATGGAGAATGCGCTTCAACACAGACAAGTGTAAGGTAATGCACTGTGGTAACAAGAACAAAAATTACACTTACCTACTAAATGGGGTAAAATTAGGGGATTCTGTACTGGAAAAGGACTTAGGTGTCCTCATAGATAGCAAGCTAAGCAGTAGTACCCAAAGTAGGACTGCAGCAAAGAAGGCTAATAAGATATTAGCATGCATAAAACGGGGTATTGATGCTAGGGACGAGAGTATTATACTCCCGTTATATAAATCACTAGTGAGGCCACACCTTGAATACTGTGTACAGTTCTGGACACCGTACTACAAAAAGGATATCCTGGAGCTTGAAAAGGTACAGAGGAGGGCGACCAAACTAATTAAGGGCATGGAGACGATGGAATACAAGGAAAGGCTTGAAAGACTAGGCATGTTTACATTGGAAAAGCGGAGACTAAGAGGGGATATGATCAACATCTACAAATATATAAGGGGACAATACACAGAGCTTGCGCGGGACCTGTTTTTGGTTAGATCAACACAGAGGACTCGTGGACACTCGCTCAGGTTAGAGGAGAGGAGATTCCGCACAATACGGCGTAAAGGCTTTTTCACGGTAAGGACAATACGTGTTTGGAATTCCCTGCCCGAGGGAGTTGTAATGGCGGAATCTGTCAACACCTTTAAGAATGGGTTAGATAAATTCCTATTGGATAAGGATATCCAGGGGTATGGTGCATAGTCATGCATTATAGTTACTATAAATAGGGATAAAATGTAACGGCTGACAGCAGCATCAGTCAGAAATTTTAGTCAAATCATCATGCATAGGAGACCACAAATAGGTTGAACTCGATGGACAATTGTCTTTTTTCAACCTCAGATACTATGTTACTATGTTACTATGTTAGATATGGGGGTTATTTTGTTTCTGTGCAGGGTAAATACTGGCTGCTTTATGTTTATACTGCAATTTCGATTTCAGTTTGAACACACCCCACCCAAATCTAACTCTCTCTGCACATGTTATATCTGCACCACCTGCAGTGCACATGGTTTTGCTCAACAGCTAACAAATTTGCTGCTGCGATCAACTCTGAATTAGGCCCAAAGTACCAATGGTATAACAGCTTATACACTTTTTCCTTTATCTTAAAACAGATGGAGCTGGAGGATGCGTTACCCCATATTTCTCCCCACTCCTCTTCATCCAAAGTGACACCCAGATCTCTCTCCCAGGCCAATTCTCTGTGATCTCTGGAAGTGGCAGAGCTCTGAAATAGCAAGGCATAGTGGTCAGAGATGAGACCTTTCGTGGAAGAGTGAGAGGACTAGAAGAGAGAGTGGTATGAACCTTGTAGTGAAAGTGTCTAAGTTGGAGGTATCGAAAAAATTCACTATGAGGGAGAGAAGATTGTGTCTGAGTCTGGGTAAACGATGGAAAAGCTGTATTAGAGGTAATGTCATTGAGAAAGTAAACGTTCCCCTGTTTCCAGAGTGAGAAAGCAGTTGTTACCATTCTCGGAGGAAAGGCGTGGTTATAGAACAGTGGTATGAGGGGGAATGGGCTAGGGGCCAGTTGCAGTTTCCTCACTACAAGATCCCAAACACATAAAGAGTGGGCCACCACTGGGTAAGATGAGGTGGTACGAGGGCAGGTGGATCTCGGAAGCCACAAGAGGAAAGAAAGTGTGGAGAGTCCCAACTCACCAGCTTCGATAGTTATCCAAACCTTATCCATCCCAGAACCACACCATTGAACACAGGAAGCCATCTGAGATGCGTGGTAATAGTATTTAAAGTTGGGTATGCCTAAGCCGCCACACATAGATGGCCATTGCAATAACAAAAGTCTAATTCTAGGGTGTTTATTGGCCCAAACGAAATGGGAAGTTTGATGCTGCAAGAATATAAAGACGTAGGGGGGAACATAGATCGGGAAGGTTTGGAAAAGATATATAATCCTAGGGAGAACATTTATCTTTACAGAGTTGGCACGTCCAATCCATGAAATAAAATAGGAGGACCAAGTTTGAAGATCCAAGCGTATTTGGTACAAAAGTCGTGGGAAGTTCGCTTGAAAAAGTTAATGGTGTCTGTGGGTTAGGTAATGACGAATTCAATAATATTACATATAGAAAACATCCAAACTCCAAACAGATTTGTCGCTGTGCGTGCAAATACGCACAGCATGCACAGCAATATATGGTAACATATGCACTCACACAGACATGCCACAAAGATATATTCAACACATATTTCATACAGCACATAAATTAAACATGTCAAGCACCAGACATTATAAGGTTTGAAATTATATAATGGAGTATAACGTCATGTATGTTTATTGTTGGAGCGGAGCAAGATGGACATTTCGTGCTTGGTGTCAAAATGTTCGGAGGAATGTGTAGATTAATTTGGTGCCTGTGGTTAAGTTGTAGCACATTGCAATGAGTAGTTATGATTAAATGTAGGAATATGAAGTCACTCTTATTAGAACAAAAGGAAGTATGTGGCTAGGAAGCCAGAGGCCAACCCTTTTGATGTCTTCTTCAAGACTTGCATATGAACTGACCAATGACTCATTATGAATGATAAAGTTCCCTCCCCTGGACCAATAGTGGAAGACATGTACGCCCCAAACAGACACAGTGTATAGCTGATCCCGGACACAAGAGTTTCTGTTGTTTGCTGGGTGCTGTTCGAGATGCTGTTCTGTACAGTTGCTGTTAGCTGGTGTTGAGGCAGATCCAAAGATGGAGGAAATGGAGCAAAGTGTGCATAGGGGGACAGGGAAATAATAATTGTATGCTGTGGCTGTAGCTGTAATGGATTATTTTGTAACAACTGCTTCCTGTGTAAATTGTAACCATGTAACCATATATATACTGTACATGTGATATATTGTATACATATCATTTTACTATCAAATATATACATCAATGAGCTTTGGAACTCATAAATGTGTGCGTGTACTTGTTTTCTCTTAAGGGATGTAGTGTTTGCGACATACAATCCACTTTTATCGTATATGGTAATAAGATGCGCCTTGCATCGGCAACATATATTAGTGCTGGCATTTTAAATATTTATTAGAAATTAAGTTGACTTTTACAGTAAATACCTAAGTATTATAGTTTTCATTATGCCAGGAAAATGGGAATGATGATTCAAGTTGTGTCCTAGACGCAGGGGTAATGTAAAAATCAAGTATTTCTGTTTTAGTAGTGTTGATATTATAACCCAAGTATTGCGAGTAGAGGTCTATCTCAGAGAGGAGAGGAGAGAGCGATGATGTTGGGTTTGTATGAGAAACTAATACATCGTCGGCCTAAAGTGCAATTTTGTGTTCCGTGTGGCCAATTTTAACCCCTGTAATATTCGGGTTGAGACAAACGCTGGCCGCTAAAGGCTCCATGATGAGGGAAAAAATCAAGGGCAAGAGCGGGCATCCTTGCCTGGTACCGTTAGCGATCTCAAAGCATGAAGAGGTGACAGAGACCTGCGCTGAGACACCATCATCACCATCACCAACAGAGAAGGCAAAAGGCCACGAAATGTGATCAATCGCCTACTCTGCATCCAAGGCTAATAACAGGGAAGAGGACTTTTGCTGATGGATGGAATGGATAATATCAATGGCCCTTCTGGTGTTGTCAGAGGCTTGTTGCCCTGGGATAAATACAACCTGATCAGGATGTACCAATACAGAAAGAAGGGGGGCCAATTGCAAAGCTAGGATTTTTGTATTGATTTTCAAATCGACATTGAGTAATGAGATAGGCCTATAATTGCCGTACTGAGTGGGGTCTGTCAGGTTTAGGGATCACAATAATATCAGCTTGAGTAGTAGAGCGAAGGATGTGACCCTCAAAATCTGGTTAAAGAGGGAGGTAAGGTGAGGGGCTAATACTTTAGCAAAGTGTTTATAATAGTGCATTGTGAAACCATCAGGGCCGGGGGCAGCGGAGGACCGCATGGACTTCATGGCTGCTAATGTCTCCTCTACTGAGATATCCTGATTCAAAGTTTCTAATTGGGCTGTGGAAATGCTTGGCAAAGGGGTTGAGGACAGGTAGGAACGTAATCCCTCGGGGTTAAGGGAAGGGGAGTGCGTTGGGGTCGTCAAGTTATAAAGAGAACAAAAGTAGTTCTTAAACTCATTGACCATTTGTTTAGGGTCATAAGTGAGCTCACCCAAAGTTCGGGAATACAGTTTGTTTATTGCGCCAACCACTTGTTTATGTTGCAAAATATTCACCAATCTAATTTGTCCACTTTGTCATAGAATTTCTGATTCAACTTTCGGAGAATGAGAGCCACACAACGAGACAAAAGCATTTTTAGTTGGCCTTGTAAGTTAGTCATTTGCGCAAGTAAAGTGGGGCAGGAAGTTAGTTTATGTTAGGCAGCTAGGGTAGCTATTTGAGATTCTAACAAGTGTATCTCCTGCGTCGCTTTTTTGTGAAACAAGGTGGACCATGCCATAAGAAGATCCCTCAAAGTGGCCTTGTGAGCCTCCCAAATAAAACCAGGAAAAATGTCAGGTGTGATATTCTCATCAAAATATTGTTCTATTGTCAGTTGTATTTCCATGGAAACTGACGGGTTAAGCAACAGGGAGTCGTGGAATCGCCATTTGCAAACAGTGTGTGCAGAATGATATAGATCTAAAAAAATATAAACACCGGAATGGTCAGTCCAAGTGAAAGGGGTTATTTCCACGTCAGTAATTCTAGAGGCAACGGAGGACGAGATGTGTAACTTATCAATCTGGGTGTAGTGCTGATGCGGGGCTGAATAATGGTTGTAGTCTCTGGCGAAAGAGTGGCAGAGATGCCACGAGTATCATAGGTCGTGAAATTTAAGGGAGGCTGCAAGTGTACGTGAAGCTCTAGAGGAGAGGGGGAGCCAGTCCTATCTAATAGGGGGTCAAGAATGGTCCCCACCCAATACAATGTGACCCTGTGCAACCTTGCCAATGTGTAGGAAAAGGGAGTGGAAAAACTGAGGTTGATCCTGGTTAGGAGCATATACAGAGATAAGCGTCAGAACTTCAGAACAAAGGGTACCAATAACCATTGAGTACCGACCTTCTGGATCCGCCACAGTTTTGCTATGTGTAAATGGAATGTGATGATTAATTAAAATAGCAGCCCCACGTTTTTAACAATCCACTGAAGCGAAGAAAGTAAATTGTGTAAATTGTTTACCGTGGAGTAGAGTATGGGAGCCCGTAAGGTAAGTTTCTTGGAGAAAAGCTATGACAGCCTTCTCACTTCTACAGGCTCCCAATAGCACCATCCATTTTTTGGGGGAATTAAGGCCGTTCACATTAACGGATAATATCTTCAAGGGCATGGTGGCCTGAGTAACAAAATCTCAATTAAAATCATAAAAAAGGGATACAAAAACAAAGCCCTCCCGGGGCTAACCCACCAATAGGAGAATAAGGGCAAGTGAAATGGATACCCGGAACCCACCACAAGGACAAGGATGGAAAAGGAAATTGAAGGTAAAGAAGGCCACAGAGAAAAAGCAAGGAAGAACAAGAAGAAAGGAAAAAAAGCCAACATGGGCAGAAACCCTGTAGCAATGGGGCCCATAACAGGACCCCCGAACAAAGAAAAAACACAATCAATAGAAGGGATCATGGGGGTAGTGGCACAAACCAACATATCAGGCTGTGTGGCCTGACCGAGAACAAAATGGCCAAGGCCAAAAGAGTATATAACACTCCCAGTAAATGGGGATAAAACCTGTGTCTGGAAAGGAGGGAAGGGGGAGGGGTAAGAGAGGCAAAAAGAGGGGTGGGAGAAAAAAGGGGATGGAGAGAACTGGGAAGGAAGGATAGGGAGGGCGGCAGCAAAGTGTCGAAGTCGAAAAATATTGCAATACACACATCACGTACAAACTACACACATATGGCCACCGTGCGCGTACTTATTCTGCTGTGCGTGCACATATTCGCAATTTGCGTATGGTCGCTCCCGCGGTCCTGCACATTAGCGCGTGGTATGAGTATTTACGGTAGTGTTTGTAGTCGCATGGAAAAGCCATAAAAACACATTACATATTTAATCCAAATAGTGCAGAATGGGGGTAATTCCAAGTTGATCGCAGCAGCACATTTTTTAGCAGTTGGGCAAAACCACGTGCACTGCAGGGGGGGGCAGATATAACATGTGCAGAGAGAGTTAGATTTGGGTGGGGTGTGTTCAATCTGCAATCTAAATTGCAGTGTAAAAATAAAGCAGCCAGTATTTACCCTGCACAGAAACAAAATAACCCACCCAAATCTAACTCTTTCTGTACATGTTATATCTGCCTCCCCTGCAGTGCACATGGTTTTGCCCAACTGCTAAAAAATGTCCTGCTGCGATCAACTTGGAATTACCCCCAATGTACACATAGTCTCCCTGCATCACATAGTCTCCAGCAAGTTACAACAGTTTAAATGGTATCAGAACAAAGGGATTCACCTTTACAGGATAGGAGGGGACAGAACAAGGTTATAAGGTGGTGTTTGGTATCCAGCTGTAGGGTATATTAAGGGAAATATTCCGGTGTTGGTTTGCAGAAGATCGCATGCTCCTGCGAATAGTTATGCCCAGGAGCAGAATATAAATATAAACTGTATTTACTGTACATTTGTTATGCAGCGGGAACCCAGAGGAGACCACCTACAAGTGCATCTGGAACAGACATCGCCCACCTATTCAAACCAACCTATGACCTCTCCTGTACTGTAAATGACCATCCCTGTGTCCAATGGACAAAGAGATTACAGTATCCATTGTGTTAAGTTTTGGAAGATTGTATAAAAGAGCCAGCTGCATGCCAGGTCACACACAGACTCTTAAGGTCATCTACCCTGATGACTGAGGACCAGACTGAGAAGCGCAGGCGAAAACCAAACAAGTACGTACCATTGACTGTAGCCATTATTCTATTGTATTGTTTATATTGTTAACCCCTGCAAGTAAAGAACCGTTGGTGGGTTAGACCCCAACCTAGTTTTGAATTACAATTGGTATCGTGTTCCATTTCCTTGCTAAGGTTTAAAGTGTATTTACAGCCACTCGGGCTGCTGCATTGTGCTAACAGCATATAGGCCTGTGTACGCAAACTGTGTAGTCCCTACACCCTTTCGGCGTACATACGCAGAGTGCGTACACTGTGCGACCTTGTGTACGTAAGGTTTGTAAATAATATAAAGGTGAAAGGTTAATTACTGCAGCCGCAGCGGCTCAATATTAAAGTGTATCAAGTGTGTTTAAGGTATGTGCTTTTTAGTCCTGTAAGTAAACCAGCGTTTACAAAAGGGAGTAATGTAACAACTATGAAACCAGTCCTCTTGTTACCAGAAACATAAATGCAAAATGTACAATGATAGACTTAACAGGTGGATTATTATAAAAGCTATCAGACAGAGTGCCTGAAATAAACCAAGGGGGTCCACTGAGCAGACACCAGGTCAACTGGCTCCATAGAGGACAGCGTTTACAATTGTGGGCATCGTCCGGTTTTCACATGCTCACAGCCTAACAGGTCATAGCAGACTTAATCTATCAGCAAAGGGCGGAAAGTCATCCTACGTAACCTTTTCATGGTCGATGGATGTGCTGAAAACCCTATTTGTGTGCTGTTAGATTGCGTCTGCTCTGTCTGGTCTGCAGAGATGCTGATAGAACCCGTAAAACAGGAAAAAAGCTATTTAAAAAATCTGTGAATTTTTTTGGCGCCAAAAACGTACACAAAGGGCACTGATACTTTGCATACCCTCTCACATTGTTGCCGCAAGATATAGATTACTAGATTAATTTAGATCTGTGTGAAATCGGAATCATTTGTTGCTATATACAGATGTAGCCACCTTTATCTTGACTGTTTCTCCGCCGAGACGGGCGTTTAGTCACGCTAATGCGATAGCTGAGTTTAATCACAGGCAGGCGCGTTGAGGCGATCTAGAAACTCATCATGCATTACACATCTCCACCACTGTGTGGCTAATGCTCCACTAATCCAGTACTTTCGATCGTACAGTATAGCGGCGGATTGATCTACAGCTCTGGCAATACTGTAGGCGTAACGGGAGGCGGTGGAAAAAGTATGGAGTACTGTACAGTACTGTATGTGTATGGAGACGCAACTACAGTAATTGTGTAAAAGGAAGAATGTACAGTACAATGTATAAACACCGTGCTTTTAAAATATATGAGCGTCTGAGTTCGCTAATGCATAATGGGAATGGAGGACTAGCAGAAGGCGGAGGAAAACACCGTGCTTTACAAATGCGAGCGTCCGAGTCCTCTAAGGCAGGCTTTCCCAACCACGGTCCTCAAGGCACACCAACAGTGCAGGTTTTAGTGATATCCAGGCTTGAACACAGGTGACTTAATTAGTAGCTCAGTTATTTTGATTTAACCATCTGTGCTGCAGCCTGGATATCCCTAAAACCTGCACTGTTGGTGTGCCTTGAGGACCGTGGTTGGGAATGCCTGCTCTAAGGCATAAACCAACAGCAATGGGGCGGGGGCCGGGCGCTGTTTGCAGTACTTTCACACATGAAATTGGAAATCTCTCATGAGGCGTCGTGGGCTAGGGGTGAAGGCTCCCACCTCCCTCGCTGGGGGTCCAGGGTTCGAGACCTGATGTGCTTTCTTTCTTTTTTTTTTTTTTTTCTGTAATAATGCACTGTATTATTTTATTTACATTGTAAGACAGTCAATGGAAGGATGCACACAGGTTTCACATAAATCAAAGTACATCTGCAGGAGCGATTCTTTACGCTAAATGCAACCTACAGTACAGTACTGTAAGTGAGCAAAACAGTACTACAGTGGGCGTTTGTGTATTGCACATGACCTGCATTCCCTCCCTGTCTACTGCATGATCTGTGCAGGCTCCCATGGGGGAAGGGCAACAGGCTAGCAGGAGGCGGAGGAAAACACTGTGCTTTACAAATGCGAGCGTCCGAGTCCTCTAAGGCATAAACCAACAGCAATGGGGCGGGGGCCGGGCGCTGTTTGCAGTACTTTCACACATGAAATTGGAAATCTCTCATGAGGCGTCGTGGGCTAGGGGTGAAGGCTCCCACCTCCCTCGCTGGGGGTCCAGGGTTCGAGACCTGATGTGCTTTCTTTCTTTTTTTTTTTTTTTCTGTAATAATGCACTGTATTATTTTATTTACATTGTAAGACAGTCAATGGAAGGATGCACACAGGTTTCACATAAATCAAAGTACATCTGCAGGAGCGATTCTTTACGCTAAATGCACCTAAACAGCGTGAATGAAATGAGTGTATTCTGACGCTACCAACTGAGCAAAACAGTACTGTAGATCTTCAGCGTTTGTGTATTGCACAGGACCTGAATTTCCTCCCTGTGCAGGCCCCCAGGGGGGAATGGCGATGGGGGTAGGGGGGAGACGATGGAAAATACTGTGCCTTTGAAATGCAATTACATGAGCGTCCGAGTACACTACGGCATACTGTAAACCAACACCAATGGGAAGGAAGTGCCAACCTTATTTTTAATGTGTTCCCGTGACATTCACTTTAACATTTTTTTTTTCTCTCCAATACAGTACATCCAATGGAAGGATGCACACAGGTTTCACATAAATCAAAGTATATCTGCAGGAGCGATTCTTTACGCTAAATGCAACCTACAGTACAGTACTGTAAGTGAGCAAAACAGTACTATAGTGGGCGTTTGTGTATTGCACATGACCTGCATTCCCTCCCTGTCTACTGCATGATCTGTGCAGGCTCCCATGGGGGAAGGGCAACAGGCTAGCAGGAGGCGGAGGAAAACACAGTGCTTTACAAATGCGAGCGTCCGAGTCCTCTAAGGCATAAACCAACAGCAATGGGGCGGGGGCCGGGCGCTGTTTGCAGTACTTTCACACATGAAATTGGAAATCTCTCATGAGGCGTCGTGGGCTAGGGGTGAAGGCTCCCACCTCCCTCGCTGGGGGTCCAGGGTTCGTAGACCTGATGTGCATTCTTTCTTTTTTTTTTTTTTTTTTCTGTAATAATGCACTGTATTATTTTATTTACATTGTAAGACAGTCAATGGAAGGATGCACACAGGTTTCACATAAATCAAAGTACATCTGCAGGAGCGATTCTTTACGCTAAATGCACCTAAACAGCGTGAATGAAATGAGTGTATTCTGACGCTACCAACTGAGCAAAACAGTACTGTAGATCTTCAGCGTTTGTGTATTGCACAGGACCTGAATTTCCTCCCTGTGCAGGCCCCCAGGGGGGAAGGGCGATGGGGGTAGGGGGGAGACGATGGAAAATACTGTGCCTTTGAAATGCAATTACATGAGCGTCCGAGTACACTACGGCATACTGTAAACCAACACCAATGGGAAGGAAGTGCCAACCTTATTTTTAATGTGTTCCCGTGACATTCACTTTAACATTTTTTTTTTCTCTCCAATACAGTACATCCAATGGAAGGATGCACACAGGTTTCACATAAATCAAAGTACATCTGCAGGAGCGATTCTTTACGCTAAATGCAACCTACAGTACAGTACTGTAAGTGAGCAAAACAGTACTACAGTGGGCGTTTGTGTATTGCACATGACCTGCATTCCCTCCCTGTCTACTGCATGATCTGTGCAGGCTCCCATGGGGGAAGGGCAACAGGCTAGCAGGAGGCGGAGGAAAACACCGTGCTTTACAAATGCGAGCGTCCGAGTCCTCTAAGGCATAAACCAACAGCAATGGGGCGGGGGCCGGGCGCTGTTTGCAGTACTTTCACACATGAAATTGGAAATCTCTCATGAGGCGTTGTGGGCTAGGGGTGAAGGCTCCCACCTCCCTCGCTGGGGGTCCAGGGTTCGAGACCTGATGTGCTTTCTTTCTTTTTTTTTTTTTTTTTCTGTAATAATGCACTGTATTATTTTATTTACATTGTAAGACAGTCAATGGAAGGATGCACACAGGTTTCACATAAATCAAAGTACATCTGCAGGAGCGATTCTTTACGCTAAATGCACCTAAACAGCGTGAATGAAATGAGTGTATTCTGACGCTACCAACTGAGCAAAACAGTACTGTAGATCTTCAGCATTTGTGTATTGCACAGGACCTGAATTTCCTCCCTGTGCAGGCCCCCAGGGGGGAAGGGCGATGGGGGTAGGGGGGAGACGATGGAAAACTGCACTACTGTGACATGACGTGAATAAGATGAATTCAGGTGAGTACTGCATCATCTGTCATGAAATCAATTTGTAATGTAATGAACAGTACTGAGATGGTTAAGGGTGGGAGGGCTGCATGCTGATGTGTGTCATAATGTTTATAAGGGCAATGCTTATGTGTGTTACAATGTCTATAAAGGTAGTGTTCTGTCTAATACCCTGGACCTACTGTACTGTAGCGATACTGTAAGTGTACTGTATGTCACATTTAGAAATGTGCCCCTTAAGTTTTGAAGACAGTACAGTACACTATGCCCTCCTGAGTGATTAGGTGCAGGGTACTAGAATGAACAATTCCATTTATTGTGATGTCATAAAGATGCTGTCAATGTTGAATTTCATTGGCTGTACAGTATGCTGCCATTATACTGTATATATATTTTTACAGGGCTGGTAGCACGACGTCACAGGAGGCGGGACAGGCGCCGCCAAGCTGGTAAGTATTGTCAAATACAGTGGTGTACAGTACATAGTGATTTCTATAGTCCCAACCCCCTGTCCTGACCATCACAGATAACTCGCTGCAATCCGTTAATGTTAAGAATGTCTGTTTACAAAACTAAATGAAAATATTAAACACAAAGTATAAATAACATTGTAGATAGCTGAATACCCGTGCTTCGCTACGGGATGAGGATGGTAAATTCCAGTGATAGTTGTTTGTTAATTTACGTTTGTTGGCGATCTAGTATATAGTAGAGATGAGCGCCTGACATTTTTCGGGTTTTGTGTTTTGGTTTTGGGTTCGGTTCCGCGGCCGTGTTTTGGGTTCGAACGCGTTTTGGCAAAACCTCACCGAATTTTTTTTGTCGGATTCGGGTGTGATTTGGATTCGGGTGTTTTTTCCCAAAAACACTAAAAAACAGCTTAAATCATAGAATTTGGGGGTCATTTTGATCCCAAAGTATTATTAACCTCAAAAACCATAATTTACACTCATTTTCAGTCTATTCTGAATACCTCACACCTCACAATATTATTTTTAGTCCTAAAATTTGCACCGAGGTCGCTGTGTGAGTAAGATAAGCGACCCTAGTGGCCGACACAAACACCGGGCCCATCTAGGAGTGGCACTGCAGTGTCACGCAGGATGTCCCTTCCAAAAAACCCTCCCCAAACAGCACATGACGCAAAGAAAAAAAGAGGCGCAATGAGGTAGCTGTGTGAGTAAGATTAGCGACCCTAGTGGCCGACACAAACACCGGGCCCATCTAGGAGTGGCACTGCAGTGTCACGCAGGATGGCCCTTCCAAAAAACCCTCCCCAAACAGCACATGACGCAAAGAAAAAAAGAGGCGCAATGAGGTAGCTGACTGTGTGAGTAAGATTAGCGACCCTAGTGGCCGACACAAACACCGGGCCCATCTAGGAGTGGCACTGCAGTGTCACGCAGGATGGCCCTTCCAAAAAACCCTCCCCAAACAGCACATGACGCAAAGAAAAAAAGAGGCGCAATGAGGTAGCTGACTGTGTGAGTAAGATTAGCGACCCTAGTGGCCGACACAAACACCGGGCCCATCTAGGAGTGGCACTGCAGTGTCACGCAGGATGTCCCTTCCAAAAAACCCTCCCCAAACAGCACATGACGCAAAGAAAAAAAGAGGCGCAATGAGGTAGCTGTGTGAGTAAGATTAGCGACCCTAGTGGCCGACACAAACACCGGGCCCATTTAGGAGTGGCACTGCAGTGTCACGCAGGATGTCCCTTCCAAAAAACCCTCCCCAATCAGCACATGATGCAAAGAAAAAGAAAAGAAAAAAGAGGTGCAAGATGGAATTATCCTTGGGCCCTCCCACCCACCCTTATGTTGTATAAACAAAACAGGACATGCACACTTTAACCAACCCATCATTTCAGTGACAGGGTCTGCCACACGACTGTGACTGATATGACGGGTTGGTTTGGACCCCCCCCAAAAAAGAAGCAATTAATCTCTCCTTGCACAAACTGGCTCTACAGAGGCAAGATGTCCACCTCATCTTCACCCTCCGATATATCACCGTGTACATCCCCCTCCTCACAGATTATCAATTCGTCCCCACTGGAATCCACCATCTCAGCTCCCTGTGTACTTTGTGGAGGCAATTGCTGCTGGTCAATGTCTCCGCGGAGGAATTGATTATAATTCATTTTAATGAACATCATCTTCTCCACATTTTCTGGATGTAACCTCGTACGCCGATTGCTGACAAGGTGAGCGGCGGCACTAAACACTCTTTCGGAGTACACACTTGTGGGAGGGCAACTTAGGTAGAATAAAGCCAGTTTGTGCAAGGGCCTCCAAATTGCCTCTTTTTCCTGCCAGTATAAGTACGGACTGTGTGACGTGCCTACTTGGATGCGGTCACTCATATAATCCTCCACCATTCTATCAATGTTGAGAGAATCATATGCAGTGACAGTAGACGACATGTCCGTAATCGTTGTCAGGTCCTTCAGTCCGGACCAGATGTCAGCATCAGCAGTCGCTCCAGACTGCCCTGCATCACCGCCAGCGGGTGGGCTCGGAATTCTGAGCCTTTTCCTCGCACCCCCAGTTGCGGGAGAATGTGAAGGAGGAGATGTTGACAGGTCGCGTTCCGCTTGACTTGACAATTTTGTCACCAGCAGGTCTTTCAACCCCAGCAGACCTGTGTCTGCCGGAAAGAGAGATCCAAGGTAGGCTTTAAATCTAGGATCGAGCACGGTGGCCAAAATGTAGTGCTCTGATTTCAACAGATTGACCACCCGTGAATCCTTGTTAAGCGAATTAAGGGCTGCATCCACAAGTCCCACATGCCTAGCGGAATCGCTCCCTTTTAGCTCCTTCTTCAATGCCTCCAGCTTCTTCTGCAAAAGCCTGATGAGGGGAATGACCTGACTCAGGCTGGCAGTGTCTGAACTGACTTCACGTGTGGCAAGTTCAAAGGGCATCAGAACCTTGCACAACGTTGAAATCATTCTCCACTGCACTTGAGACAGGTGCATTCCATCTCCTATATCGTGCTCAATTGTATAGGCTTGAATGGCCTTTTGCTGCTCCTCCAACCTCTGAAGCATATAGAGGGTTGAATTCCACCTCGTTACCACTTCTTGCTTCAGATGATGGCAGGGCAGGTTCAGTAGTTTTTGGTGGTGCTCCAGTCTTCTGTACGTGGTGCCTGTACGCCGAAAGTGTCCCGCAATTTTTCTGGCCACCGACAGCATCTCTTGCACGCCCCTGTCGTTTTTTAAAAAATTCTGCACCACCAAATTCAAGGTATGTGCAAAACATGGGACGTGCTGGAATTTGCCCATATTTAATGCACACACAATATTGCTGGCGTTGTCCGATGCCACAAATCCACAGGAGAGTCCAATTGGGGTAAGCCATTCCGCGATGATCTTCCTCAGTTGCCGTAAGAGGTTTTCAGCTGTGTGCGTATTCTGGAAAGCGGTGATACAAAGCGTAGCCTGCCTAGGAAAGAGTTGGCGTTTGCGAGATGCTGCTACTGGTGCCGCCGCTGCTGTTCTTGCGGCGGGAGTCCATACATCTACCCAGTGGGCTGTCACAGTCATATAGTCCTGACCCTGCCCTGCTCCACTTGTCCACATGTCCGTGGTTAAGTGGACATTGGGTACAACTGCATTTTTTAGGAGACTGGTGAGTCTTTTTCTGACGTCCGTGTACATTCTCGGTATCGCCTGCCTAGAGAAGTGGAACCTAGATGGTATTTGGTAACGGGGGCACACTGCCTCAATAAATTGTCTAGTTCCCTGTGAACTAACGGCGGATACCGGACGCACGTCTAACACCAACATAGTTGTCAAGGACTCAGTTATCCGCTTTGCAGTAGGATGACTGCTGTGATATTTCATCTTCCTCGCAAAGGACTGTTGAACAGTCAATTGCTTACTGGAAGTAGTACAAGTGGGCTTACGACTTCCCCTCTGGGATGACCATCGACTCCCAGCGGCAACAACAGCAGCGCCAGCAGCAGTAGGCGTTACACGCAAGGATGCATCGGAGGAATCCCAGGCAGGAGAGGACTCGTCAGACTTGCCAGTGACATGGCCTGCAGGACTATTGGCATTCCTGGGGAAGGAGGAAATTGACACTGAGGGAGTTGGTGGGGTGGTTTGCGTGAGCTTGGTTACAAGAGGAAGGGATTTACTGGTCAGTGGACTGCTTCCGCTGTCACCCAAAGTTTTTGAACTTGTCACTGACTTATTATGAATGCGCTGCAGGTGACGTATAAGGGAGGATGTTCCGAGGTGGTTAACGTCCTTACCCCTACTTATTACAGCTTGACAAAGGGAACACACGGCTTGACACCTGTTGTCCGCATTTCTGGTGAAATACCTCCACACCGAAGAGCTGATTTTTTTGGTATTTTCACCTGGCATGTCAACGGCCATATTCCTCCCACGGACAACAGGTGTCTCCCCGGGTGCCTGACTTAAACAAACCACCTCACCATCAGAATCCTCCTGGTCAATTTCCTCCCCAGCGCCAGCAACACCCATATCCTCCTCATCCTGGTGTACTTCAACACTGACATCTTCAATCTGACTATCAGGAACTGGACTGCGGGTGCTCCTTCCAGCACTTGCAGGGGGCGTGCAAATGGTGGAAGGCGCATGCTCTTCACGTCCAGTGTTGGGAAGGTCAGGCATCGCAACCGACACAATTGGACTCTCCTTGTGGATTTGGGATTTCAAAGAACGCACAGTTCTTTGCGGTGCTTTTGCCAGCTTGAGTCTTTTCAGTTTTCTAGCGAGAGGCTGAGTGCTTCCATCCTCATGTGAAGCTGAACCACTAGCCATGAACATAGGCCAGGGCCTCAGCCGTTCCTTGCCACTCCGTGTGGTAAATGGCATATTGGCAAGTTTACGCTTCTCCTCCGACAATTTTATTTTAGGTTTTGGAGTCCTTTTTTTACTGATATTTGGTGTTTTGGTTTTGACATGCTCTGTACTATGCCATTGGGCATCGGCCTTGGCAGACGACGTTGCTGGCATTTCATCGTCTCGGCCATGACTAGTGGCAGCAGCTTCAGCACGAGGTGGAAGTGGATCTTGATCTTTCCCTAATTTTGGAACCTCAACATTTTTGTTCTCCATATTTTAATAGGCACAACTAAAAGGCACCTCAGGTAAACAATGCAGATGGATGGATTGGATACTAGTATACAATTATGGACGGGCTGCCGAGTGCCGACACAGAGGTAGCCACAGCCGTGAACTACCGCACTGTACTGTGTCTGCTGCTAATATATAGACTGGTTGATAAAGAGATAGTATACTCGTAACTAGTATGTATGTATAAAGAAAGAAAAAAAAACCACGGTTAGGTCACTGGTATATACAATTATGGACGGGCTGCCGAGTGCCGACACAGAGGTAGCCACAGCCGTGAACTACCGCACTGTACTGTGTCTGCTGCTAATATATTGACTGGTTGATAAAGAGATAGTATACTCGTAACTAGTATGTATGTATAAAGAAAGAAAAAAAAACCACGGTTAGGTCACTGGTATATACAATTATGGACGGGCTGCCGAGTGCCGACACAGAGGTAGCCACAGCCGTGAACTACCGCACTGTACACTGGTTGATAAAGAGATAGTAGTATACTCGTAACAACTAGTATGACGACGGTATAAAGAATGAAAAAAAAACCACGGTTAGGTGGTATATAATACAATTATGGTTGGACGGACTGCCTGCCGAGTGCCGACACAGAGGTAGCCACAGCCGTGAACTACCGCACTGTACACTGGTTGATAAAGAGATAGTAGTATACTCGTAACAACTAGTATGACGACGGTATAAAGAATGAAAAAAAAACCACGGTTAGGTGGTATATAATACAATTATGGTTGGACGGACTGCCTGCCGAGTGCCGACACAGAGGTAGCCACAGCCGTGAACTACCGCACTGTACACTGGTTGATAAAGAGATAGTAGTATACTCGTAACAACTAGTATGACGACGGTATAAAGAACGAAAAAAAAACCACGGTTAGGTGGTATATATTATAATACAATTATGGATGGACGGACTGCCTGCCGAGTTCCGACACAGAGGTAGCCACAGCCGTGAACTACCGCACTGTACACTGGTTGATAAAGAGATAGTAGTATACTCGTAACAACTAGTATGACGACGGTATAAAGAACGAAAAAAAAACCACGGTTAGGTGGTATATATTATAATACAATTATGGATGGACGGACTGCCTGCCGAGTTCCGACACAGAGGTAGCCACAGCCGTGAACTACCGCACTGTACACTGGTTGATAAAGAGATAGTAGTATACTCGTAACAACAAGTATGACTATGACGACGGTATAAAGAAAGAAAAAAAAAACCACGGTTAGGTGGTATATAATACAATTATGGATGGACGGACTGCCTGCCGAGTGCCGACACAGAGGTAGCCACAGCCGTGAACTACCGCACTGTACTGTGTCTGCTGCTAATATAGACTGGTTGATAAAGAGATAGTATACAATACTACTAATATACTGGTGGTCAGGCACTGGTCACCACTAGTCACACTGGCAGTGGCACTCCTGCAGCAAAAGTGTGCACTGTTTAATTTTAATATAATATTATTTATCATGTACTCCTGGCTCCTGCTATAACAACCTGCAGTGCTCCCCAGTCTCCCCCACAATTATAAGCTTTATATACAATACATTGATGTGCAGCACACTGGGCTGAGCAGTGCACACAGACTGAGTCACTGTGTGACTGTGTATCGTTTTTTTCAGGCAGAGAACGGATATATTAAATAAAACAAACAACTGCACTGTCTCTGGTGGTCACTGGTCACTGTGGTCGTCAGTCACTAAACTCTGTCTGCACTCTGCACTCTCTTCTAATCTACAGTATCACAGCAATCTCTCTCTCTCTCTTCTAAATCTAATCTAAATGGAGAGGACGCCAGCCACGTCCTCTCCCTATCAATCTCAATGCACGTGTGAAAATGGCGGCGACGCGCGGCTCCTTATATAGAATCCGAGTCTCGCGAGAATCCGACAGCGTCATGATGACGTTCGGGCGCGCTCGGGTTAACCGAGCAAGGCGGGAAGATCTGAGTCGCTCGGACCCGTGAAAAAAAAAGTGAAGTTCGTGCGGGTTCGGATTCAAAGAAACCGAACCCGCTCATCTCTAGTATATAGTACTGTATACTATAAGCATACTGTATCTTGCCTCTCTGATGCAGATTGTTTATTGGCCGGACCCCTTTTTGGTCCTGGATACTGTACAGTACATGTTTCAAATTGACAGCTTCACTTACAGTACTGTTATTTTTTTCCCCACAGTACCACCACCACCACCACCACCACCACCACCACCACCACCTGCTGCGCTGCCAGGTATTGTGTAACGAGAATTCTGGTGCTACTGTCATCGTTGTTACACTACTGTACATGTGTCCTGGATACTGTACAGTACATGTTTCCAATTGACAGCTTCACTTACAGTACTGTTATTTTTTTTCCCACAGTACCAACACCACCACCACCACCACCACCTGCTGCGCTGCCAGGTATTGTGTAACGAGAATTCTGGTGTGACTGTCATCGTTACACTACTGTACATGTGTCCTGGATACTGTACAGTACATGTTTCCAATTGACAGCTTCACTTACAGTACTGTTATTTTTTTTCCCACAGTACCAACACCACCACCACCACCACCACCACCACCACCACCTGCTGCGCTGCCAGGTATTGTGTAACGAGAATTCTGGTGCTACTGTCATCGTTGTTACACTACTGTACATGTGTCCTGGATACTGTACAGTACATGTTTCCAATTGACAGCTTCACTTACAGTACTGTTATTTTTTTTCCCACAGTACCAACACCACCACCACCACCACCACCACCTGCTGCGCTGCCAGGTATTGTGTAACGAGAATTCTGGTGTGACTGTCATCGTTACACTACTGTACATGTGTCCTGGATACTGTACAGTACATGTTTCCAATTGACAGCTTCACTTACAGTACTGTTATTTTTTTCCCCACAGTACCAACACCACCACCACCACCACCACCACCACCTGCTGCGCTGCCAGGTATTGTGTAACGAGAATTCTGGTGCTACTGTCATCGTTACACTACTGTACATGTGTCCTGGATACTGTACAGTACATGTTTCCAATTGACAGCTTCACTTACAGTACTGTTATTTTTTTTCCCACAGTACCAACACCACCACCACCACCTGCTGCGCTGCCAGGTATTGTGTAACGAGAATTCTGGTGTGACTGTCATCGTTACACTACTGTACATGTGTCCTGGATACTGTACAGTACATGTTTCCAATTGACAGCTTCACTTACAGTACTGTTATTTTTTTCCCACAGTACCACCACCACCACCACCACCACCACCACCACCTGCTGCGCTGCCAGGTATTGTGTAACGAGAATTCTGGTGCTACTGTCATCGTTGTTACACTACTGTACATGTGTCCTGGATACTGTACAGTACATGTTTCCAATTGACAGCTTCACTTACAGTACTGTTATTTTTTTTCCCACAGTACCAACACCACCACCACCACCTGCTGCGCTGCCAGGTATTGTGTAACGAGAATTCTGGTGTGACTGTCATCGTTACACTACTGTACATGTGTCCTGGATACTGTACAGTACATGTTTCCAATTGACAGCTTCACTTACAGTACTGTTATTTTTTTTCCCACAGTACCAACACCACCACCACCTGCCCACCAGCACCAGACTGGCACGGAGGAGGCGCCGCCGACACCATCCGAGAGCTCCGGAAGTGGTAATAATTACTTTTTGTTACAGACACACTAGTTTCCTACAGTATTACTGTAATTTTTGTATTTTACAATACTTGTCATCTTTTACACACAGACCGCCTCGTAATTGATACGGAGGCGGAGGAGGATCTCATTTACGTTGAGTCGGGGGAGGAAGAGGAGCCAGATTATAGTAAGTACAGTAGGATTTTCTCAAGCCCATTCTTAAAAGTATTGACCAAGTCCACTTTTATTACTTTTCAGGCAGGGAATTCCAAACATGTACTGTACAGTATTTCCCTCACTGTGAAGACCCCTTTTCGCCTCTGTGCGAAATCGCCTCTACTTCAACAAGAGTTACTGTGCACGTGTCCTCTGTGTCCATCTTATCAAAAACAGTTCCTGTGTATTGTCCCCTTACTGTATACAGTATATTTGTAAAGGTTAATCATGTCCCCTCTTAATCTCCTCTTTTCCAATGTAAACATGCCTAGCCTGCCTTTCCTTGTATTCCATCTTCTCAATCCACTTCATCACTTTGGTCGCCCGCCTCTAAACCTTTTGTAGTTCCACGATATCCATTTTGTATTATGGTGCCCAAAATTGTGCATCCTACCCACCCTCCACTAGCCTAACCCTCCAATCATACTCTGAATCCACACTCTGCATTCTGAATGTCGGGATCCAGACAGCAGGTCTTTTAAATACAGTACTGTATGTCCCCTACCACTGGACAGTCATTCTGCTCCTACTGTATTATGAATATATCTCTGCCTCCTGTAGCACTGTACTACTGTGCAATTTTGTAGTAACTGTACTCTACTGTATTTTGTTTATAATATTTTTTTATTTTCAACTCAGTAATTATTGACAGTGAGGAGGAAGAGAATAAACCCTCTCCCCAACTTGGTAAGTAAACTGCAGTATTGTACTGTACTGTACATTGTGTTAAACCAATGGGTTGGGTTTGCGTGACCAGCAGTCAGGATTCTAGCGGTCAGGTGACCGACAGTGGCATCCTGATTGCAGCAATCCCAACAGGGTGAGGTACGGTATCCTAACCCTCCTCCACTACCCCCTGATTCTGGCCTCGACATTCTCGTCTCTGTGTGCGAAATCTACTCTCCTCCTCCAATTCCTGACTGAATTTTTGCTTTACTGTATTCAACACAGAATACAAAAGTATATTTCATGGAATTTTTGCTTTCACAGGCCCTACACTGTCACAGGCGGTGGCGGAGGAGGAGGACCAGGACTCTATGTCCATCACCACACTGCACCCATTAAGTAAGTCCAGTCCGGTACATCTTGCCTCTGTAGAGCCAGTTTGAGCAAGGAGAGATTTATTGCTTCTTTTTTTGGTGGGGGCCCAAACCAACCAGTCATTTCAGCCACAGTCGTGTGGCAGACCCTGTTTATATAACATAAGGGTGGTTGGGAGGGCCCAATCACAATTCCATCTTGCACCTCTTTTTTTATTTATTTATCTTTGCATCATGTCCATCATTCAAAAGTACAGTATGCTCTGTGATTGGTGTAAGGATGAATGCGCCTATATTGGCACCAATCACAGCGGTAAGAATTCCTTTTGTGTGAATGTGAATAAAAGAGCGTCTCAGTCACCGCCCGCTACCCACTTTGCAAAGCTACAGTATTTCCTCGTAAGCAGACTTGCTGTCTGGATCTTCTCCGACCTTTCAGAAATCTCCTGATAATTTGCTCTCTGTTTCTGCCTTCGAAAACTTCTGCTAGGCTCACGTGTTCCAGCTCATTGACACAGTTTCGTCATACAGTATTTGACCGGTAATTCTTTCATTTACGGTTTACAATTATTTATATACGTAAATGATGAATGTCCCTGTGCATTGCTCCCTGGCCTGTACAACTTATCCCGGTGTATTTTAAAATGTATACCATCTCTCACTCCATATTTGAGCGCTGCCACGTGCTGGGAGTTCACGGTCGGCGGCCATTTTGTCACGTTGCTAAGCGATCCAGCTCGGTATACCGTAATGTGCATAGACCTCGCTTATCCCGGTGTAATTGAGCTAGGGGATTGTGACGCTCCTTCAGCATTGCCCCCTGGACTGTGAAATGTATGCCATACTGTATCTCACTACATATCCGAGCGCTGCCACGTGCTGGGAGTTCACGGTCGGCGGCCATTTTGTCACGTTGCTAAGCGATCCAGCTTGGTATACCGTAATGTGCATAGACCTCGCTTATCCCAATGTAATTGAGCTAGGGGATTGTGACGCTCCTTCAGCATTGCCCCCTGGACTGTGAAATGTATGCCATACTGTATCTCACTACATATCCGAGCGCTGCCACCTGCTGGGAGTTCACGGTCGGTGGCCATTTTGTCAGGTTGCTAAGCGATCCAGCTTGGTATACCGTAATGTGCATAGACCTCGCTTATCCCGGTGTAATTGAGCTAGGGGATTGTGACGCTCCTTCAGCATTGCCCCCTGGACTGTGAAATGTATGCCATACTGTATCTCACTACATATCCGAGCGCTGCCACGTGCTGGGGGTTCACGGTCGGTGGCCATTTTTAGTGTGCATAGAACTCGCTTATCCACATAGGCCCCTGTGTTTTTAACTACTATATTGAGATGAACATTTCTAGGCCTACAGTATTTAATATACAGTAAGCAGCATTGTTGTTAGGCAATAATTGAAGAATTTACATACAGTACTGACATGTACTGTATGTAATGCTTGTACATCATGTCAGTCGACCCTTATGCTGTACACTACTGTAAGTCTCACAGGGCCCATGCACTTCCAAGGAGGGTTATTTACTGTACTGTATCTGTTTCATACAGGAAACTAATTGCAGTCCATAACACTGAAGTGGTATTTTCAGTACTGTACAGTATACAATACTTAAATTTGAACATCAGGTACTGGATAGTAAACATGTACAGTATTAACTTCTATCATAAAACTCTTATGCATTTTCAGATGTGTAAATTTTAGACTACAGTATTCACAAATGTTTTTTCTCCATACAGGAATTATAGTTGGACAACATGCCAGTAACTATCAACAAAACGATGAGCAAGATAATCGCCAACATGAAAAAAGAAAAGAAAACCATCAAAGAGATCCATGCATGGCTCAAGGAAAGTGGCATTATAGTCACTTTAGAAACGGTGCGCTATCATGCATTCGAGAGAACAACGCCCAGATTTGTATTTCCTACAAAATGCACATGGTACGTACTGTACACTACTGTAATGTTTAAATGACTTGCTTTATACCATAAACAATTTTTTGGAAATAAAATAAAAACTTCATCAATTGTAACTGTGATTGTGCTGTTCATGAATTCATATTTTTCATACTGTATTGTACTGTAGGAGAGTGCAACAAATTGTGGAGGAACTAACTCGTGAGGATGATGAGCGTACTGCTTTGCAAATAAAACGAATTCTCCATTCCAAGTATGACTTGGACATATCGGCCACCAGCATCAGAAGGATGCGACGGAAAATGGGATGGACCTTTGGCGCAACAAGGTAAAATACTGAAAGCAGTATAAACCATACAGTAAATGCACTGTTAATAATCCCTTGATACGTGATATAACAATGCCATAAATCATTATACAGAGTGTGTACTTTATACTATATACAGTATGTGTGTGTGTATATACTGTATATATTCTATCCCAAAAGAGATACCTACTGTATAGGCACTCAGAGACAGCAATGAAGCATTGCCGGCTTATTGTGATGATTACATACTGTATACTGTGTGTGTGTGTGTGTGTATGTACAGTATGTATATATATATTACTCTGTATGTACCTTAATGTACTGTATGTACAGTTTAATGTATACAGTAGGTATATAATACAGTATACTGCACATACAGTCTACTGTATATACAGTAATCTGTAAATCTGTAATTTCATAACTGTATCTGATTTCATTATTTTTGGCTCTTCACAGGATATCTCCAATGATAAGAGATGTGAATAAAGAAAAGAGAGTGGAACAGGCACGGCGATGGATTGAGAGTGGTGAAACATTTGATGATGTCATTTTCACAGATGAATCGTCTGTTGCCCTTGAGCGGTTCTCCAGAATGTCATTCAGGAAACGTAACCATATCTCTTTAAAACCACGCCCAAAGCATCCATTGAAAGTCCATGTATGGGGAGGCATATCACGATTAGGAGCTGGTCCCCTATTATTTTTCGAAGGTACAGTATTATACTTTATTCTGTGCCTGTGTTCTGTAAAAATACATGCTGTACTGTAGAGTACGTGTAACTGCACAATAAAAGGAGTTGCTTATTAATGAACAACATTTTTTGATTTCTGTAGGGATCATGGATAAGAAATTTTTCCAAGAAACAATAGTAGAGGAATGTATGGTGCCATTTGTGAATAAATATTACCCAACTCACCATAGGATATTCCAAGACAATGATCCTAAACACTCCTTCTCAGCCAAATTTATGGAAGAGAAAGGTATGAATTGGGAACGCACACCACCAGAGTGAGTATTCTTTCAACAGTGTACAAGTAAAATTTTGGATAGCACTCTAGTACTGTAAAAAAAAATTTTGTTTAATAAACAGTACAATATTGTATGTTTAATTTTCTCTATTTACTGTAATGTCATTAATTTTTTCTATACGCTTTTTTTTTATTTTTATATAGATCACCAGACATGAACCCAATCGAATTAGTGTGGGCTCAATTGAAGAGGTACATTAGGAGTGTTGCAAAGCCAACAACAAAACAGCAACTGGTGGATGGGATAAAGAAATTTTGGCTAGAAGTACTCACACCTGAACATTGTAATAATTATATAAATCACCTGTATAAAGTATTACCTGTTGTAGTCGAAAGAAATGGTCAAGCCACAAATATGTAGTTCTGTACTGTATTTTCTGTTTAAAATTTAAAATTGGTGCATTATTAAAAAAAATTATAAAATTGCCTTTGTCTGATTATTGCATAAACTAATGTAGAATATTATACAGTAGTAATGTTATTGATGTGTATGAACAGTTATTTTCAGTTTTATAAGTCCTGAATAAGAGTACTGTACATTTTGATCAGTGCAGTACATGGAATCGGATGTTGTAATACTTTTTTTTTTACATTAATATTGATGTTTTTCCAATAAATATTCAATTTTACAGTATGGTACGGTACAGTACATGAGGGTACCTGTACAGTATGATACGTCATTATGGGGGAGAAATACTGTATCCACTAAATGTACAGTAAAATGTTTTTTTCTTATTACAAACACACAAATGCATCTCAGATGGAAATATGCTATACACAGCAGACAGCTTATGGTGACAGAACTTCCCTACTGTATCCCCACCCATAGTCGTGGTATATTTTAGATTGCCTAATGAGACACTCCTGCAGCATTGCCAATGATTCATGTAAAACCTGTGTGCAAACAGTATCTGTATTGAATGCAAAGTACAGTAAGAGTACAGTATACAGTATTATCAGAGCCAAACCTGACCAACATGATGCCCTAGGCTAGATTTTGGCTGATGCCCTCTTGCACAGATGCTACGTAGTTCCGCCTCTAACCCTGCACCCCTTTCCCAGCACCATCACCCATTTTGGCGCTCCTACCCCCTATAATCTAAATAAGAACAATGTGCACATTTAGTGCCAGCCCAAAACAGTGTACAGTATGTTCTTGCTGGGAAGGGGCATGGTAACACAATAATACCCGAAGATGAAATGACACAACACAGTACTGCAACTTTATTCACATTATATCATGCAGTGGTGTCTCTTATTCTCATGACATCATATCATAGTACCACATTACTCCTAACAGTAATGCCCCTTATTCACATTACACCCCACCACATTCATCTTTATTTACATTAGACCACAGGTTCTCAAACTCAGTCCTCAGGACCCCACACAGTGCAGGTTTTGCAGGTCTCACAGAATCACAAGTGAAAAAATTAGCTCCACCTACTGTATGGACCTTCTAAAATGTGTCAGTTAGTAATGAATACATCTGTGCACTTGCTGGTTTACCTGCAAAACATGCACTGTGTGGGGTCCTGAGGACCAAGTTTGAGAACCACTGCATTAGACCATGCAGTAGTGCCCTTTCCTTATGTTACACCAGAAAATATTGTAGTACACCTTATACACATACAGTACAGTAATGCCACACATTAGTAATGCATTTCATATTTAAATTTTCTGATTTAATTTCATAGAGCCGCAGTCACTCACAGAATATAGGCATGTACTGTAGCATCTCATTTTATTCAGCAGAAGCTGATTATTCCCGTTTGGCTAGTTTGCCGCCTCTGTACAGTATATTACAATAGAAAAAAGTTATAGTGTCAGTGAAAAAAGCACCTCATGACAGATACTGTACACAAGCTCATGTCTAAATACTGTATACTGTAAGCAGTGACATTAAGGTGTACAGTACTGTATATGCAATTGCGGTCGAATTCCGGCAGGAATACGGAAAAAATGGACACGGGATCCCCCATCTTTTTAGAACCAGCACCGGGCTCTGCGCCTGGTCCTGGTGCAAAAAATAAGGGGGACAAAAAAGCGTAGGGGTTCCCCATATTTTTTGAATCAGCACTGGGCTCCACTAGCTGGACAGATAATGCACAGCCGGGGGACACTTTTATACCGGTCCCTGCGGCCATGGAATTAAATACCCAACTGGTCACACCTGGCCGGGGTACCCTGGAGGAGTGGGGGCCCCTTAAATCAAGGGGACCCCCCCTCCAGCCACTCGATTATCTCTATCACCCCTGTGTATTGTAGCTAGGGGATTGTGACGCTCCTTCAGCATTGCCCCGTAGCCTGCAAAATCTGTGCTGTTATTTGCTCCATAGCTGAGTGCCTCCTAGGAGCTAGGAGTCACAGGCGGTAGCCATTTCAATTGAGTCTGCCCTGCTATAGAATTGTATGTGTACATTACCGTACGGTGCATAGAACCTTTACAGTAGAAACTCTCCTGCAGCTTTGGCCTGCTTTACTGTATGTACTGTAAAACTTGTGTTTTGTCAGTTTGCTATGCGACCGAGCCCGGTGTAACGTACTGTAATGTGCATAGACCTCGCTTATCTCTGTGTATTTTGGCTAGGGGATTGTGACGCTCCTTCAGCATCGCCCCGTAGCCTGCACAGCTTATGCCATTTCTCATTCCATACCCGACTGCTGCCTGCCACGAGGTGGGGGTTCAGGAGGTGGGGGTTCATGGGTAGTGGTCGTTTTGACAGTGTGCTATGCGATTGAGTCCGGTGTACCGTAATACTGTATGCAATCCTACAGTAGCTTATCCCTATCTCCCCTGTGTATTTTGGTTAGGGGATTGTGACGCTCCTTCAGCATTGCCCCATAACCTGCACAAGGGTTCAGGGGCGGCGGCCATTTTGCCAGTGTGCTACAGTATGTGATCGAGTCCGGTGTACCATAATGTGCATACTGTGTATTTTAGCTAGGGGATTGTGACGCTCCTTCAGCATTGCCCCATAGTCTGTACAATCTGGACTATTACTTGCTCCGTAGCCTAGGGCCTCTGTGGGGCAAGGAGTCATAGGTGGTAGCCATTTCTATTCAGTCTGCCCAGCTACAGAATTGTATGTGTACTGTACGGAGCATAGAACCTTAACCTGCATAGAACCTGCACATTATGGTACACCGGACTCGATCGCATAGAACCGCTCATGCAGCTTTGCCCTGGTTTATGTGAATAAAAATAATAATAAAGTGTCTGAAAAAAAATAACATGCATTCGTACTTAAGGAATCGAACCCTGGACTCTGAGTATAGGAAGCGAAACACTTCACCACTTCGCCGCAGACAAATGTATAAATCCGTTGGTTTTGATTATGCTGTAATGGCTACGGGATTAGGACGATAACATACTGTACAAAATTCCTAATCTTGAGAGGCAATAGTGAACTTGTAACACACATCCATTTGCGACAGTGTACACTACTGGTTTTACAGTACTGTATGTTTTGTCTGCGGGACTTGGACGCTCACATACAGTATTCATAAAGTATTGTAGATGGATCATATACTGTATGCTGTACTATTTGCGTCGGTGTCGTATATACAGTACTGTATTAAATAATGCAGCGTAATGAGTATTTACTGTATGCAGCGTAATGAGACGCTTAGTAAAGTAGTCCTTATTATATATTTCAGTATTGTATTTTACGGGAGACCACACGCATGCGCAGTGGTGATTGTAAAAGGCGACATCTGGTGGATGATCGCAGGTATTACACGTAAAGGTAACGCCAAACGCTCTGTCTGCCTCCGTGCGATTAGGTACGCCTCTCTGTGACTAGGCGCGCCTCCCTACGCTGCGTATGCTCGACTGGGACAAACGCCTCAGCCAGTCAAGATAAAGGTGGCTACATCTGTAGTTTAAATTTGAAATAACAGTATTTAAGGAAGTAAGTGTAAAGACACGAACAAAGGTCTGCATAAAAGTTTATACAGAACAAGTTGTGTCTAGTGGGCAATAGTAGGTAGTATTGCTCACATTTATAGAGTTGTGTGATTTGTTTTATTGCGGACGCACGGTTTTGTACACGTGTCTTGGACAAAGTACAGAACTGCGCACGCAGCGTAAAAGACACGCACAGTCGCGTGTTTACGCAAAGTGCGTAAGAGTGCGGACGATAAGTACAAATTACATGATAGTTTCATTCAGTTAAAAGGTGGGACAGTAGCCATGCTACAATAGTACATAACTATCCGGTTTCTAAAACAGATTAGTATAAAACTTTTGTTTAAACTATTGCCTCTGGGGGTAAAGCTGCCGACCAGAACTAGTGAAAAAATTTCTGTACAGAAAAACAAAGCATATTTGAATGAGTGAAAGCAGGAGTGAGTGAGTTGAACCCCATGGAATTCGGGATCCCGTCATTTGGTACACCAAGTAAGTGGAGGCTTGGCGGCGTGAGGCAGCTGACTCATGTTAGTATAGATTGAAATACGCAAATCGTGAGGAGATTTGCAAAGGAGCATAATAGGGAATTGTGCATTGTGTAGTATTGAAGTAAAAAGGTTTTTTGTTACGCTCCGGCTGAGGGTCGCAGTTTGTACATCGACTCGTGGTCGTACGGCAGATAGGGAACAAGTACCTATACATCGTGCGATTGAACCACGCGTTTGTGGGTGCGATATATAGCGCAACTTGATACTTTCTTTTTACGAGTTTTTGCGTAAAATCGCTGTATCATTAGCGCTGTGTAGAGCAAACGCAAGCGTGATTTGTGTATAAAAAGTGCATAGGGAGTTTTCGCTGGTCTCTCTCAGGAAAATCTCCAGCGGTGGATATTTGCTGGAAAGGGTAAATCACTCCTAACACTTCCAGTAAATATAAACCAATTAGATCGACCTCACTGGGTACGCGGTGGTCCCTATTGGAGTGAGTTGTGGTACTCGGTGGAGAAGGAGTGGGTGAAAGCGCTCTAAGAACTTTCACCGTCTATCCGTGTCGTGCAATTGGGGATTGTGTAAAAGGAAAAAATCCGCAATGGGATCCAATTGCACAAGCGGTGGACGTATGGTAGCCAGGGTTCAGGCAGAAGAGTTGGGAGCGAGAAGGTCAGAATTGCGGGTGAGAGGGTCAGCAAGGTTTATTATGTGTGGAAAATATGGTCCACACACTGAAGACTTTTTGTCTGAATGGGTACGTATGACTGACAAAGATAGGGTACCATTCCCTAGGGTGGGCAGCTTTGAACCAGAGGTATTGCAGAACTTAAGGATAAGGGTAGGTCTGATAAAATCCAGAAAACTAAGGATTAGACATACGGATTGTTTAAATCTATGGCAGCAAGAGGGGGATGTGCAAAGGGAATTAGCTCGCACAGCAGGTTCCAAACCTAGCAGGAAAACAATGGCGACCGCACCACCACCACCATATATTGATTGGGAGAAAGTGGCTACAAGCAATGGTGCATTGGTACAGGATAGGAATGTGATTGATAAATGTACTAACGCTAACCCTTGCCAGTTGTATCCCATTTTAAATTTTCCCAAGGACTGTGAGCAGGAAGATGAGCCCAGCACGATATCGGCACTCTCTCTAGCAGCCTCCAAAAATGACACCCAGGTGGGCATGGCCCAACCACCAAAAGTTCTAGCAAGGCCCCCTAGCATAGGGAAAAGTGAGGTCATGTCCACAGGTAAGTACGGCACCATACACTATGCAGAAACAATAGCTCCTCACATTATAGAATCAAACCAGAATGATGTAATTGAATTAAATCATGTTAGGGTAATTGCAGTCCCCAATGGGAAGACTGATGCTCAGGAAGTAACTCCCATCAGGAACATTGCCATGCATTGTTCTTGGTCCCGAGCAGAGTTAAGGTCAATTATGTCAGAATTTCCTGATCACAGAAAAGATCTAGTCGGATGCCAGAAGTTTGTTAAAGAGTTAGGTAACGCCCATGAGCCCACAAATAAAGATTGGCGAACAGTGCTACGGGTGTGTTTACCCTCAAATATTGACACTACGAAATTCATAACCGATTGTAAGTTAGACGCAGAGGTACCTCTCACTGATGAATACAATCAGGAGAATGTACGACAAATCAATCTGCAACTAGGAGTGTATTTTCCTACTGTTGTCAAATGGAATAAGATCTTCTCCATAAGACAAAAGGAAGGTGAAATGGCATCCGAATATTTCCAGCGAGCACTGCAAGAAATAGCTAGATACACTGGGATCGAGGACGTTAAAGATAATGCACATCACAGGGAGGTAGCCGTTTCTGTATTAATGGATGTGTTAAAGAAGGCACTGAGAACAAGAGTAAAAACCTCTCTACCTAACTGGAGAGGTATCTTGGTGGCTGCATTGAGAGAGTCCGCTATCGAGTACGACCGGAACATCAGTAAGCACAGGGAGTCTCAGGGGGATAAGCTGATGACAGTAAGTATAAATGCTCTTACAACAAAACCACATCAGCCAAAACCCCAGACCCCTGATGGTAAGTCACATGTAGTAATATGTTATAATTGTCAGAAGGTAGGGCATTACTCAAGAGCATGTAAGAATACAGGGACACATAATGTATACTGACCCCCTAGACCAGGATACGAACCACACAATAATTCACATAATTGGGATCAGGGACCACATAGGAGAAATTACGAGCCACATGCAGGGGAAACAAGGAGGTACCCACCAAGTAGAGACTGGCAGATCTCCGAAAATACTCAGCTACCCCCTTCACATATCGTAGCTGCCAATATGCTGTGGGAGGGTCCCAATACACAATAGGAGTTGGGCCACACGTGTAGTCTGCAGCCAGTGAAGTTGATTGCTAGCCTTGGTAGTGAACCTGAGGTTACGGTTGATGTAGCTGGTGCACCATTACCATTTCTTGTAGATACAGGGGCGGCCAGGTCAGTGTTGAATTCCACATCAGGTGTAAAGACCACGGGAAAAATGATTTCGGCAATGGGAGTAACAGGAACGGTGCAACAATAACCTTTGAGTAGACCTGCAGAGATTACGATAGGGTCCTTGCAACCCAAACATTCTTTTCTACTGGCTGCATCGGCTCCGACTAATCTACTCGGCAGAGACTTATTGTGTAAAATGCGGTGTGTCATATATTGTACTCCTGAGGGAGTCTTCTTGGATATACCTGAGAACCATGCTCAAGAAGTACAAGATATACTAGACACCCCTCAAAGGCTAATGTCGCATTCTACTGTTATAGACGAGTGTCCATCACAGGTAGAGGAAATGATCTCGCAAATACCGGGTTCCCTTTGGACCAAAGATGGACAGGACACTGGATTGATGGCGAATGTAGCTCCAGTAGCAGTACAAGTAAAAGATGGTAGGATAGCTCCAAAAATCCTTCAGTATCCTATGAAGCCAGAGGTAGAGTTAGGAGTGTACCCTGTCATAGAGCAGCTGCTACAGCAGGGCATCCTAGTCAGAACGTCCAGCACTGCTAATAGTCCCATCTTCCCTGTGAAAAAGAGCGGGGGGAGGGGTTACAGGTTAGTGCAGGATCTAAGGAGGATAAACAAGATAGTTGAGAGCCAATTCCCAGTAGTGCCCAATCCAGCTGTCATCCTCATGCAAATTCCCTCTACTGCAAAATTCTTCACTGTCATTGACCTCTGTTCTGCTTTCTTTTCTGTCCCTCTTCACCCTGACAGCCAATACCTTTTTGGCTTTACATACAGGGGAGTACAGTACACTTGGACTCATCTTCCCCAAGGTTTCATTGACAGCCCAAGTATTTTCTCCCAGGCTTTGCATGACTGTTTACAATCCTTTCAACCTGAGAGTGGATCAGTACTAATACAGTATGTCGATGACTTATTGTTGTGTTCTGACTCACTCGAATCATCCTTGAAAGACACGAAATAGCTTCTGTTTCATCTTTCCCATACAGGACACAAGGTTTCAAAGGATAAGTCGCAGTTGTGCCGGACCAGGGTCAAATATTTGGGACACTACTTGACTCAAGGACTTAGACACCTCACCGCTGATAGAATACAGGCGATTCGCGACATGACTCTGCCACAAACTCAGCAACAGATCCGCACTTTCCTTGGACTGTGTGGGTACTGTCAAAACTGGATTCCAGGGTTCTCTATACTGGCTTTACCTTTGCAAGAAATGGTCTCTTCGAACAACCGGAACGGATCTCTCACACAAATGAGTCCGAACTGGCGTTTGAGAGACTCAAACAGTGTCTATCACAAGCACCTGCATTAGGTATGCCAGATTATGAGAAGCCCTTTGAATTGTACGGTACTGAAAGTGCTGGGTGCGCGGCAGGTGTCTTAACTCAGAGACATGGTGATACCAGCAGACCGGTAGCTTACTACAGTGCACAGTTGGACACTGTAGCACGGTCTCTCCCCACTTGCTTGCGAAGTGTTGCAGCGATAGCTTTGCTGATAAGTAAAAGCGAGGATGTAGTGTTAGGACACGACCTGACCATTCATACACCTCATGCAGTATCAGCCTTACTAAACTCTGCCCAAACCAGACATGTCTCATCTGCTCGGTTTACAAAGTGGGAATTATCACTCATGGCCCCTGTAAACATCACCATTAAGAGATACAGCTCACTAAATCCTGCAACCTACTTGCCAAGTGTGCCTGGACAGGCACAAAGGGTGGAGGATAAGAATGATGGTGAAGGAGGATTTAGTGCAGATACTGATACGCATGATTGTATGGAATACCTGAATCAGACTTTCACAGCGAGACCTGACATCAGTGACGACCCACTGGAAGGAGTAGACTTTACCTACTACACTGATGGTAGTTGCCACAGACAGACAGAATCGGGAGACTTGTGCACTGGATATGCAGTTGTAGATGACAAAGGTATCATAGCTGAACCTCTGGGCCCACCGCACTCAGCACAAGTTGCTGAGTTGGTCGCCCTAACCAGAGCATGTGAATTGGCCAAGGGTAAATCAGCTAATATATACACAGATTGTAGGTACGCCTTTGGAGTGGTGCATGATTTTGGGGCCCTATGGCGCCTCAGAAATTTCATGATGGCAGCTGGCACACTTGTAGTGCATGCGTCCCACATCAAAAGGCTTTTGACAGCAATACAGGAACCAGACAGAGTGGCTGTTATCAAGTGCAAAGCACACACTTACAACCAAGATCCAATCTCACTTGGTAACAGCCGGGCAGAAAAAGCTGCTAAATCAGCAGCAAGCACCCCCATACAAACGAACATCACATCACTGATGACATTTAACACGATCAACACACATTTGAAATGCAAAATTTGTGTTACCTACAGGAAAAGGCAGTCTGGAAGTCGAAGGGGTATGGTCAGGAGTCCTCAGGACTTTGGACAGGTGGACAAGGTAAGCCGGTGGCCCCCAGAGCCTATCTTCCAAGTCTAGCTGAGGCGGCATACGGTCTGACTCATCTGGCAAAGAGGGTATGTGCAAGTTGTTAAGAGCCTACTGGTGTGTGCCAGGATTCTCTTCTCATGCAGGTAAGAGCAATGACATGTTTTACTTGCTTGAGGAAAAATATTGGAAAGACAATACAAACAGAGCCATCCCATAACTCTCCGACAGATGGACCTTTTCAGGTAATACAAATCGATTCATACAGTTACCATCCTGTAGGAATTTTAAATATGTGTTAGTTTGTATTGATGTATTTTCCAATTGGGTAGAAGCGTTCCCTGCTGCCACAAAAACTGCTACGTTCACTGCAAAGAGAATTATGCAGGAATTTGTGTGTAGATATGGTATCCCTAGAGTAATTGAAAGTGATAAGGGTACCCACTTTACAGGTGAAGTCTTTTAGGTCATGTGCAAACTGGTGGGAATTAATAGCAAGCTACATACTCCGTACCGGCCACAGGTGAGTGCAAAGGTAGAGAGAGTGAACAGCACTATTAAGAACAAGCTGAGCAAATTAATGGCTGAAACTGTATTGTTGTGGCCAGAAGCTTTGCCACTAGTGTTGTACAGCATCAGAACCACTCCCAGGTCTCCACTTAACTTATCACCCTTTGAAATTCTTTTTGGTCGACAACCTCATGTAATGATAGATCCCCAGGATGATTTGAAATGTAATAATGAAGTGACTGTGAAATATTTGGTTGGGATGAGCCAGCAGCTGAAAAATCAACAAAGAAATTTAAAGCTGGTGATTCCTGACCTACCGAACAGTAATTGTCATAACATTGAGCCTGGGGATTATGTGATGATTCAAAATTTATTAAGCTCAGGTTGCCTCATAGACAGGTGGGAAGGACCATATCAAGTCTTGTTAACCAGCACGACAGCATTGAAGGTCGCCGAAAGAGAGACTTGGGTCCACTCATCCCACTGCAAGAAGGTCGCTGACCCGGAAAGAACTCGTGACAAAGAGCAGAGTGAGGAGAACCTCGTATCACTGGAGTGTTTGTTTAGCAAAAGTTGGGAGGCAGGACTGTTGAAAGGCATCTGAGCATGGAGAGCAATAAGATCTAGGACGGTTGTCGCACCATTTTCTTTTTTCACCACCCCCTGCATTTTCCTTTCTTTTCTCCCTCTTATTTTCCTGGATCTATCACAAGAGACTGCGTTTTGGGTCCTACTAGTAATTCTGTTTTTGATCAGGACAATTTGTTTTGGTGAGGGACCCAGAGAGGTTGAGCGGGGATCTGGAATGGGTTCTGATGGCGAGTATGAATTTGTAGGATCTCAGGAGCAGCACATCACTCGAGTAAAGGCTGGTATCAGTAAGCGCTCTGGTAGTCATGGAGCTCGGAGGCACTGTGAAGGGTTATTGTCTGATGAATATTGTATTTGTAGGAATTGTGAGAATATAGTCGAGGATGGGTGCATCCAGAGATGTCAGTCCAACCTTAATATCGACATGGACCGCCATCCATTGAGTGATTACCACTCACTAGTGGGTAAGGTCTTAAACCAGACAGAATGCTGGGTGTGCTCACAGGTACCTCAAGGTCAGAGTAAGTCAGGATTAGTACCATACCCTTTAGCAATAGATGAGGTACTCGAATTACAGGGTGGGAGACTGGTGGACAAGAAATTCAATATCTCTAGGCCCCCTAGTTTGAAGCTCCACCAGTATCATGTAGACAGGTCCTTACTGTGCTTTAATATTTCCAATTACCGAAAACCAGGAAATTGGGAAGTGATGTGGAATAATCAGACAATGACCTTTTCACACAGAGCTGATAGTATACCCATAGACTCTGAACTTGTACGCCAAACAGCCAACAGTGGGAGGTATTTTCAGTATAGGTATACCCGTGGAAGCAAGACCATGTGGGTTGGAAAAGTATTGTCAGGGTATTGTGCCCATATCATCCAGCCCGATACTTGTACTGATCAAATGAGAGAACTAGGGATTGGTTTCTTTACTTGGAAAATTTGTAATATGGTGATGTTATATTTTGTCCCCTATGTTCTCCCAGATGATGCCTATTTCATATGTGGGAGGAACGCGTACAAGTGGTTTTCCCCGAGCTCTGAGGGATTGTGTTATATTGGGAGAGTACTACCAGAGGTCATGGCCATAACCCATGATAAAATGAAAGACGTTCACCGCAGTGCTCAGGCTCCTTATACTCATACTCACTATGAACACATCATCAAGAGACACCTCATAGATAGGGCAGAGCATGCAGCCTCTGATTTGATCCACGAATCCACCGGGATTCAGTTCCTTCTCGCATTAGACATCACCCGTACTGCCAGAGGAACTATAAATTATAAGTATATCCATGCGCTAGCGAACTTGATAGATAATATCACTGAGATGTATGATGACACCTTCAGGTATACGGGAAGGGAGTTACAAGTCTACAAGTAGGAACTGATCTAGCACAGGATGGTCCTTAATTATGTCACAGCTGTGACAGGTGGGTACTGTGTTACTCTGGCAACTCAATATGGTGTGAAGTGCTGTACATATATTACAAACAGCACTGATGATCCCACGGAGATCATCGATCAGAAGATGGACGAGATCTTGCAGTTGAAGTGGGAGTTCAGGTGGAAGCACAACCTTACCCTAGCGACTGTGAGTAATGAACTGACCGGCTGGGTCTCATGGTTGAACCCACGCAAATGGTTCTCAGGTTTAGGAGAGTGGGCTCAAAATGTCATTATGAGCATGGGGAAGTTTCTCCTTTGTATCCTGGGAGTCATCATAATTATTGGTTTGATATTTAGGTGTGTTCAAATTCTAACGCGGCGCAAGCACGGCACAAATCTGATGAGTCTAAGGAGCGAGGGCGCTGTTACAGCAGCAGATTTAATTTATGATCCATCCATAGAGACAGCGTTATGATAATGATTGCAAATAAATTTCATGGCCTGTTTCTTTCACCCGTTTTTCTTTGTCTCCCCCTCTGCCCAGATACATCCAACCGGAAAAGACGTCAGCCCTACCCAAAATGTTTATGTGAATGTATTTTTATGTATGTGTCTTATCTTCATCTCTGCAACCTCCAGTTAATGGCACACATAGTCGACAGGTGATAACCACATATACTAGCACTCATATATGTTCCCCCTCCATGTATCATCAACTAAATGTGCACCCCATTTGTTAGAACAAGAAGCCGAAAAGAGCTCGGTAGTGTTTGTTGGCCCATTTACAGACCCTTAATACGGGATGAGAAGGATTTAATGTATACTTCGCAATACCTTGAAGCTTATTTAGAACATATACGGCACGATGATACATGCCCCTCAGACATGGATTCATACATACATGCTTTTTACTATCCCACTAGATCATACATTTCCCACATACAACTCTCCCCTGACCATCCAAGCTTCTGTATATATTGTATAGATATTTTTCTGTTTATTGATTAGTTAGTGGCAGTTATTGGTGACTGCCAAAGGGTGGACCGTTGAAGTCGAATAATATTGCAATACACACATCACGTACAAACTACACACAGATGGCCACCGTGCGCATACTTATTCTGCTGTGCGTGCACATATTCGCAATTTGCGTATGGTCGCTCCCGCGGTCCTGCGCATAAGCGCGTGGTATGAGTATTTACAGTAGTGTTTGTAGTCGCATGGAAAAGCCATAAAAACACATTACATATTTAATCCAAATAGCGCACAATGTACACATAGTCTCCCTGCATCACACCAGCAAGTTACAACAGTTTAAATGGTATCAGAACAAAGAGATTCACCTTTACAGGATAGGAGGGGACAGAACTAGGTTATAAGGTGGTGTTTGGTATCCATCTGTAGGGTATATTAAGGGAAATATTCCGGTGTTGGTTTGCAGAAGATCGCACGCTCCTGCAAATAGTTATGCGCAGGAGCAGAATATAAATATAAACTGTATTTACTGTACATTTGTTATGCGGCGGGAACCCAGAGGAGACCACCTACAAGTGCATCTGGAACAGACATCACCCACCTATTCAAACCAACCTATGACCTCTCCTGTACTGTAAATGACCATCCCTGTGTCCAATGGACAAAGAGATTACAGTATCCATTGTGTTAAGTTTTGGAAGATTGTATAAAAGAGCCAGCTGCATGCCAGGTCACACACAGACTCTTAAGGTCATCTACCCTGATGACTGAGGACCAGACTGGGAAGCGCAGGCGAAAACCAAACAAGTATGTACCATTGACTGTAGCCATTATTCTATTGTATTGTTTATATTGTTAACCCCTGCAAGTAAAGAACCGTTGGTGGGTTAGACCCCAACCTAGTTTTGAATTACAATTGGTGTAGTGTTCCATTTCCTTGCTAAGGTTTAAAGTGTATTTACAGCCGCTCGGGCTGCTGCATTGTGCTAACAGCGTATAGGCCTGTGTATGCAAACTGTGTAGTCCCTATGCCCTTTTGGCATACATACGCAGAGTGCGTACACTGTGTGACCTTGTGTACGTAAGGTTTGTAAATAATATAAAGGTGAAAGGTTAATTACTGCAGCCGCAGCAGCTCAATATTAAAGTGTATCAAGTGTGTTTAAGGTAAATGCTTTTTAGTCCTGTAAGTAAACCAGCGTTTACAAAAGGGAGTAATGTAACAACTATGAAACCAGTCCTCTTGTGACCAGAAACATAAATGCAAAATGTACAATGATAGACTTAACAGGTGGATTATTATAAAAGCTATCAGACAGAGTGCCTGAAATAAACCAAGGGGGTCCACTGAGCAGGCACCAGGTCAACTGGCTCCATAGAGGCCCTAAGTAATCAAAGAGACTATTGTCACTGAATATATAATATTAACAGCAAAATATCAAGTCAACATATAAAAGGAAACAAACAATTAAACATAAAGGATATGAAGGAGGTCTGGAGAACAAAGGACAGACAGTCCATTTCAAGGGGAACCCCCAGCAAATAGATGCAATGGCATATTGAAATCGATAGAAGATAAGAGGGCAGGTGATCAGGGGGATCAACATCTTCGTCCCTATGGCAAGACACTCTTGTCCAGTCCGACTGGGGCGGACGGGGTCATTGTGATTTTGGGGGAAGCAGATGGGTTGATAGAAGAGGACGATGACTCAGGGAGAAGATCAAGCTTGTGAAGCAGTTCCTGCCCTTGTGCCAGGGTCTTAATTGCATAATTGATGCTATTAAAAAAAGCTGCACCAGAAAGGGGAATCCCCATCGATATCGAATTTGGTGTTAGTAATTGTTTGGAGGTCCCGCCTTTTCTGAATGGTCAAATTCACAAAGTCCTGATAAATCTGCAATTGTATGCCCTGGAAGGCTATTTCAGAGGAATCCCAGGGGTACATTTACTAAGATTGGAGTTCTATTTAAGATGGGATGTTGCATTTAGCAACCAATCAGATTTCAGGTATTATATTCTTGAAGATGCTAGATAAATGAGAAGTAGAATCTGATTGGTTGCTATGGGCAACATCCCATCTTAAATAGAACTCCCATCTTAGTAAATTTACCCACCGGATGGAAGCAATTATTTTTTCCTTTGAGCTGTAATAATGGAGACGGGGTATGATGTCCTGAGGAGGATGTGATATTGAAGGTTTGGCCCGCAAGGCCCTGTGTGCCCTCAAAGAGGCAATCTTTGTCAGACAATTCCAAGACCAAATGCTGTAAAAGTTCTTTCAAGAAGGAGGGCAACGTAGAGCTCTGGACTGACTCAGCCACATTACGTATTTGCAAGTTATTGTGGCGGGATCAGTTCTCTTGGTCCTCATGGTGCTCCTTTAAGGTCTCAACTTCAGCGTGGAGCCTCGAGATCTCTTTGTCTAGGCAAAGTTGTGAGTGACATAAGTCAACTTGCTTAGTCACCAAAGCATCTGTACGGTTTCCAAGTGAGGCAATCTCCATTTTGAAGTCCAAGACAGCTTTGGACAGTTCCTGTTTAATGGCTGTTTGCATGCCCTCCAGGAGACCAGACATCACTGCCTGTATCTGATGGTCAATACCCATCTCTGAGAAAGTGGGAAAGAAGGAGACTTCGGAGAATGTACCAAACGTTGGGAACCCTTAGCCTTGCTGCCAAAAAGGTTTGTGGAAGCCCGAAGTGACTTCTTGTTCCTTTGTGTCCTATTGAAAGAAGGCAGGGGAGAGGTCTATCTTCTCCAGTAAAGTTGTAATATAAAGGGGAAAGGAGTAGTAAGGTAGAGAATGGTAGTTGACACAAGTGTGTTATGAGGCGGTCAGGCCGACCATGGGGTATTATTAATCCTGACATGATTGTGTCCATGAGGAGCACCAGGGCCATACTCTGTAGGTTGCTAAAACTAAGAGAGTATATCGCAGCTGTGGATAATAGGTAGCACCACCAGTCAGAGGAGCAGCGGCAACAGCATACTACATCACATGTAGCAAATTGATGGATGAAATAGTAGAACATAGAAAAGAGCAATATTTGGCACTGGCCAGCATAGTCATAGAGAACTGCCACAGGAGAAGGCCAAATCCTCAACAATGGAAATATATATCCAGATATTATATAATAAAGAGAACAATTATAAAAGGTGTAGCTTTGATGGAGTTAGCCAGAAGAGCCATAGGAGGGAGCTCCAACATTAACTATAGCATTGAAGTGACCACTGATACCACCCAGATGTCTTACCACCCATGTGATGCCTCTACCAGAGCTCCAGTGGGCAAGGTACCACCGGTTCCCAGATCCACAGTAACCAATATGGCAGCAGGAGCAAAGGAGCAGCCCAGGAAGCATACAGTGTCTGTTGGATGTGAGGGGCACAAATGACAGTGGCATCCAGGGGATTCAAATAGTCAGTGTAGAAAGCCCAAGCAGTGAGTGAGGAAGCAGGGGATCACTGTGTGCAGAGGCCAGGCTGAGCAGGTGTGGAGGCCAGTCTGAGCTGATGCTAACCCAGGAGGCAGGGGAAGAAGCTAAAAGATGGCAGCTGCATCACAGGGAGCCAGAGCAGAAACCCACATCTGACACAGGGAGTACACTGAGGACAGTCCCAGGAGGAGATACGGGAGCCGCAACAGGAAGCCAGAGCACTAGATGTCTGCAGCAGTGGCGGTCTCAGTGGGTTACAGGTGTCCCGGAAGTGCGATCTCCCCATCTCTGAAAGTCCATGGCAGATGCAGGGGGAAGCCCAGGTCCGGTTACAGGAGGGAAGACAGGCCACAACCCGTGGGATCACCAGGTGTGATCCTTGGCTCAGCAGCACTGTTCGGGAAGGCACCGGGGAGATGAAAAAGGTAGGTGGGGCAGCGAAAGGGGGATTACAGCCCCTAGAAAAGGAGGCAAATATGTTTTTAAAGAGTGTGGTGCAGGACCTCAGGAGGAACAAGTCTTTTTCTCACCAAGGCTAAGCCACGCCCCGAAAAATTCCATTCTTAATATTCTAAAGAATCTTTCCAATCTGTACCCCGTCCCATTGAATAATGAAAACAATCAACATCAACAATTAAAAATGCCTGCCTGCAGGAATGGATGATTTTAAACTCTGCAAAATTGTCCATTTCACAAACAAAAACATGCCTGAGCAGGGACTGGAAACTTGGACCCTCCCATTAAAAGCCTGATGCTCTACCAACTGATCTATCCAGGATCTGGGAAGGATAGCTGCCAAATAGTAAAATGCTCAAAATATATAAAACATGAAAATTTACTGTGCAATTACAAAAAATGTGGAATAAGATCTGTGTTACTGCAATCATGAACTGAAAAACTTGGCTTGTAGGGTCTCTTGATGAAATATATTTTAGTTTTCTCTGTGTTTAAGATGTAAATCCTTAGATGCTTTAAGTATCACCTCACTTCAATAATCACATTCAATTATTTTTGTCAAAGAGGTTTAATTTATTACTTGTCTAATTTAATCACTGTGTGCCTATCAAAGAAGGATGGATTTGAGTTCCTGATGAAACAAAGTCTTTAGAACTGACATGTAGTGATACTACTTTGTGATGACTATATTACTAGATGCCAATAATGTGTGCCTATTGAGGAGTGATAAAGTCCATTCTTAATATTCTAAAGAATCTTTCCAATCTATACACCTTCCCATTGAATAATGAACATAATCAGCATCAACAATTAAAAGATGGCTGCCTGCAGGAATGGATGATTTAAACTCTGCAAAATTGTCAATTTCACAAACAAAAACACCATTGTTTAAAAGACACTCGCCTGAATAGGGACTTGAACCCTGGATCCTCAGATTAAAAGTCTGATGCTCTACCGACTGAGATATCAAGGTTTTGAAAGCTGAGGTTGCTAAATTGGAAACTGCTCAAAATATATAAAACATGACAATTTGCTGTGCAATTACAAAAAATGTGGAAAATGATATGGGTTACTGCAATCATGAACTGAAAGACTTGGCTTGTAGGGTCTCTTGATGAAATATATTTTAGTTTCCTCTTTGTTTAAGATGTAAATCCTTAGATGCTTTAAGTATCACCTCACAACAATAATCACATTCAATTATTTTTGTCAAAGAGGTTTGTTTTATTACTTGTCTAATTTAATCACTGTGTGCCTATCAAAGAAGGAAGGATTTGAGTTCCTGATGAAATAAAGCCTTTAGGACTGACCTTTAGCGGTACTAGTTAGTGATGATTATATTACAAGCTGCAATTATTATGTGCTTATTGAAGAGTGATAAAGTCCATTCTTATTATTCTATAGAATCTTTCTAATCTGTACCCCTTCCCATTGAATAATGAACATAATCAGCATCAACAATTAAAAGATGGCTGCCTGCAGGAATGGATGATTTTAAACTCTGCAAAATTGTCCATTTCACAATCAAAAACACCATTGTTTAAAAGACACTCGTCTGAACAGGGACTTAAATCCCGGGCGCTCAGATTAAAAGTTTGATGCTCCACCGACTGAGCTAGTCAGGATCTGAATGCTGAGATTGCCAAATTGGAAACTGCTTGAAATATATAACACATGACAATTTGCTGTGCTATTACAAAAAATGTGGAAAAATATATGTGTTACTGCAATCATGAACTGAAAGACTTGGCTTGTAGGGACTCTTGATGAAATATACTTTAGTTTCCTCTTTGTTAAAGATGTAAATCCTTAGATGCTTTAAGTATCACCTCACAACAATAATCACATTCAATTATTTTTGTCAAAGAGGTTTGATTTATTACTTGTCTAATTTAATCACTGTGTGCCTATCAAAGAAGGATGGATTTTTGTTCCTGATGAAATAGAGCCTTTAGGACTGACCTTTAGCGGTACTAGTTAGTGATGATTATATTACAAGCTGCAATTATTATGTGCTTATTGAAGAGTGATAAAGTCCATTCTTATTATTCTATAGAATCTTTCTAATCTGTACCACTTCCTATTGAATAATGAACATAATCAGCATCAACAATTAAAAGATGGCTGCCTGCAGGAATGGATGATTTTAAGCTCTGCAAAATTGTCCATTTCACAATCAAAAACACCATTGTTTAAAAGACACTCGTCTGAACAGGGACTTGAGCTCTGGACCCTCAGATTAAAAGTCTGATGTTCTACCGACTGAGCTATCCAGGCTCTGAGATCCTGAGTTGCCATATTGGAAACTGCTCGAAATATATAAAACATGATAATTTGCTGTGCAATTACAAAAAATGTGGAAAAATATATGTGTTACTGCAATCATGAACTGAAAGACTTGGCTTGTAGGGTCTCTTGATGAAATATATTTTAGTTTCCTCTGTGTTTAAGATGTAAATCCTTAGATGCTTTAAGTATCACCTTACTTCAATAATCACATTCAATTATTTTTGTCAAAGAGGTTTGATTTATTACTTGTCTAATTTAATCACTGTGTGCCTATCAAAGAAGGATGGATTTGAGTTCCTGATGAAATAAAGTCTTTAGAACTGACATGTAGCGATACTACTTTGTGATGATTATATTACTAGATGCCAATAATGTGTGCCTATTGAAGAGTGATAAAGTCCATTCTTAATATTCTAAAGAATCTTTCCAATCTATACCCCTTCCCATTGAATAATGAACATAATCAGCATCAACAATTAAAAGATGGCTGCCTGCAGGAATGGATGATTTTAAACTCAGCAAAATTGTCCATTTCACAAACAAAAACACCATTGTTTAAAAGACACTCGCCTAAACAGGGAATTGAACCCTGGACCCTCAGATTAAAAGTCTAATGCTCTACCGACTGAGCTATCCAGGCTCTGAGTGCTGAAGTTGCCGTATTGGAAACTGCTCGAAATATAGAAAACATGACAACTTCCTGTGCAATTACACAAAAAGTGGAAAAATATATGTGTTACTGCAATCATGAACTGAAAGACTTGGCTTGTAGCGTCTCTTGATGAAATATATTTTAGTTTACTCTGTGTTTAGGATGTAAATCCTTAGATTCGTTAAGTATCACCTTACTTCAATAATCACATTCAATTATTTTTGTCAAAGAGGTTTGATTTATTACTTGTATAATTTAATCACTGTGTGCCTATCAAAGAAGGATGGATTTAAGTTCCTCATGAAATAAAGTCTTTAGAACTGACATGTAGCGATACTACTTTGTGATGATTATATTACTAGATGCCAATAATGTGTGCCTATTGAAGAGTGATAAAGTTCATTCTTAATATTCTAAAGAATCTTTCCAATCAATACCCCTTCCCATTGAATAATGAACATAATCAGCATCAACAATTAAAAGATGGCTGCCTGCAGGAATGGATGATTTTAAACTCTGCTAAATTGTCCATTTCACAAACAAAAACACCATTGTATAAAAGACACTTGTCTGAACATGGACTTGAACCCTGGACCCTCAGATTAAAAGTCTGATGCTCTACCGACTGAGCTATCCAGGCTCTGAGTGCTGAAGTTGCCATATTGGAAACTGCTCGAAATATATAAAACATGACAATTTGCTGTGCAATTACAAAAAATGTGGAAAATGATATGGGTTACTGCAATCATGAACTGAAAGACTTGGCTTGTAGTGTCTCTTGATGAAATATATTTTAGTTTCCTCTGTGTTTAAGATGTAAATCCTTAGATGCTTTAAGTATCACCTCACAATAATCACATTCAATTATTTTTGTCAAAGAGGTTTGTTTTATTACTTGTCTAATTTAATCACTGTGTGCCTATCAAAGAAGGATGGATTTGAGTTCCTGATGAAATAAAGCCTTTAGGACTGACCTTTAGCAGTACTAGATAGTGATGATTATATTACAAGCTGCAATTATTATGTGCTTATTGAAGAGTGATAAAGTCCATTCTTATTATTCTATAGAATCTTTCTAATCTGTACCCCTTCCCATTGAATAATGAACATAATCAGCATCAACAATTAAAAGATGCAGGAATGGATGATTTTAAACTCTGCAAAATTGTCCATTTCACAATCAAAAACACCATTGTTTAAAAGACACTCGTCTGAACAGGGACTTAAATCCCGGGCCCTCAGATTAAAAGTCTGATGCTCTACCGACTGGGCTAGTTAGGATCTGAGTGCTGAGATTGCCAAATTGGAAACTGCTCGAAATATATAACACATGACAATTTGCCGCGCTATTACAAAAAATGTGGAAAATATATGTGTTACTGCAATCATAAACTGAAAGTCTTGGCTTGTAGGGTCTCTTGATGAAATATATTTTAGTTTCCTCTTTGTTAAAGATGTAAATCCTTAGATGCTTTAAGTATCACCTCACAACAATAATCACATTCAATTATTTTTGTCAAAGAGGTTTGATTTATTACTTGTCTAATTTAATCACTGTGTGCCTCTCAAAGAAGGATGGATTTGAGTTCCTGATGAAATAAAGCCTTTAGGACTGACCTTTAGCGGTACTAGTTAGTGATGATTATATTACAAGCTGCAATTATTATGTGCTTATTGAAGAGTGATAAAGTCCATTCTTATTATTCTATAGAATCTTTCTAATCTGTACCACTTCCTATTGAATAATGAACATAATCAGCATCAACAATTAAAAGATGGCTGCCTGCAGGAATGGATGATTTTAAGCTCTGCAAAATTGTCCATTTCACAATCAAAAACACCATTGTTTAAAAGACACTCGTCTGAACAGGGACTTGAGCTCTGGACCCTCAGATTAAAAGTCTGATGTTCTACCGACTGAGCTATCCAGGCTCTGAGATCCTGAGTTGCCATATTGGAAACTGCTCGAAATATATAAAACATGATAATTTGCTGTGCAATTACAAAAAATGTGGAAAAATATATGTGTTACTGCAATCATGAACTGAAAGACTTGGCTTGTAGGGTCTCTTGATGAAATATATTTTAGTTTCCTCTGTGTTTAAGATGTAAATCCTTAGATGCTTTAAGTATCACCTTACTTCAATAATCACATTCAATTATTTTTGTCAAAGAGGTTTGATTTATTACTTGTCTAATTTAATCACTGTGTGCCTATCAAAGAAGGATGGATTTGAGTTCCTGATGAAATAAAGTCTTTAGAACTGACATGTAGCGATACTACTTTGTGATGATTATATTACTAGATGCCAATAATGTGTGCCTATTGAAGAGTGATAAAGTCCATTCTTAATATTCTAAAGAATCTTTCCAATCTATACCCCTTCCCATTGAATAATGAACATAATCAGCATCAACAATTAAAAGATGGCTGCCTGCAGGAATGGATGATTTTAAACTCAGCAAAATTGTCCATTTCACAAACAAAAACACCATTGTTTAAAAGACACTCGCCTAAACAGGGAATTGAACCCTGGACCCTCAGATTAAAAGTCTAATGCTCTACCGACTGAGCTATCCAGGCTCTGAGTGCTGAAGTTGCCGTATTGGAAACTGCTCGAAATATAGAAAACATGACAACTTCCTGTGCAATTACACAAAAAGTGGAAAAATATATGTGTTACTGCAATCATGAACTGAAAGACTTGGCTTGTAGCGTCTCTTGATGAAATATATTTTAGTTTACTCTGTGTTTAGGATGTAAATCCTTAGATTCGTTAAGTATCACCTTACTTCAATAATCACATTCAATTATTTTTGTCAAAGAGGTTTGATTTATTACTTGTATAATTTAATCACTGTGTGCCTATCAAAGAAGGATGGATTTAAGTTCCTCATGAAATAAAGTCTTTAGAACTGACATGTAGCGATACTACTTTGTGATGATTATATTACTAGATGCCAATAATGTGTGCCTATTGAAGAGTGATAAAGTTCATTCTTAATATTCTAAAGAATCTTTCCAATCAATACCCCTTCCCATTGAATAATGAACATAATCAGCATCAACAATTAAAAGATGGCTGCCTGCAGGAATGGATGATTTTAAACTCTGCTAAATTGTCCATTTCACAAACAAAAACACCATTGTATAAAAGACACTTGTCTGAACATGGACTTGAACCCTGGACCCTCAGATTAAAAGTCTGATGCTCTACCGACTGAGCTATCCAGGCTCTGAGTGCTGAAGTTGCCATATTGGAAACTGCTCGAAATATATAAAACATGACAATTTGCTGTGCAATTACAAAAAATGTGGAAAATGATATGGGTTACTGCAATCATGAACTGAAAGACTTGGCTTGTAGTGTCTCTTGATGAAATATATTTTAGTTTCCTCTGTGTTTAAGATGTAAATCCTTAGATGCTTTAAGTATCACCTCACAATAATCACATTCAATTATTTTTGTCAAAGAGGTTTGTTTTATTACTTGTCTAATTTAATCACTGTGTGCCTATCAAAGAAGGATGGATTTGAGTTCCTGATGAAATAAAGCCTTTAGGACTGACCTTTAGCAGTACTAGATAGTGATGATTATATTACAAGCTGCAATTATTATGTGCTTATTGAAGAGTGATAAAGTCCATTCTTATTATTCTATAGAATCTTTCTAATCTGTACCCCTTCCCATTGAATAATGAACATAATCAGCATCAACAATTAAAAGATGCAGGAATGGATGATTTTAAACTCTGCAAAATTGTCCATTTCACAATCAAAAACACCATTGTTTAAAAGACACTCGTCTGAACAGGGACTTAAATCCCGGGCCCTCAGATTAAAAGTCTGATGCTCTACCGACTGGGCTAGTTAGGATCTGAGTGCTGAGATTGCCAAATTGGAAACTGCTCGAAATATATAACACATGACAATTTGCCGCGCTATTACAAAAAATGTGGAAAATATATGTGTTACTGCAATCATAAACTGAAAGTCTTGGCTTGTAGGGTCTCTTGATGAAATATATTTTAGTTTCCTCTTTGTTAAAGATGTAAATCCTTAGATGCTTTAAGTATCACCTCACAACAATAATCACATTCAATTATTTTTGTCAAAGAGGTTTGATTTATTACTTGTCTAATTTAATCACTGTGTGCCTCTCAAAGAAGGATGGATTTGAGTTCCTGATGAAATAAAGCCTTTAGGACTGACCTTTAGCGGTACTAGTTAGTGATGATTATATTACAAGCTGCAATTATTATGTGCTTATTGAAGAGTGATAAAGTCCATTCTTATTATTCTATAGAATCTTTCTAATCTGTACCCCTTCCCACTGAATAATGAACATAATCAGCATCAACAATTAAAAGATGGCTGCCTGCAGGAATGGATGATTTTAAACTCTGAAAAATTGTCCATTTCACAATCAAAAACACCATTGTTTAAAAGACACTCGTCTGAACAGGGACTTAAATCCCGGGCCCTCAGATTAAAAGTCTGATGCTCCACCGACTGAGCTAGTCAGGATCTGAATGCTGAGATTGCCAAATTGGAAACTGCTCGAAATATATAACACATGACAATTTGCTGTGCTATTACAAAAAATGTGGAAAAATATATGTGTTACTGCAATCATGAACTGAAAGACTTGACTTTTAGGGTCTCTTGATGAAGTATATTTTAGTTTTCTCTGTGTTTAAGATGTAAATCCTTAGATGCTTTAAGTATCACCTCACTTCAATAATCACATTCAATTATTTTTGTCAAAGAGGTTTGATTTATTACTTGTCTAATTTAATCACTGTGTGCCTATCAAAGAAGGATGGATTTGAGTTCCTGATGAAATAAAGTCTTTAGAACTGACATGTAGCGATACTACTTTGTGATGATTATATTACTAGATGCCAATAATGTGTGCCTATTGAAGAGTGATAAAGTCCATTCTTAATATTCTAAAGAATCTTTCCAATCTATACCCCTTCCCATTGAATAATGAACATAATCAGCATCAACAATTAAAAGATGGCTGCCTGCAGGAATGGATGATTTTAAACTCTGCTAAATTGTCCATTTCACAAACAAAAACACCATTGTTTGAAAAACACTCGTCTGAACAGGGACTTGAACCCTGGACCCTCAGATTAAAAGTCTGATGCTTAACCAACTGAGATATCAAAGTTTTGAAAGCTGATGTTGCCAAATTGGAAACAGCTCAAAATATATAAAGCATGACAATTTGCTGTGCAATTACAAAAAATGTGTAAAAAGATATGGGTTACTGCAATCATGAACTAAAAGACTTGGCTTGTAGGGTCTCTTGATGAAATATATTTTAGTTTCCTCTTTGTTTAAGATGTAAATCCTTAGATGCTTTAAGTATCACCTCACAACAATAATCACATTCAATTATTTTTGTCAAAGAGGTTTGTTTTATTACTTGTCTTACTAAATCACTGTGTGCCTATCAAAGAAGGATGGTTTGAGTTCCTGATGAAATAAAGCCTTTAGGACTGACCTTTAGCGGTACTAGTTAGTGATGATTATATTACAAGCTGCAATTATTATGTGCTTATTGAAGAGTGATAAAGTCCATTCTTATTATTCTATAGAATCTTTCTAATCTGTACCCCTTCCCATTGAATAATGAACAAAATCAGCATCAACAATTAAAAGATGGCTGCCTGCAGGAATGGATGATTTTAAACTCTGCAAAATTGTCCATTTCACAATCAAAAACACCATTGTTTAAAAGACACTCGTCTGAACAGGGACTTAAATCCCGGACCCTCAGATTAAAAGCCTGATGCTCTACCGACTGAGCTATTCAGGCTCTGAGTGCTGAAGTTGCCATATTGGAAACTGCTCGAAATATATAAAACATGACAATTTGCTGTGTAATTACAAAAAATGTGGAAAAATATATGTGTTACTGCAATCATGAACTGAAAGACTTGGCTTGTAGGGTTTCTTGATGAAATATATTTTAGTTTCCTCTGTGTTTAAGATGTAAATCCTTAGATGCTTAAAGTATCACCTCACTTCAATAATCACATTCAATTATTTTTGTCAAAGAGGTTTGATTTATTACTTGTCTAATTTAATCACTGTGTGCCTATCAAAGAAGGATGGATTTGAGTTCCTGATGAAACAAAGTTTTTAGAACTGACATGTAGTGATACTACTTTGTGATGACTATATTACTAGATGCCAATAATGTGTGCCTATTGAAGAGTGATAAAGTCCATTCTTAATATTCTAAAGAATCTTTCCAACCTATACCCCTTCCCATTGAATAATGAACATAATCAGCATCAACAATTAAAAGATGGCTGCCTGCTGGAATGGATGATTTTAAACTCTGCAAAATTGTCCATTTCACAAACAAAAACACCATTGTTTAAAAGACACTCGCCTGAACAGGGACTTGAACCCTGGACCCTCAGATTAAAAGTCTGATGCTCTACCGACTGAGCTATCCAGGATCTGAGTGCTGAAGTTGCCGTATTAGAAACTGCTCGAAATATATAAAACATGACAATTTGCTGTGTAATTACAAAAAATGTGGAAAAATATATGTGTTACTGCAATCATGAACTGAAAGACTTGGCTTGTAGGGTCTCTTGATGAAATATATTTTAGTTTCCTCTGTGTTTAAGATGTAAATCCTTAGATGCTTAAAGTATCACCTCACTTCAATAATCACATTCAATTATTTTTGTCAAAGAGGTTTGATTTATTACTTGTCTAATTTAATCACTGTGTGCCTATCAAAGAAGGATGGATTTGAGTTCTTGATGAAATAAAGTCTTTAGAACTGACATGTAGCGATACTACTTTGTGATGATTATATTACTAGATGCCAATAATGTGTGTCTATTGAACAGTGATCAAGTCCATTCTTAATATTCTAAAGAATCTTTCCAATATGTACACCTTCCCATTGAATAATGAACATAATCAGCATCAACAATTAAAAGATGGCTGCCTGCAGGAATGGATGATTTTAAACTCTGCAAAATTGTCCATTTCACAAGCAAAAACACCATTGTTTAAAAGACACTCGCCTGAACAGGAACTTGAACCCTGGACCCTCAGATTAAAAGTCTGATGCTCTACCGACTGAGCTATCCAGGATCTGAGCACTGAAGTTGCCATATTGGAAACTGCTCGAAAAATATATAAAACATGACAATTTGCTGTGTAATTACAAAAAATGTGGAAAAATATATGTGTTACTGCAATCATGAACTAAAAGACTTGGCTTGTAGCGTCTCTTGATGAAATATATTTTAGTTTCCTCTGTGTTTAAGATGTAAATGCTTAGATGCTTTAAGTATCACCTCACTTCAATAATCACATTCAATTATTTTTGTCAAAGAGGTTTGATTTATTACTTGTCTAATTTAATCACTGTGTGCCTATCAAAGAAGGATGGATTTGAGTTCCTGATTAAATAAAGTCTTTAGAACTGACATGTAGCGATACTACTTTGTGATGATTATATTACTAGATGCCAATAATGTGTGCCTATTGAAGAGTGATAAAGTCCATTCTTAATATTCTAAAGAATCTTTCCAATCTATACCCCTTCCCATTGAATAATGAACATAATCCGCATCAACAATTAAAAGATGGCTGCCTGCAGGAATGGATGATTTTAAACTCTGCAAAATTGTCCATTTCACAAACAAAAACACCATTGTTTAAAAGACACTCACCTGAACAGGGACTTGAACCCTGGACCCTCAGATTAAAAGTCTGATGCTCTACCGACTGAGCTATCCAGGCTCTGAGTGCTGAAGTTGCCATATTGGAAACTGCTCGAAATATATAAAACATGACAATTTGCTGTGCAATTACAAAAAATGTGGAAAAATATATGTGTTACTGCAATCATGAACTGAAAGACTTGGCTTGTAGCGTCTCTTGATGAAATATATTTTAGTTTACTCTGTGTTTAAGATGTAAATCCTTAGATGCTTAAAGTATCACCTTACTTCAATAATCACATTCAATTATTTTTGTCAAAGAGGTTTGATTTATTACTTGTCTAATTTAATCACTGTGTGCCTATCAAAGAAGGATGGATTTGAGTTCCTGATGAAATAAAGTCTTTAGAACTGACATGTAGCGATACTACTTTGTGATGATTATATTACTAGATGCCAATAATGTGTGCCTATTGAAGAGTGATAAAGTCCATTCTTAATATTCTAAAGAATCTTTCCAATCTATACCCCTTCCCATTGATTAATGAAAATAATCCGCATCAACAATTAAAAGATGGCTGCCTGCAGGAATGGATGATTTTAAACTCTGCAAAATTGTCCATTTCACAAACAAAAAAACCATTGTTTAAAAGACACTCGCCTGAACAGGGACTTGAACCCTGGACCCTCAGATTAAAAGTCTGATGCTCTACCGACTGAGCTATCCAGGCTCTGAGTGCTGAACTTGCCGTATTGGAAACTGCTCGAAATATATAAAACATGACAATTTGCTGTGTAATTACAAAAAATGTGGAAAAATATGTGTTACTGCAATCATGAACTGAAAGACTTGGCTTGTAGGGTCTCTTGATGAAATATATTTTAGTTTCCTCTGTGTTTAAGATGTAAATCCTTAGATGCTTAAAGTATCACCTCACTTCAATAATCACATTCAATTATTTTTGTCAAAGAGGTTTGATTTATTACTTGTCTAAATTAATCACTGTGTGCCTATCAAAGAAGGATGGATTTGAGTTCCTGATGAAACAAAGTCTTTAGAACTGACATGTAGTGATACTACTTTGTGATGACTATATTACTAGATGCCAATAATGTGTGCCTATTGAAGAGTGATAAAGTCCATTCTTAATATTCTAAAGAATCTTTCCAATCTATACACCTTCCCATTGAATAATGAACATAATCAGCATCAACAATTAAAAGATGGCTGCCTGCAGGAATGGATGATTTTAAACTCTGCAAAATTGTCCATTTCACAAACAAAAAAACCATTGTTTAAAAGACACTCGCCTGAACAGGGACTTGAACCCTGGACCCTCAGATTAAAAGTCTGATGCTCTACCGACTGAGCTATCCAGGCTCTGAGCACTGAAGTTGCCATATTGGAAACTGCTCGAAATATATAAAACATGACAATTTGCTGTGCAATTACAAAAAATGTGGAAAAATATATGTGTTACTGCAATCATGAACTGAAAGACTTGGCTTGTAGGGTCTCTTGATGAAATATATTTTAGTTTCCTCTGTGTTTAAGATGTAAATCCTTAGATGCTTAAAGTATCACCTCACTTCAATAATCACATTCAATTATTTTTGTCAAAGAGGTTTGATTTATTACTTGTCTAATTTAATCACTGTGTGCCTATCAAAGAAGGATGGATTTGAGTTCCTGATGATATAAAGTCTTTAGAACTGACATGTAGCGATACTACTTTGTGATGATTATATTACTAGATGCCAATAATGTGTGCCTATTGAAGAGTGATAAAGTCCATTCTTAATATTCTAAAGAATCTTTCCAATCTATACCCCTTCCCATTGAATAATGAAAATAATCTGCATCAACAATTAAAAGATGGCTGCCTGCAGGAATGGATGATTTTAAACTCTGCAAAATTGTCCATTTTACAAACAAAAAAAAACATTGTTTAAAAGACACTCGCCTGAACAGGAACTTGAACCCTGGACCCTCAGATTAAAAGTCTGATGCTCTACCGACTGAGCTATCCAGGCTCTGAGTGCTGAACTTGCCGTATTGGAAACTGCTCGAAATATATAAAACATGACAATTTGCTGTGCAATTACAAAAAATGTGGAAAAATATGTGTTACTGCAATCAGGAACTGAAAGACTTGGCTTGTAGCGTCTCTTGATTAAATATATTTTAGTCTCCTCTGTGTTTAAGATTTAAATCCTTAGATGCTTAAAGTATCACCTCACTTCAATAATCACATTCAATTATTTTTGTCAAAGAGGTTTGATTTATTACTTGTCTAATTTAATCACTGTGTGCCTATCAAAGAAGGATGGATTTGAGTTCCTGATTAAATAAAGGCTTTAGAACTGACATGTTGCGATACTACTTTGTGATGATTATATTACTAGATGCCAATAATGTGTGTCTATTGAAGAGTGATCAAGTACATTCTTAATATTCTAAAGAATCTTTCCAATATGTACACCTTCCCATTGAATAATGAACATAATCAGCATCAACAATTAAAAGATGGCTGCCTGCAGGAATGGATGATTTTAAACTCTGCAAAATTGTCCATTTCACAAACAAAAACACCATTGTTTAAAAGACACTCGCCTGAACAGGGACTTGAACCCTGGACCCTCAGATTAAAAGTCTGATGCTCTACCGACTGAGCTATCCAGGCTCTGAGCACTGAAGTTGCCATATTGGAAACTGCTCGAAATATATAAAACATGACAATTTGCTGTGCAATTACAAAAAATGTGGAAAAATATATGTGTTACTGCAATCATGAACTGAAAGACTTGGCTTGTAGGGTCTCTTGATGAAATATATTTTAGTTTCCTCTGTGTTTAAGATGTAAATCCTTAGATGCTTAAAGTATCACCTCACTTCAATAATCACATTCAATTATTTTTGTCAAAGAGGTTTGATTTATTACTTGTCTAATTTAATCACTGTGTGCCTATCAAAGAAGGATGGATTTGAGTTCCTGATTAAATAAAGTCTTTAGAACTGACATGTTGCGATACTACTTTGTGATGATTATATTACTAGATGCCAATAATGTATGTCTATTGAAGAGTGATCAAGTACATTCTTAATATTCTAAAGAATCTTTCCAATATGTACACCTTCCCATTGAATAATGAACATAATCAGCATCAACAATTAAAAGATGGCTGCCTGCAGGAATGGATGATTTTAAACTCTGCAAAATTGTCCATTTCACAAACAAAAACACCATTGTTTAAAAGACACTCGCTTGAACAGGGACTTGAACCCTGGACCCTCAGATTAAAAGTCTGATGCTCTACTGACTGAGCTATCCAGGCTCTGAGTGCTGAAGTTGCCATATTGGAAACTGCTCAAAATATATAAAACATTTGCTGTGTAATTACAAAAAATGTGGAAAAATATGTGTTACTGCAATCATGAACTGAAAGACTTGGCTTGTAGGGTCTCTTGATGAAATATATTTTAGTTTCCTCTGTGTTTAAGATGTAAATCCTTAGATGCTTAAAGTATCACCTCACTTCAATAATCACATTCAATTATTTTTGTCAAAGAGGTTTGATTTATTAGTTGTCTAAATTAATCACTGTGTGCCTATCAAAGAAGGATGGATTTGAGTTCCTGATGAAACAAAGTCTTTAGAACTGACATGTAGTGATACTACTTTGTGATGACTATATTACTAGATGCCAATAATGTGTGCCTATTGAAGAGTGATAAAGTCCATTCTTAATATTCTAAAGAATCTTTCCAATCTATACACCTTCCCATTGAATAATGAACATAATCAGCATCAACAATTAAAAGATGGCTGCCTGCAGGAATGGATGATTTTAAACTCTGCAAAATTGTCCATTTCACAAACAAAAAAACCATTGTTTAAAAGACACTCGCCTGAACAGGGACTTGAACCCTGGACCCTCAGATTAAAAGTCTGATGCTCTACTGACTGAGCTATCCAGGCTCTGAGCACTGAATTTGCCATATTGGAAACTGCTCGAAATATATAAAACATGACAATTTGCTGTGCAATTACAAAAAATGTGGAAAAATATATGTGTTACTGCAATCATGAACTGAAAGACTTGGCTTGTAGGGTCTCTTGATGAAATGTATTTTAGTTTCCTCTGTGTTTAAGATGTAAATCCTTAGATGCTTAAAGTATCACCTCACTTCAATAATCACATTCAATTATTTTTGTCAAAGAGGTTTGATTTATTACTTGTCTAATTTAATCACTGTGTGCCTATCAAAGAAGGATGGATTTGAGTTCCTGATGAAATAAAGTCTTTAGAACTGACATGTAGCGATACTACTTTGTGATGATTATATTACTAGATGCCAATAATGTGTGCCTATTGAAGAGTGATAAAGTCCATTCTTAATATTCTAAAGAATCTTTCCAATCTATACACCTTCCCATTGAATAATGAAAATAATCCGCATCAACAATTAAAAGATGACTGCCTGCAGGAATGGATGATTTTAAACTCTGCAAAATTGTCCATTTCACAAACAAAAAAAAACATTGTTTAAAAGACACTCGCCTGAACAGGGATTTGAACCCTGGACCCTCAGATTAAAAGTCTGATGCTCTACCGACTGAGCTATCCAGGCTCTGAGTGCTGAACTTGCCGTATTGGAAACTGCTCGAAATATATAAAACATGACAATTTGCTGTGCAATTACAAAAAATGTGGAAAAATATATGTGTTACTGCAATCAGGAACTGAAAGACTTGGCTTGTAGTGTCTCTTGATTAAATATATTTTAGTCTCCTCTGTGTTTAAGATTTAAATCCTTAGATGCTTAAAGTATCACCTCACTTCAATAATCACATTCAATTATTTTTGTCAAAGAGGTTTGATTTATTACTTGTCTAATTTAATCACTGTGTGCCTATCAAAGAAGGATGGATTTGAGTTCCTGATTAAAAAAAGTCTTTAGAACTGACATGTAGCGATACTACTTTGTGATGATTATATTACTAGATGCCAATAATGTGTGTCTATTGAAGAGTGATCAAGTCCATTCTTAATATTCTAAAGAATCTTTCCAATATGTACACCTTCCCATTGAATAATGAACATAATCAGCATCAACAATTAAAAGATGGCTGCCTGCAGGAATGGATGATTTTAAACTCTGCAAAATTGTCCATTTCACAAACAAAAACACCATTGTTTAAAAGACACTCACCTGAACAGGGACTTGAACCCTGGATACTCAGAATAAAAGTCTGATGCTCTACCGACTGAGCTATCCAGGCTCTGAGTGCTGAAGTTGCCATATTGGAAACTGCTCGAAATATATAAAACATGACAATTTGCTGTGCAATTACAAAAAATGTGGAAAAATATATGTGTTACTGCAATCATGAACTGAAAGACTTGGCTTGTAGCGTCTCTTGATGAAATATATTTTAGTTTACTCTGTGTTTAAGATGTAAATCCTTAGATGCTTAAAGTATCACCTCACTTCAATAATCACATTCAATTATTTTTGTCAAAGAGGTTTGATTTATTACTTGTCTAATTTAATCACTGTGTGCCTATCAAAGAAGGATGGATTTGAGTTCCTGATGAAATAAAGTCTTTAGAACTGACATGTAGCGATACTACTTTGTGATGATTATATTACTAGATGCCAATAATGTGTGTCTATTGAAGAGTGATCAAGTCCATTCTTAATATTCTAAAGAATCTTTCCAATATGTACACCTTCCCATTGAATAATGAACATAATCAGCATCAACAATTAAAAGATGGCTGCCTGCAGGAATGGATGATTTTAAACTCTGCAAAATTGTCCATTTCACAAACAAAAACACCATTGTTTAAAAGACACTCGCCTGAACAGGGACTTGAACCCTGGACCCTCAGATTAAAAGTCTGATGCTCTACCGACTGAGCTATCCAGGCTCTGAGTGCTGAACTTGCAGTATTGGAAACTGCTCGAAATATATAAAACATGACAATTTGCTGTGTAATTACAAAAAATGTGGAAAAATATATGTGTTACTGCAATCATGAACTGAAAGACTTTGCTTGTAGGGTCTCTTGATGAAATATATTTTAGTTTCCTCTGTGTTTAAGATGTAAATCCTTAGATGCTTAAAGTATCACCTCACTTCAATAATCACATTCAATTATTTTTGTCAAAGAGGTTTGATTTATTACTTGTCTAAATTAATCACTGTGTGCCTATCAAAGAAGGATGGATTTGAGTTCCTGATGAAACAAAGTCTTTAGAACTGACATGTAGTGATACTACTTTGTGATGACTATATTACTAGATGCCAATAATGTGTGCCTATTGAAGAGTGATAAAGTCCATTCTTAATATTCTAAAGAATCTTTCCAATCTATACTCCTTCCCATTGAATAATGAACATAATCAGCATCAACAATTAAAAGATGGCTGCCTGCAGGAATGGATGATTTTAAACTCTGCAAAATTGTCCATTTCCCAAACAAAAACACCATTGTTTAAAAGACACTCGCCTGAACAGGGACTTGAATCATGGACCCTCAGATTAAAAGTCTGATGCTCTACCGACTGAGCTATCCAGGCTCTGAGTGCTGAACTTGCCGTATTGGAAACTGCTCGAAATATATAAAACATGACAATTTGCTGTGCAATTACAAAAAATGTGGAAAATTATATGTGTTACTGCAATCAGGAACTGAAAGACTTGGCTTGTAGCGTCTCTTGATTAAATATATTTTAGTCTCCTCTGTGTTTAAGATTTAAATCCTTAGATGCTTAAAGTATCACCTCACTTCAATAATCACATTCAATTATTTTTGTCAAAGAGGTTTGATTTATTACTTGTCTAATTTAATCACTGTGTGCCTATCAAAGAAGGATGGATTTGAGTTCCTGATGAAATAAAGTCTTTAGAACTGACATGTAGCGATACTACTTTGTGATGATTATATTACTAGATGCCAATAATGTGTGCCTATTGAAGAGTGATAAAGTCCATTCTTAATATTCTAAAGAATCTTTCCAATCTATACCCCTTCCCATTGAATAATGAAAATAATCCGCATCAACAATTAAAAGATGGCTGCCTGCAGGAATGGATGATTTTAAACTCTGCAAAATTGTCCATTTCACAAACAAAAAAACCATTGTTTAAAAGACACTCGCCTGAACAGGGACTTGAACCCTGGACCCTCAGATTAAAAGTCTGATGCTCTACCGACTGAGCTATCCAGGCTCTGAGTGCTGAACTTGCCGTATTGGAAACTGCTCGAAATATATAAAACATGACAATTTGCTGTGCAATTACAAAAAATGTGGAAAAATATATGTGTTACTGCAATCAGGAACTGAAAGACTTGGCTTGTAGCGTCTCTTGATTAAATATAGTTTAGTCTCCTCTGTGTTTAAGATTTAAATCCTTAGATGCTTAAAGTATCACCTCACTTCAATAATCACATTCAATTATTTTTGTCAAAGAGGTTTGATTTATTACTTGTCTAATTTAATCACTGTGTGCCTATCAAAGAAGGATGGATTTGAGTTCCTGATGAAATAAAGTCTTTAGAACTGACATGTAGCGATACTACTTTGTGATGATTATATTACTAGATGCCAATAATGTGTGTCTATTGAAGAGTGATCAAGTCCATTCTTAATATTCTAAAGAATCTTTCCAATATGTACACCTTCCCATTGAATAATGAACATAATCAGCATCAACAATTAAAAGATGGCTGCCTGCAGGAATGGATGATTTTAAACTCTGCAAAATTGTCCATTTCCCAAACAAAAACACCATTGTTTAAAAGACACTCGCCTGAACAGGGACTTGAACCATGGACCCTCAGATTAAAAGTCTGATGCTCTACCGACTGAGCTATCCAGGCTCTGAGTGCTGAACTTGCCGTATTGGAAACTGCTCGAAATATATAAAACATGACAATTTGCTGTGCAATTACAAAAAATGTGGAAAATTATATGTGTTACTGCAATCAGGAACTGAAAGACTTGGCTTGTAGCGTCTCTTGATTAAATATATTTTAGTCTCCTTTGTGTTTAAGATTTAAATCCTTAGATGCTTAAAGTATCACCTCACTTCAATAATCACATTCAATTATTTTTGTCAAAGAGGTTTGATTTATTACTTGTCTAATTTAATCACTGTGTGCCTATCAAAGAAGGATGGATTTGAGTTCCTGATGAAATAAAGTCTTTAGAACTGACATGTAGCGATACTACTTTGTGATGATTATATTACTAGATGCCAATAATGTGTGCCTATTGAAGAGTGATAAAGTCCATTCTTAATATTCTAAAGAATCTTTCCAATCTATACCCCTTCCCATTGAATAATGAAAATAATCCGCATCAACAATTAAAAGATGGCTGCCTGCAGGAATGGATGATTTTAAACTCTGCAAAATTGTCCATTTCATAAACAAAAAAACCATTGTTTAAAAGACACTCGCCTGAACAGGTACTTGAACCCTGGACCCTCAGATTAAAAGTCTGATGCTCTACCAACTGAGCTATCCAGGATCTGAGTGCTGAAGTTGCCGTATTGGAAACTGCTCGAAATATATAAAACATGACAATTTGCTGTGCAATTACAAAAAATGTGGAAAAATATATGTGATACTGCAATCAGGAACTGAAAGACTTGGCTTGTAGCGTCTCTTGATTAAATATAGTTTAGTCTCCTCTGTGTTTAAGATTTAAATCCTTAGATGCTTAAAGTATCACCTCACTTCAATAATCACATTCAATTATTTTTGTCAAAGAGGTTTGATTTATTACTTTTCTAAATTAATCACTGTGTGCCTATCAAAGAAGGATGGATTTGAGTTCCTGATGAAACAAAGTCTTTAGAACTGACATGTAGTGATACTACTTTGTGATGACTATATTACTAGATGCCAATAATGTGTGCCTATTGAAGAGTGATAAAGTCCATTCTTAATATTCTAAAGAATCTTTCCAATCTATACTCCTTCCCATTGAATAATGAACATAATCAGCATCAACAATTAAAAGATGGCTGCCTGCAGGAATGGATGATTTTAAACTCTGCAAAATTGTCCATTTCCCAAACAAAAACACCATTGTTTAAAAGACACTCGCCTGAACAGGGACTTGAATCATGGACCCTCAGATTAAAAGTCTGATGCTCTACCGACTGAGCTATCCAGGCTCTGAGTGCTGAACTTGCCGTATTGGAAACTGCTCGAAATATATAAAACATGACAATTTGCTGTGCAATTACAAAAAATGTGGAAAAATATATGTGTTACTGCAATCATGAACTGAAAGACTTGGCTTGTAGCGTCTATTGATGAAATATATTTTAGTTTCCTCTGTGTTTAAGATGTAAATCCTTAGATGCTTTAAGTATCACCTCACTTCAATAATCACATTCAATTATTTTTGTCAAAGAGGTTTGATTTATTACTTGTCTAATTTAATCACTGTGTGCCTATCAAAGAAGGATGGATTTGAGTTCCTGATGAAATAAAGTCTTTAGAACTGACATGTAGCGATACTACTTTGTGATGATTATATTACTAGATGCCAATAATGTGTGCCTATTGAAGAGTGATAAAGTCCATTCTTAATATTCTAAAGAATCTTTCCAATCTATACACCTTCCCATTGAATAATGAACATAATCAGCATCAACAATTAAAAGATGGCTGCCTGCAGGAATGGATGATTTTAAACTCTGCAAAATTGTTTATTTCACAAACAAAAACACCATTGTTTAAAAGACACTCGCCTGAACAGGGACTTGAACCATGGACCCTCAGATTAAAAGTCTGATGCTCTACCGACTGAGCTATCCAGGCTCTGAGCACTGAAGTTGCCATATTGGAAACTGCTCGAAATATATAAAACATGAAAATTTGCTGTGCAATTACAAAAAATGTGGAAAAATATATGTGTTACTGCAATCATGAACTGAAAGACTTGGCTTGTAGGGTCTCTTGATGAAATATATTTTAGTTTCCTCTGTGTTTAAGATGTAAATCCTTAGATGCTTAAAGTATCACCTCACTTCAATAATCACATTCAATTATTTTTGTCAAAGAGGTTTGATTTATTACTTGTCTAAATTAATCACTGTGTGCCTATCAAAGAAGGATGGATTTGAGTTCCTGATGAAACAAAGTCTTTAGAACTGACATGTAGTGATACTACTTTGTGATGACTATATTACTAGATGCCAATAATGTGTGCCTATTGAAGAGTGATAAAGTCCATTCTTAATATTCTAAAGAATCTTTCCAATCTATACCCCTTCCCATTGAATAATGAAAATAATCCGCATCAACAATTAAAAGATGGCTGCCTGCAGGAATGGATGATTTTAAACTGTGCAAAATTGTCCATTTCACAAACAAAAACAATATTGTTTAAAAGACACTCACCTGAAGAGGGACTTGAACCCTGGACCCTCAGATTAAAAGTCTGATGCTCTACCGACTGAGCTATCCAGGCTCAGAGTGCTGAAGTTGCCATATTGGAAACTGCTCGAAATATATAAAACATGACAATTTGCTGTGCAATTACAAAAAATGTGGAAAAATATATGTGTTACTGCAATCATGAACTGAAAGACTTGGCTTGTAGCATCTCTTGATGAAATATATTTTAGTTTACTCTGTGTTTAAGATGTAAATCCTTAGATGCTTAAAGTATCACCTCACTTCAATAATCACATTCAATTATTTTTGTCAAAGAGGTTTGATTTATTACTTGTCTAATTTAATCACTGTGTGCCTATCAAAGAAGGATGGATTTGAGTTCCTGATGAAATAAAGTCTTTAGAACTGACATGTAGCGATACTACTTTGTGATGATTATATTACTAGATGCCAATAATGTGTGCCTATTGAAGAGTGATAAAGTCCATTCTTAATATTCTAAAGAATCTTTCCAATCTATACACCTTCCCATTGAATAATGAACATAATCAGCATCAACAATTAAAAGATGGCTGCCTGCAGGAATGGATGATTTTAAACTCTGCAAAATTGTCCATTTCACAAACAAAAACACCATTGTTTAAAAGACACTCGCCTGAACAGGGACTTGAACCATGGACCCTCAGATTAAAAGTCTGATGCTCTACAGACTGAGCTATCCAGGCTCTGAGCACTGAAGTTGCCATATTGGAAACTGCTCAAAATATATACAACATGACAATTTGCTGTGCAATTACAAAAAATGTGGAAAAATATATGTGTTACTGCAATCATGAACTGAAAGACTTGGCTTGTAGTGTCTCTTGATGAAATATATTTTAGTTTCCTCTGTGTTTAAGATGTAAATCCTTAGATGCTTAAAGTATCACCTCACTTCAATAATCACATTCAATTATTTTTGTCAAAGAGGTTTGATTTATTACTTGTCTAATTTAATCACTGTGTGCTATCAAAGAAGGATGGATTTGAGTTCCTGATGAAATAAAGTCTTTAGAACTGACATGTAGCGATACTACTTTGTGATGATTATATTACTAGATGCCAAAAATGAGTGCCTATTGAAGAGTGATAAAGTCCATTCTTAATATTCTAAAGAATCTTTCCAATCTATACCCCTTCCCATTGAATAATGAAAATAATCCGCATCAACAATTAAAAGATGGCTGCCTGCAGGAATGGATGATTTTAAACTCTGCAAAATTGTCCATTTCACAAACAAAAAAACCATTGTTTAAAAGACACTCGCCTGAACAGGGACTTGAACCCTGGACCCTCAGATTAAAAGTCTGATGCTCTACCGACTGAGCTATCCAGGCTCTGAGTGCTGAAGTTGCCGTATTGGAAACTGCTCGAAATATATAAAACATGACAATTTGCTGTGCAATTACAAAAAATGTGAAAAAATATATGTGTTACTGCAATCAGGAACTGAAAGACTTGGCTTGTAGCGTCTCTTGATTAAATATATTTTAGTCTCCTCTGTGTTTAAGATTTAAATCCTTAGATGCTTAAAGTATCACCTCACTTCAATAATCACATTCAATTATTTTTGTCAAAGAGGTTTGATTTATTACTTGTCTAATTTAATCACTGTGTGCCTATCAAAGAAGGATGGATTTGAGTTCCTGATGAAATAAAGTCTTTAGAACTGACATGTAGCGATACTACTTTGTGATGATTAAATTACTAGATGCCAATAATGTGTGCCTATTGAAGAGTGATAAAGTCCATTCTTAATATTCTAAAGAATCTTTCCAATCTATACACCTTCCCATTGAATAATGAACATAATCAGCATCAACAATTAAAAGATGGCTGCCTGCAGGAATGGATGATTTTAAACTCTGCAAAATTGTCCATTTCACAAACAAAAACACCATTGTTTAAAAGACACTCGCCTGAACAGGGACTTGAACCATGGACCCTCAGATTAAAAGTCTGATGCTCTACCGACTGAGCTATCCAGGCTCTGAGCACTGAAATTGCCATATTGGAAACTGCTCGAAATATATAAAACATGACAATTTGCTGTGGAATTACAAAAAATGTGGAAAAATATATGTGTTACTGCAATCATGAACTGAAAGACTTGTTTTGTAGGGTCTCTTGATGAAATATATTTTAGTTTCCTCTGTGTTTAAGATGTAAATCCTTAGATGCTTAAAGTATCACCTCACTTCAATAATCACATTCAATTATTTTTGTCAAAGAGGTTTGATTTATTACTTGTCTAATTTAATCACTGTGTGCCTATCAAAGAAGGATGGATTTGAGTTCCTGATGAAACAAAGTCTTTAGAACTGACATGTAGCGATACTACTTTGTGATGATTATATTACTAGATGCCAATAATGTGTGCCTATTGAAAAGTGATAAAGTCCATTCTTAATATTCTAAAGAAACTTTCCAATCTATACCCCTTCCCATTGAATAATGAACATAATCAGCATCAACAATTAAAAGATGGCTGCCTGCAGGAATGGATGATTTTAAACTCTGCAAAATTGTCCATTTCACAAACAAAAACACCATTGTTTAAAAGACACTCGCCTGAAAAGGGACTTGAACCCTGGACCCTCAGATTAAAAGTCTGATGCTCTACCGACTGAGCTATACAGGCTCTGAGAGCTGAAGTTGCCATATTGGAAACTGCTCGAAATATATAAAACATGACAGTTTGCTGTGTAATTACAAAAAATGTGGAAAAATATATGTGTTACTGCAATCATGAACTGAAAGACTTGGCTTATAGCGTCTATTGATGAAATATATTTTAGTTTCCTCTGTGTTTAAGATGTAAATCCTTAGATGCTTTAAGTATCACCTCACTTCAATAATCACATTCAATTATTTTTGTCAAAGAGGTTTGATTTATTACTTGTCTAATTTAATCACTGTGTGCCTATCAAAGAAGGATGGATTTGAGTTCCTGATGAAATAAAGTCTTTAGAACTGACATGTAGCGATACTACTTTGTGATGATTATATTACTAGATGCCAATAATGTGTGCCTATTGAAGAGTGATAAAGTCCATTCTTAATATTCTAAAGAATCTTTCCAATCTATACACCTTCCCATTGAATAATGAACATAATCAGCATCAACAATTAAAAGATGGCTGCCTGCAGGAATGGATGATTTTAAACTCTGCAAAATTGTCCATTTCACAAACAAAAACACCATTGTTTAAAAGACACTCGCCTGAACAGGGACTTGAACCATGGACCCTCAGATTAAAAGTCTGATGCTCTACCGACTGAGCTATCCAGGCTCTGAGCACTGAACTTGTCATATTGGAAACTGCTCGAAATATATAAAACATGACAATTTGCTGTGCAATTACAAAAAATGTGGAAAAATATATGTGTTACTGCAATCATGAACTGAAAGACTTGGCTTGTAGGGTCTCTTGATGAAATATATTTTAGTTTCCTCTGTGTTTAAGATGTAAATCCTTAGATGCTTAAAGTATCACCTCACTTCAATAATCTCATTCAATTATTTTTGTCAAAGAGGTTTGATTTATTACTTGTCTAATTTAATCACTGTGTGCTATCAAAGAAGGATGGATTTGAGTTCCTGATGAAATAAAGTCTTTAGAACTGACATGTAGCGATACTACTTTGTGATGATTATATTACTAGATGCCAATAATGTGTGCCTATTGAAGAGTGATAAAGTCCATTCTTAATATTCTAAAGAATCTTTCCAATCTATACCCCTTCCCATTAAATAATGAAAATAATCCGCATCAACAATTAAAAGATGGCTGCCTGCAGGAATGGATGATTTTAAACTCTGCAAAATTGTCCATTTCACAAACAAAAAAACCATTGTTTAAAAGACACTCGCCTGAACAGGGACTTGAACCCTGACCCTCAGATTAAAAGTCTGATGCTCTACCGACTGAGCTATCCAGGCTCTGAGTGCTGAAGTTGCCGTATTGGAAACTGCTCGAAATATATAAAACATGACAATTTGCTGTGCAATTACAAAAAATGTGAAAAAATATATGTGTTACTGCAATCAGGAACTGAAAGACTTGGCTTGCAGCGTCTCTTGATTAAATATATTTTAGTCTCCTCTGTGTTTAAGATTTAAATCCTTAGATGCTTAAAGTATCACCTCACTTCAATAATCACATTCAATTATTTTTGTCAAAGAGGTTTGATTTATTACTTGTCTAATTTAATCACTGTGTGCCTATCAAAGAAGGATGGATTTGAGTTCCTGATGAAATAAAGTCTTTAGAACTGACATGTAGCGATACTACTTTGTGATGATTATATTACTAGATGCCAATAATGTGTGCCTATTGAAGAGTGATAAAGTCCATTCTTAATATTCTAAAGAATCTTTCCAATCTATACACCTTCCCATTGAATAATGAACATAATCAGCATCAACAATTAAAAGATGGCTGCCTGCAGGAATGGATGATTTTAAACTCTGCAAAATTGTCCATTTCACAAACAAAAACACCATTGTTTAAAAGACACTCGCCTGAACAGGGACTTGAACCATGGACCCTCAGATTAAAAGTCTGATGCTCTACCGACTGAGCTATCCAGGCTCTGAGCACTGAAGTTGCCATATTGGAAACTGCTCGAAATATATAAAACATGACAATTTGCTGTGGAATTACAAAAAATGTGGAAAAATATATGTGTTACTGCAATCATGAACTGAAAGACTTGGCTTGTAGGGTCTCTTGATGAAATATATTTTAGTTTCCTCTGTGTTTAAGATGTAAATCCTTAGATGCTTAAAGTATCACCTCACTTCAATAATCACATTCAATTATTTTTGTCAAAGAGGTTTGATTTATTACTTGTCTAATTTAATCACTGTGTGCTATTTAAAGAAGGATGGATTTGAGTTCCTGATGAAATAAAGTCTTTAGAACTGACATGTAGCGATACTACTTTGTGATGATTATATTACTAGATGCCAATAATGTGTGCCTATTGAAGAGTGATAAAGTCCATTCTTAATATTCTAAAGAATCTTTCCAATCTATACACCTTCCCATTGAATAATGAACATAATCAGCATCAACAATTAAAAGATGGCTGCCTGCAGGAATGGATGATTTTAAACTCTGCAAAATTGTCCATTTCACAAACAAAAACACCATTGTTTAAAAGACACTCGCCTGAACAGGGACTTGAACCATGGACCCTCAGATTAAAAGTCTGATGCTCTACCGACTGAGCTATACAGGCTCTGAGAGTCGAACTTGCCATATTGGAAACTGCTCGAAATATATAAAACATGACAGTTTGCTGTGTAATTTCAAAAAATGTGGAAAAATATATGTGTTACTGCAATCATGAACTGAAAGACTTGGCTTGTAGGGTCTCTTGATGAAATATATTTTAGTTTCCTCTGTGTTTAAGATGTAAATCCTTAGATGCTTTAAGTATCACCTCACTTCAATAATCACATTCAATTATTTTTGTCAAAGAGGTTTGATTTATTACTTGTCTAATTTAATCACTGTGTGCCTATCAAAGAAGGATGGATTTGAGTTCCTGATGAAATAAAGTCTTTAGAACTGACATGTAGCGATACTACTTTGTGATGATTATATTACTAGATGCCAATAATGTGTGCCTATTGAAGAGTGATAAAGTCCATTCTTAATATTCTAAAGAATCTTTCCAATCTATAAACTTCCCATTGAATAATGAACATAATCAGCATCAACAATTAAAAGATGGCTGCCTGCAGGAATGGATGATTTTAAACTCTGCAAAATTGTCCATTTCACAAACAAAAACACCATTGTTTAAAAGACACTCGCCTGAACAGGGACTTGAACCATGGACCCTCAGATTAAAAGTCTGATGCTCTACCGACTGAGCTATACAGGCTCTGAGCACTGAAGTTGTCATATTGGAAACTGCTCGAAATATATAAAACATGACAATTTGCTGTGCAATTACAAAAAATGTGGAAAAATATATGTGTTACTGCAATCATGAACTGAAAGACTTGGCTTGTAGGGTCTCTTGATGAAATATATTTTAGTTTCCTCTGTGTTTAAGATGTAAATCCTTAGATGCTTAAAGTATCACCTCACTTCAATAATCTCATTCAATTATTTTTGTCAAAGAGGTTTGATTTATTACTTGTCTAATTTAATCACTGTGTGCTATCAAAGAAGGATGGATTTGAGTTCCTGATGAAATAAAGTCTTTAGAACTGACATGTAGCGATACTACTTTGTGATGATTATATTACTAGATGCCAATAATGTGTGCCTATTGAAGAGTGATAAAGTCCATTCTTAATATTCTAAAGAATCTTTCCAATCTATACCCCTTCCCATTAAATAATGAAAATAATCCGCATCAACAATTAAAAGATGGCTGCCTGCAGGAATGGATGATTTTAAACTCTGCAAAATTGTCCATTTCACAAACAAAAAAACCATTGTTTAAAAGACACTCGCCTGAACAGGGACTTGAACCCTGACCCTCAGATTAAAAGTCTGATGCTCTACCGACTGAGCTATCCAGGCTCTGAGTGCTGAAGTTGCCGTATTGGAAACTGCTCGAAATATATAAAACATGACAATTTGCTGTGCAATTACAAAAAATGTGAAAAAATATATGTGTTACTGCAATCAGGAACTGAAAGACTTGGCTTGTAGTGTCTCTTGATTAAATATATTTTAGTCTCCTCTGTGTTTAAGATTTAAATCCTTAGATGCTTAAAGTATCACCTCACTTCAATAATCACATTCAATTATTTTTGTCAAAGAGGTTTGATTTATTACTTGTCTAATTTAATCACTGTGTGCCTATCAAAGAAGGATGGATTTGAGTTCCTGATGAAATAAAGTCTTTAGAACTGACATGTAGCGATACTACTTTGTGATGATTATATTACTAGATGCCAATAATGTGTGCCTATTGAAGAGTGATAAAGTCCATTCTTAATATTCTAAAGAATCTTTCCAATCTATACACCTTCCCATTGAATAATGAACATAATCAGCATCAACAATTAAAAGATGGCTGCCTGCAGGAATGGATGATTTTAAACTCTGCAAAATTGTCCATTTCACAAACAAAAACACCATTGTTTAAAAGACACTCGCCTGAACAGGGACTTGAACCATGGACCCTCAGATTAAAAGTCTGATGCTCTACCGACTGAGCTATCCAGGCTCTGTGCACTGAAGTTGCCATATTGGAAACTGCTCGAAATATATAAAACATGACAATTTGCTGTGGAATTACAAAAAATGTGGAAAAATATATGTGTTACTGCAATCATGAACTGAAAGACTTGGCTTGTAGGGTCTCTTGATGAAATATATTTTAGTTTCCTCTGTGTTTAAGATGTAAATCCTTAGATGCTTAAAGTATCACCTCACTTCAATAATCACATTCAATTATTTTTGTCAAAGAGGTTTGATTTATTACTTGTCTAAATTAATCACTGTGTGCCTATCAAAGAAGGATGGATTTGAGTTCCTGATGAAACAAAGTCTTTAGAACTGACATGTAGTGATACTACTTTGTGATGACTATATTACTAGATGCCAATAATGTGTGCCTATTGAAGAGTGATAAAGTCCATTCTTAATATTCTAAAGAATCTTTCCAATCTATACCCCTTCCCATTGAATAATGAAAATAATCCGCATCAACAATTAAAAGATGGCTGCCTGCAGGAATGGATGATTTTAAACTGTGCAAAATTGTCCATTTCACAAACAAAAACAATATTGTTTAAAAGACACTCACCTGAAGAGGGACTTGAACCCTGGACCCTCAGATTAAAAGTCTGATGCTCTACCGACTGAGCTATCCAGGCTCTGAGTGCTGAAGTTGCCATATTGGAAACTGCTCGAAATATATAAAACATGACAATTTGCTGTGCAATTACAAAAAATGTGGAAAAATATATGTGTTACTGCAATCATGAACTGAAAGACTTGGCTTGTAGCATCTCTTGATGAAATATATTTTAGTTTACTCTGTGTTTAAGATGTAAATCCTTAGATGCTTAAAGTATCACCTCACTTCAATAATCACATTCAATTATTTTTGTCAAAGAGGTTTGATTTATTACTTGTCTAATTTAATCACTGTGTGCCTATCAAAGAAGGATGGATTTGAGTTCCTGATGAAATAAAGTCTTTAGAACTGACATGTAGCGATACTACTTTGTGATGATTATATTACTAGATGCCAATAATGTGTGCCTATTGAAGAGTGATAAAGTCCATTCTTAATATTCTAAAGAATCTTTCCAATCTATACACCTTCCCATTGAATAATGAACATAATCAGCATCAACAATTAAAAGATGGCTGCCTGCAGGAATGGATGATTTTAAACTCTGCAAAATTGTCCATTTCACAAACAAAAACACCATTGTTTAAAAGACACTCGCCTGAACAGGGACTTGAACCATGGACCCTCAGATTAAAAGTCTGATGCTCTACAGACTGAGCTATCCAGGCTCTGAGCACTGAAGTTGCCATATTGGAAACTGCTCAAAATATATAAAACATGACAATTTGCTGTGCAATTACAAAAAATGTGGAAAAATATATGTGTTACTGCAATCATGAACTGAAAGACTTGGCTTGTAGTGTCTCTTGATGAAATATATTTTAGTTTCCTCTGTGTTTAAGATGTAAATCCTTAGATGCTTAAAGTATCACCTCACTTCAATAATCACATTCAATTATTTTTGTCAAAGAGGTTTGATTTATTACTTGTCTAATTTAATCACTGTGTGCTATCAAAGAAGGATGGATTTGAGTTCCTGATGAAATAAAGTCTTTAGAACTGACATGTAGCGATACTACTTTGTGATGATTATATTACTAGATGCCAAAAATGAGTGCCTATTGAAGAGTGATAAAGTCCATTCTTAATATTCTAAAGAATCTTTCCAATCTATACCCCTTCCCATTGAATAATGAAAATAATCCGCATCAACAATTAAAAGATGGCTGCCTGCAGGAATGGATGATTTTAAACTCTGCAAAATTGTCCATTTCACAAACAAAAAAACCATTGTTTAAAAGACACTCACCTGAACAGGGACTTGAACCCTGGACCCTCAGATTAAAAGTCTGATGCTCTACCGACTGAGCTATCCAGGCTCTGAGTGCTGAAGTTGCCGTATTGGAAACTGCTCGAAATATATAAAACATGACAATTTGCTGTGCAATTACAAAAAATGTGAAATAATATATGTGTTACTGCAATCAGGAACTGAAAGACTTGGCTTGTAGCGTCTCTTGATTAAATATATTTTAGTCTCCTCTGTGTTTAAGATTTAAATCCTTAGATGCTTAAAGTATCACCTCACTTCAATAATCACATTCAATTATTTTTGTCAAAGAGGTTTGATTTATTACTTGTCTAATTTAATCACTGTGTGCCTATCAAAGAAGGATGGATTTGAGTTCCTGATGAAATAAAGTCTTTAGAACTGACATGTAGCGATACTACTTTGTGATGATTATATTACTAGATGCCAATAATGTGTGCCTATTGAAGAGTGATAAAGTCCATTCTTAATATTCTAAAGAATCTTTCCAATCTATACACCTTCCCATTGAATAATGAACATAATCAGCATCAACAATTAAAAGATGGCTGCCTGCAGGAATGGATGATTTTAAACTCTGCAAAATTGTCCATTTCACAAACAAAAACACCATTGTTTAAAAGACACTCGCCTGAACAGGGACTTGAACCATGGACCCTCAGATTAAAAGTCTGATGCTCTACCGACTGAGCTATCCAGGCTCTGAGCACTGAAGTTGCCATATTGGAAACTGCTCGAAATATATAAAACATGACAATTTGCTGTGGAATTACAAAAAATGTGGAAAAATATATGTGTTACTGCAATCATGAACTGAAAGACTTGGCTTGTAGGGTCTCTTGATGAAATATATTTTAGTTTCCTCTGTGTTTAAGATGTAAATCCTTAGATGCTTAAAGTATCACCTCACTTCAATAATCACATTCAATTATTTTTGTCAAAGAGGTTTGATTTATTACTTGTCTAATTTAATCACTGTGTGCCTATCAAAGAAGGATGGATTTGAGTTCCTGATGAAACAAAGTCTTTAGAACTGACATGTAGCGATACTACTTTGTGATGATTATATTACTAGATGCCAATAATGTGTGCCTATTGAAAAGTGATAAAGTCCATTCTTAATATTCTAAAGAAACTTTCCAATCTATACCCCTTCCCATTGAATAATGAACATAATCAGCATCAACAATTAAAAGATGGCTGCCTGCAGGAATGGATGATTTTAAACTCTGCAAAATTGTCCATTTCACAAACAAAAACACCATTGTTTAAAAGACACTCGCCTGAAAAGGGACTTGAACCCTGGACCCTCAGATTAAAAGTCTGATGCTCTACCGACTGAGCTATACAGGCTCTGAGAGCCGAAGTTGCCATATTGGAAACTGCTCGAAATATATAAAACATGACAGTTTGCTGTGTAATTTCAAAAAATGTGGAAAAATATATGTGTTACTGCAATCATGAACTGAAAGACTTGGCTTGTAGCGTCTATTGATGAAATATATTTTAGTTTCCTCTGTGTTTAAGATGTAAATCCTTAGATGCTTTAAGTATCACCTCACTTCAATAATCACATTCAATTATTTTTGTCAAAGAGGTTTGATTTATTACTTGTCTAATTTAATCACTGTGTGCCTATCAAAGAAGGATGGATTTGAGTTCCTGATGAAATAAAGTCTTTAGAACTGACATGTAGCGATACTACTTTGTGATGATTATATTACTAGATGCCAATAATGTGTGCCTATTGAAGAGTGATAAAGTCCATTCTTAATATTCTAAAGAATCTTTCCAATCTATACACCTTCCCATTGAATAATGAACATAATCAGCATCAACAATTAAAAGATGGCTGCCTGCAGGAATGGATGATTTTAAACTCTGCAAAATTGTCCATTTCACAAACAAAAACACCATTGTTTAAAAGACACTCGCCTGAACAGGGACTTGAACCATGGACCCTCAGATTAAAAGTCTGATGCTCTACCGACTGAGTTATCCAGGCTCTGAGCACTGAACTTGTCATATTGGAAACTGCTCGAAATATATAAAACATGACAATTTGCTGTGCAATTACAAAAAATGTGGAAAAATATATGTGTTACTGCAATCATGAACTGAAAGACTTGGCTTGTAGGGTCTCTTGATGAAATATATTTTAGTTTCCTCTGTGTTTAAGATGTAAATCCTTAGATGCTTAAAGTATCACCTCACTTCAATAATCACATTCAATTATTTTTGTCAAAGAGGTTTGATTTATTACTTGTCTAAATTAATCACTGTGTGCCTATCAAAGAAGGATGGATTTGAGTTCCTGATGAAACAAAGTCTTTAGAACTGACATGTAGCGATACTACTTTGTGATGATTATATTACTAGATGCCAATAATGTGTGCCTATTGAAAAGTGATAAAGTCCATTCTTAATATTCTAAAGAAACTTTCCAATCTATACCCCTTCCCATTGAATAATGAACATAATCAGCATCAACAATTAAAAGATGGCTGCCTGCAGGAATGGATGATTTTAAACTCTGCAAAATTGTCCATTTCACAAACAAAAACACCATTGTTTAAAAGACACTCGCCTGAACAGGGACTTGAACCCTGGACCCTCAGATTAAAAGTCTGATGCTCTACCGACTGAGGTATACAGGCTCTGAAAGCTGAAGTTGCCATATTGGAAACTGCTCGAAATATATAAAACATGACAGTTTGCTGTGTAATTTCAAAAAATGTGGAAAAATATATGTGTTACTGCAATCATGAACTGAAAGACTTGGCTTGTAGGGTCTCTTGATGAAATATATTTTAGTTTCCTCTGTGTTTAAGATGTAAATCCTTAGATGCTTAAAGTATCACCTCACTTCAATAATCACATTCAATTATTTTTGTCAAAGAGGTTTGATTTATTACTTGTCTAATTTAATCACTGTGTGCCTGTCAAAGAAGGATGGATTTGAGTTCCTGATGAAATAAAGTCTTTAGAACTGACATGTAGCGATACTACTTTGTGATGATTATATTACTAGATGCCAATAATGTGTGCCTATTGAAGAGTGATAAAGTCCATTCTTAATATTCTAAAGAATCTTTCCAATCTATAAACTTCCCATTGAATAATGAACATAATCAGCATCAACAATTAAAAGATGACTGCCTGCAGGAATGGATGATTTTAAACTCTGCAAAATTGTCCATTTCACAAACAAAAACACCATTGTTTAAAAGACACTCGCCTGAACAGGGACTTGAACCATGGACCCTCAGATTAAAAGTCTGATGCTCTACCGACTGAGCTATACAGGCTCTGAGCACTGAAGTTGTCATATTGGAAACTGCTCGAAATATATAAAACATGACAATTTGCTGTGCAATTACAAAAAATGTGGAAAAATATATGTGTTACTGCAATCATGAACTGAAAGACTTGGCTTGTAGGGTCTCTTGATGAAATATATTTTAGTTTCCTCTGTGTTTAAGATGTAAATCCTTAGATGCTTAAAGTATCACCTCACTTCAATAATCTCATTCAATTATTTTTGTCAAAGAGGTTTGATTTATTACTTGTCTAATTTAATCACTGTGTGCTATCAAAGAAGGATGGATTTGAGTTCCTGATGAAATAAAGTCTTTAGAACTGACATGTAGCGATACTACTTTGTGATGATTATATTACTAGATGCCAATAATGTGTGCCTATTGAAGAGTGATAAAGTCCATTCTTAATATTCTAAAGAATCTTTCCAATCTATACCCCTTCCCATTAAATAATGAAAATAATCCGCATCAACAATTAAAAGATGGCTGCCTGCAGGAATGGATGATTTTAAACTCTGCAAAATTGTCCATTTCACAAACAAAAAAACCATTGTTTAAAAGACACTCGCCTGAACAGGGACTTGAACCCTGACCCTCAGATTAAAAGTCTGATGCTCTACCGACTGAGCTATCCAGGCTCTGAGTGCTGAAGTTGCCGTATTGGAAACTGCTCGAAATATATAAAACATGACAATTTGCTGTGCAATTACAAAAAATGTGAAAAAATATATGTGTTACTGCAATCAGGAACTGAAAGACTTGGCTTGTAGGGTCTCTTGATGAAATATATTTTAGTTTCCTCTGTGTTTAAGATGTAAATCCTTAGATGCTTAAAGTATCACCTCACTTCAATAATCGCATTCAATTATTTTTGTCAAAGAGGTTTGATTTATTACTTGTCTAAATTAATCACTGTGTGCCTATCAAAGAAGGATGGATTTGAGTTCCTGATGAAACAAAGTCTTTAGAACTGACATGTAGTGATACTACTTTGTGATGACTATATTACTAGATGCCAATAATGTGTGCCTATTGAAGAGTGATAAAGTCCATTCTTAATATTCTAAAGAATCTTTCCAATCTATACCCCTTCCCATTGAATAATGAAAATAATCCGCATCAACAATTAAAAGATGGCTGCCTGCAGGAATGGATGATTTTAAACTGTGCAAAATTGTCCATTTCACAAACAAAAACAATATTGTTTAAAAGACACTCACCTGAAGAGGGACTTGAACCCTGGACCCTCAGATTAAAAGTCTGATGCTCTACCGACTGAGCTATCCAGGCTCTGAGTGCTGAAGTTGCCATATTGGAAACTGCTCGAAATATATAAAACATGACAATTTGCTGTGCAATTACAAAAAATGTGGAAAAATATATGTGTTACTGCAATCATGAACTGAAAGACTTGGCTTGTAGCATCTCTTGATGAAATATATTTTAGTTTACTCTGTGTTTAAGATGTAAATCCTTAGATGCTTAAAGTATCACCTCACTTCAATAATCACATTCAATTATTTTTGTCAAAGAGGTTTGATTTATTACTTGTCTAATTTAATCACTGTGTGCCTATCAAAGAAGGATGGATTTGAGTTCCTGATGAAATAAAGTCTTTAGAACTGACATGTAGCGATACTACTTTGTGATGATTATATTACTAGATGCCAATAATGTGTGCCTATTGAAGAGTGATAAAGTCCATTCTTAATATTCTAAAGAATCTTTCCAATCTATACACCTTCCCATTGAATAATGAACATAATCAGCATCAACAATTAAAAGATGGCTGCCTGCAGGAATGGATGATTTTAAACTCTGCAAAATTGTCCATTTCACAAACAAAAACACCATTGTTTAAAAGACACTCGCCTGAACAGGGACTTGAACCATGGACCCTCAGATTAAAAGTCTGATGCTCTACAGACTGAGCTATCCAGGCTCTGAGCACTGAAGTTGCCATATTGGAAACTGCTCAAAATATATAAAACATGACAATTTGCTGTGCAATTACAAAAAATGTGGAAAAATATATGTGTTACTGCAATCATGAACTGAAAGACTTGGCTTGTAGTGTCTCTTGATGAAATATATTTTAGTTTCCTCTGTGTTTAAGATGTAAATCCTTAGATGCTTAAAGTATCACCTCACTTCAATAATCACATTCAATTATTTTTGTCAAAGAGGTTTGATTTATTACTTGTCTAATTTAATCACTGTGTGCTATCAAAGAAGGATGGATTTGAGTTCCTGATGAAATAAAGTCTTTAGAACTGACATGTAGCGATACTACTTTGTGATGATTATATAACTAGATGCCAAAAATGAGTGCCTATTGAAGAGTGATAAAGTCCATTCTTAATATTCTAAAGAATCTTTCCAATCTATACCCCTTCCCATTGAATAATGAAAATAATCCGCATCAACAATTAAAAGATGGCTGCCTGCAGGAATGGATGATTTTAAACTCTGCAAAATTGTCCATTTCACAAACAAAAAAACCATTGTTTAAAAGACACTCACCTGAACAGGGACTTGAACCCTGGACCCTCAGATTAAAAGTCTGATGCTCTACCGACTGAGCTATCCAGGCTCTGAGTGCTGAAGTTGCCGTATTGGAAACTGCTCGAAATATATAAAACATGACAATTTGCTGTGCAATTACAAAAAATGTGAAAAAATATATGTGTTACTGCAATCAGGAACTGAAAGACTTGGCTTGTAGCGTCTCTTGATTAAATATATTTTAGTCTCCTCTGTGTTTAAGATTTAAATCCTTAGATGCTTAAAGTATCACCTCACTTCAATAATCACATTCAATTATTTTTGTCAAAGAGGTTTGATTTATTACTTGTCTAATTTAATCACTGTGTGCCTATCAAAGAAGGATGGATTTGAGTTCCTGATGAAATAAAGTCTTTAGAACTGACATGTAGCGATACTACTTTGTGATGATTATATTACTAGATGCCAATAATGTGTGCCTATTGAAGAGTGATAAAGTCCATTCTTAATATTCTAAAGAATCTTTCCAATCTATACACCTTCCCATTGAATAATGAACATAATCAGCATCAACAATTAAAAGATGGCTGCCTGCAGGAATGGATGATTTTAAACTCTGCAAAATTGTCCATTTCACAAACAAAAACACCATTGTTTAAAAGACACTCGCCTGAACAGGGACTTGAACCATGGACCCTCAGATTAAAAGTCTGATGCTCTACCGACTGAGCTATCCAGGCTCTGAGCACTGAACTTGTCATATTGGAAACTGCTCGAAATATATAAAACATGACAATTTGCTGTGCAATTACAAAAAATGTGGAAAAATATATGTGTTACTGCAATCATGAACTGAAAGACTTGGCTTGTAGGGTCTCTTGATGAAATATATTTTAGTTTCCTCTGTGTTTAAGATGTAAATCCTTAGATGCTTAAAGTATCACCTCACTTCAATAATCACATTCAATTATTTTTGTCAAAGAGGTTTGATTTATTACTTGTCTAAATTAATCACTGTGTGCCTATCAAAGAAGGATGGATTTGAGTTCCTGATGAAACAAAGTCTTTAGAACTGACATGTAGCGATACTACTTTGTGATGATTATATTACTAGATGCCAATAATGTGTGCCTATTGAAAAGTGATAAAGTCCATTCTTAATATTCTAAAGAAACTTTCCAATCTATACCCCTTCCCATTGAATAATGAACATAATCAGCATCAACAATTAAAAGATGGCTGCCTGCAGGAATGGATGATTTTAAACTCTGCAAAATTGTCCATTTCACAAACAAAAACACCATTGTTTAAAAGACACTCGCCTGAACAGGGACTTGAACCCTGGACCCTCAGATTAAAAGTCTGATGCTCTACCGACTGAGCTATCCAGGCTCTGAGTGCTGAAGTTGCCATATTGGAAACTGCTCGAAATATATAAAACATGACAATTTGCTGTGCAATTACAAAAAATGTGGAAAAATATATGTGTTACTGCAATCATGAACTGAAAGACTTGGCTTGTAGCATCTCTTGATGAAATATATTTTAGTTTACTCTGTGTTTAAGATGTAAATCCTTAGATGCTTAAAGTATCACCTCACTTCAATAATCACATTCAATTATTTTTGTCAAAGAGGTTTGATTTATTACTTGTCTAATTTAATCACTGTGTGCCTATCAAAGAAGGATGGATTTGAGTTCCTGATGAAATAAAGTCTTTAGAACTGACATGTAGCGATACTACTTTGTGATGATTATATTACTAGATGCCAATAATGTGTGCCTATTGAAGAGTGATAAAGTCCATTCTTAATATTCTAAAGAATCTTTCCAATCTATACACCTTCCCATTGAATAATGAACATAATCAGCATCAACAATTAAAAGATGGCTGCCTGCAGGAATGGATGATTTTAAACTCTGCAAAATTGTCCATTTCACAAACAAAAACACCATTGTTTAAAAGACACTCGCCTGAACAGGGACTTGAACCATGGACCCTCAGATTAAAAGTCTGATGCTCTACAGACTGAGCTATCCAGGCTCTGAGCACTGAAGTTGCCATATTGGAAACTGCTCAAAATATATAAAACATGACAATTTGCTGTGCAATTACAAAAAATGTGGAAAAATATATGTGTTACTGCAATCATGAACTGAAAGACTTGGCTTGTAGTGTCTCTTGATGAAATATATTTTAGTTTCCTCTGTGTTTAAGATGTAAATCCTTAGATGCTTAAAGTATCACCTCACTTCAATAATCACATTCAATTATTTTTGTCAAAGAGGTTTGATTTATTACTTGTCTAATTTAATCACTGTGTGCTATCAAAGAAGGATGGATTTGAGTTCCTGATGAAATAAAGTCTTTAGAACTGACATGTAGCGATACTACTTTGTGATGATTATATAACTAGATGCCAAAAATGAGTGCCTATTGAAGAGTGATAAAGTCCATTCTTAATATTCTAAAGAATCTTTCCAATCTATACCCCTTCCCATTGAATAATGAAAATAATCCGCATCAACAATTAAAAGATGGCTGCCTGCAGGAATGGATGATTTTAAACTCTGCAAAATTGTCCATTTCACAAACAAAAAAACCATTGTTTAAAAGACACTCACCTGAACAGGGACTTGAACCCTGGACCCTCAGATTAAAAGTCTGATGCTCTACCGACTGAGCTATCCAGGCTCTGAGTGCTGAAGTTGCCGTATTGGAAACTGCTCGAAATATATAAAACATGACAATTTGCTGTGCAATTACAAAAAATGTGAAAAAATATATGTGTTACTGCAATCAGGAACTGAAAGACTTGGCTTGTAGCGTCTCTTGATTAAATATATTTTAGTCTCCTCTGTGTTTAAGATTTAAATCCTTAGATGCTTAAAGTATCACCTCACTTCAATAATCACATTCAATTATTTTTGTCAAAGAGGTTTGATTTATTACTTGTCTAATTTAATCACTGTGTGCCTATCAAAGAAGGATGGATTTGAGTTCCTGATGAAATAAAGTCTTTAGAACTGACATGTAGCGATACTACTTTGTGATGATTATATTACTAGATGCCAATAATGTGTGCCTATTGAAGAGTGATAAAGTCCATTCTTAATATTCTAAAGAATCTTTCCAATCTATACACCTTCCCATTGAATAATGAACATAATCAGCATCAACAATTAAAAGATGGCTGCCTGCAGGAATGGATGATTTTAAACTCTGCAAAATTGTCCATTTCACAAACAAAAACACCATTGTTTAAAAGACACTCGCCTGAACAGGGACTTGAACCATGGACCCTCAGATTAAAAGTCTGATGCTCTACCGACTGAGCTATCCAGGCTCTGAGCACTGAACTTGTCATATTGGAAACTGCTCGAAATATATAAAACATGACAATTTGCTGTGCAATTACAAAAAATGTGGAAAAATATATGTGTTACTGCAATCATGAACTGAAAGACTTGGCTTGTAGGGTCTCTTGATGAAATATATTTTAGTTTCCTCTGTGTTTAAGATGTAAATCCTTAGATGCTTAAAGTATCACCTCACTTCAATAATCACATTCAATTATTTTTGTCAAAGAGGTTTGATTTATTACTTGTCTAAATTAATCACTGTGTGCCTATCAAAGAAGGATGGATTTGAGTTCCTGATGAAACAAAGTCTTTAGAACTGACATGTAGCGATACTACTTTGTGATGATTATATTACTAGATGCCAATAATGTGTGCCTATTGAAAAGTGATAAAGTCCATTCTTAATATTCTAAAGAAACTTTCCAATCTATACCCCTTCCCATTGAATAATGAACATAATCAGCATCAACAATTAAAAGATGGCTGCCTGCAGGAATGGATGATTTTAAACTCTGCAAAATTGTCCATTTCACAAACAAAAACACCATTGTTTAAAAGACACTCGCCTGAACAGGGACTTGAACCCTGGACCCTCAGATTAAAAGTCTGATGCTCTACCGACTGAGCTATACAGGCTCTGAAAGCTGAAGTTGCCATATTGGAAACTGCTCGAAATATATAAAACATGACAGTTTGCTGTGTAATTTCAAAAAATGTGGAAAAATATATGTGTTACTGCAATCATGAACTGAAAGACTTGGCTTGTAGGGTCTCTTGATGAAATATATTTTAGTTTCCTCTGTGTTTAAGATGTAAATCCTTAGATGCTTAAAGTATCACCTCACTTCAATAATCTCATTCAATTATTTTTGTCAAAGAGGTTTGATTTATTACTTGTCTAATTTAATCACTGTGTGCTATCAAAGAAGGATGGATTTGAGTTCCTGATGAAATAAAGTCTTTAGAACTGACATGTAGCGATACTACTTTGTGATGATTATATTACTAGATGCCAATAATGTGTGCCTATTGAAGAGTGATAAAGTCCATTCTTAATATTCTAAATAATCTTTCCAATCTATACCCCTTCCCATTAAATAATGAAAATAATCCGCATCAACAATTAAAAGATGGCTGCCTGCAGGAATGGATGATTTTAAACTCTGCAAAATTGTCCATTTCACAAACAAAAAAACCATTGTTTAAAAGACACTCGCCTGAACAGGGACTTGAACCCTGACCCTCAGATTAAAAGTCTGATGCTCTACCGACTGAGCTATCCAGGCTCTGAGTGCTGAAGTTGCCGTATTGGAAACTGCTCGAAATATATAAAACATGACAATTTGCTGTGCAATTACAAAAAATGTGAAAAAATATATGTGTTACTGCAATCAGGAACTGAAAGACTTGGCTTGTAGCGTCTCTTGATGAAATATATTTTAGTCTCCTCTGTGTTTAAGATTTAAATCCTTAGATGCTTAAAGTATCACCTCACTTCAATAATCACATTCAATTATTTTTGTCAAAGAGGTTTGATTTATTACTTGTCTAATTTAATCACTGTGTGCCTATCAAAGAAGGATGGATTTGAGTTCCTGATGAAATAAAGTCTTTAGAACTGACATGTAGCGATACTACTTTGTGATGATTATATTACTAGATGCCAATAATGTGTGCCTATTTAAGAGTGATAAAGTCCATTCTTAATATTCTAAAGAATCTTTCCAATCTATACACCTTCCCATTGAATAATGAACATAATCAGCATCAACAATTAAAAGATGGCTGCCTGCAGGAATGGATGATTTTAAACTCTGCAAAATTGTCCATTTCACAAACAAAAACACCATTGTTTAAAAGACACTCGCCTGAACAGGGACTTGAACCATGGACCCTCAGATTAAAAGTCTGATGCTCTACCGACTGAGCTATCCAGGCTCTGAGTGCTGAAGTTGCCATATTGGAAACTGCTCGAAATATATAAAACTGACAATTTGCTGTGCAATTACAAAAAATGAGGAAAAATATATGTGTTACTGCAATCATGAACTGAAAGACTTGGCTTGTAGGGTCTCTTGATGAAATATATTTTAGTTTCCTCTGTGTTTAAGATGTAAATCCTTAGATGCTTAAAGTATCACCTCACTTCAATAATCACATTCAATTATTTTTGTCAAAGAGGTTTGATTTATTACTTGTCTAATTTAATCACTGTGTGCCTATCAAAGAAGGATGGATTTGAGTTCCTGATGAAACAAAGTCTTTAGAACTGACATGTAGTGATACTACTTTGTGATGACTATATTACTAGATGCCAATAATGTGTGCCTATTGAAGAGTGATAAAGTCCATTCTTAATATTCTAAAGAATCTTTCCAATCTATACACCTTCCCATTGAATAATGAACATAATCAGCATCAACAATTAAAAGATGGCTGCCTGCAGGAATGGATGATTTTAAACTCTGCAAAATTGTCCATTTCACAAACAAAAACACCATTGTTTAAAAGACACTCGCCTGAACAGGGACTTGAACCCTCAGATTAAAAGTCTGATGCTCTACCGACTGAGCTATCCAGGATCTGAGCACTGAAGTTGCCATATTGGAAACTGCTCGAAATATATAAAACATGACAATTTGCTGTGCAATTGCAAAAAATGTGGAAAAATATATGTGTTACTGCAATCATGAACTGAAAGACTTGGCTTGTAGGGTCTCTTGATGAAATATATTTTAGTTTCCTCTGTGTTTAAGATGTAAATCCTTAGATGCTTTAAGTATCACCTCACTTCAATAATCACATTCAATTATTTTTGTCAAAGAGGTTTGATTTATTACTTGTCTAATTTAATCACTGTGTGCCTATCAAAGAAGGATGGATTTGAGTTCCTGATGAAACAAAGTTTTTAGAACTGACATGTAGTGATACTACTTTGTGATGACTATATTACTAGATGCCAATAATGTGTGCCTATTGAAGAGTGATAAAGTCCATTCTTAATATTCTAAAGAATCTTTCCAACCTATACCCCTTCCCATTGAATAATGAACATAATCAGCATCAACAATTAAAAGATGGCTGCCTGCAGGAATGGATGATTTTAAACTCTGCAAAATTGTCCATTTCACAAACAAAAACACCATTGTTTAAAAGACACTTGCCTGAACAGGGACTTGAACCCTGGACCCTCTGATTAAAAGTCTGATGCTCTACCGACTGAGCTATCCAGGTTCTGAGTGCTGAAGTTGCCATATTGGAAACTGCTCGAAATATATAAAACATGACAATTTACTGTGCAATTACAAAAAATGTGGAAAAATATATGTGTTACTGCAATCATGAACTGAAAGACTTGGCTTGTAGCGTCTCTTGATTAAATATATTTTAGTTTCCTCTGTGTTTAAGATGTAAATCCTTAGATGCTTTAAGTATCACCTCACTTCAATAATCACATTCAATTATTTTTGTCAAAGAGGTTTGATTTATTACTTGTCTAATTTAATCACTGTGTGCCTATCATAGAAGGATGGATTTGAGTTCCTGATTAAATAAAGTCTTTAGAACTGACATGTAGCGATACTACTTTGTGATGATTATATTACTAGATGCCAATAATGTGTGCCTATTGAAGAGTGATAAAGTCCATTCTTAATATTCTAAAGAATCTTTCCAATCTATACCCCTTCCCATTGAATAATGAACATAATCCGCATCAACAATTAAAAGATGGCTGCCTGCAGGAATGGATGATTTTAAACTCTGCAAAATTGTCCATTTCACAAACAAAAACACCATTGTTTAAAAGACACTCGCCTGAACAGGGACTTGAACCCTGGACCCTCAGATTAAAAGTCTGATGCTCTACCGACTGAGCTATCCAGGCTCTGAGCACTGAGGTTGCCATATTGGAAACTGCTCGAAATATATAAAACATGACAATTTGCTGTGCAATTACAAAAAATGTGGAAAAATATATGTGTTACTGCAATCATGAACTGAAAGACTTGGCTTGTAGCATCTCTTGATGAAATATATTTTAGTTTACTCTGTGTTTAAGATGTAAATCCTTAGATGCTTAAAGTATCACCTCACTTCAATAATCACATTCAATTATTTTTGTCAAAGAGGTTTGATTTATTACTTGTCTAATTTAATCACTGTGTGCCTATCAAAGAAGGATGGATTTGAGTTCCTGATGAAACAAAGTCTTTAGAACTGACATGTAGCGATACTACTTTGTGATGATTATATTACTAGATGCCAATAATGTGTGCCTATTGAAAAGTGATAAAGTCCGTTCTTAATATTCCAAATAAACTTTCCAATCTATACCCCTTCCCATTGAATAATGAACATAATCAGCATCAACAATTAAAAGATGGCTGCCAGCAGGAATGGATGATTTTAAACTCTGCTAAATTGTCCATTTCACAAACAAAAACACCATTGTTTAAAAGACACTCGCCTGAACAGGGACTTGAACCCTGGACCCTCAGATTAAAAGTCTGATGCTCTACCGACTGAGCTATACAGGCTCTGAGAGCTGAAGTTGCCATATTGGAAACTGCTCGAAATATATAAAACATGACAATTTGCTGTGTAATTTCAAAAAATGTGGAAAAATATATGTGTTACTGCAATCATGAACTGAAAGACTTGGCTTGTAGCGTCTCTTGATTAAATATATTTTAGTTTCCTCTGTGTTTAAGATGTAAATCCTTAGATGCTTAAAGTATCACCTCACTTCAATAATCACATTCAATTATTTTTGTCAAAGAGGTTTGATTTATTACTTGTCTAATTTAATCACTGTGTGCCTATCAAAGAAGGATGGATTTGAGTTCCTGATGAAACAAAGTCTTTAGAACTGACATGTAGCGATACTACTTTGTGATGATTATATTACTAGATGCCAATAATGTGTGCCTATTGAAAAGTGATAAAGTCCATTCTTAATATTCTAAAGAAACTTTCCAATCTATACCCCTTCCCATTGAATAATGAACATAATCAGCATCAACAATTAAAAGATGGCTGCCTGCAGGAATGGATGATTTTAAACTCTGCAAAATTGTCCATTTCACAAACAAAAACACCATTGTTTAAAAGACACTCGCCTGAAAAGGGACTTGAACCCTGGACCCTCAGATTAAAAGTCTGATGCTCTACCGACTGAGCTATACAGGCTCTGAGAGCCGAAGTTGCCATATTGGAAACTGCTCGAAATATATAAAACATGACAGTTTGCTGTGTAATTTCAAAAAATGTGGAAAAATATATGTGTTACTGCAATCATGAACTGAAAGACTTGGCTTGTAGCGTCTATTGATGAAATATATTTTAGTTTCCTCTGTGTTTAAGATGTAAATCCTTAGATGCTTTAAGTATCACCTCACTTCAATAATCACATTCAATTATTTTTGTCAAAGAGGTTTGATTTATTACTTGTCTAATTTAATCACTGTGTGCCTATCAAAGAAGGATGGATTTGAGTTCCTGATGAAATAAAGTCTTTAGAACTGACATGTAGCGATACTACTTTGTGATGATTATATTACTAGATGCCAATAATGTGTGCCTATTGAAGAGTGATAAAGTCCATTCTTAATATTCTAAAGAATCTTTCCAATCTATACACCTTCCCATTGAATAATGAACATAATCAGCATCAACAATTAAAAGATGGCTGCCTGCAGGAATGGATGATTTTAAACTCTGCAAAATTGTCCATTTCACAAACAAAAACACCATTGTTTAAAAGACACTCGCCTGAACAGGGACTTGAACCATGGACCCTCAGATTAAAAGTCTGATGCTCTACCGACTGAGCTATCCAGGCTCTGAGCACTGAACTTGTCATATTGGAAACTGCTCGAAATATATAAAACATGACAATTTGCTGTGCAATTACAAAAAATGTGGAAAAATATATGTGTTACTGCAATCATGAACTGAAAGACTTGGCTTGTAGGGTCTCTTGATGAAATATATTTTAGTTTCCTCTGTGTTTAAGATGTAAATCCTTAGATGCTTAAAGTATCACCTCACTTCAATAATCTCATTCAATTATTTTTGTCAAAGAGGTTTGATTTATTACTTGTCTAATTTAATCACTGTGTGCTATCAAAGAAGGATGGATTTGAGTTCCTGATGAAATAAAGTCTTTAGAACTGACATGTAGCGATACTACTTTGTGATGATTATATTACTAGATGCCAAAAATGAGTGCCTATTGAAGAGTGATAAAGTCCATTCTTAATATTCTAAAGAATCTTTCCAATCTATACCCCTTCCCATTGAATAATGAAAATAATCCGCATCAACAATTAAAAGATGGCTGCCTGCAGGAATGGATGATTTTAAACTCTGCAAAATTGTCCATTTCACAAACAAAAAAAACATTGTTTAAAAGACACTCGCCTGAACAGGGACTTGAACCCTGGACCCTCAGATTAAAAGTCTGATGCTCTACCGACTGAGCTATCCAGGCTCTGAGTGCTGAAGTTGCCGTATTGGAAACTGCTCGAAATATATAAAACATGACAATTTGCTGTGCAATTACAAAAAATGTGAAAAAATATATGTGTTACTGCAATCAGGAACTGAAAGACTTGGCTTGTAGCGTCTCTTGATTAAATATATTTTAGTCTCCTCTGTGTTTAAGATTTAAATCCTTAGATGCTTAAAGTATCACCTCACTTCAATAATCACATTCAATTATTTTTGTCAAAGAGGTTTGATTTATTACTTGTCTAATTTAATCACTGTGTGCCTATCAAAGAAGGATGGATTTGAGTTCCTGATGAAATAAAGTCTTTAGAACTGACATGTAGCGATACTACTTTGTGATGATTATATTACTAGATGCCAATAATGTGTGCCTATTGAAGAGTGATAAAGTCCATTCTTAATATTCTAAAGAATCTTTCCAATCTATACACCTACCCATTGAATAATGAACATAATCAGCATCAACAATTAAAAGATGGCTGCCTGCAGGAATGGATGATTTTAAACTCTGCAAAATTGTCCATTTCACAAACAAAAACACCATTGTTTAAAAGACACTCGCCTGAACAGGGACTTGAACCATGGACCCTCAGATTAAAAGTCTGATGCTCTACCGACTGAGCTATCCAGGCTCTGAGCACTGAAGTTGCCATATTGGAAACTGCTCGAAATATATAAAACATGACAATTTGCTGTGGAATTACAAAAAATGTGGAAAAATATATGTGTTACTGCAATCATGAACTGAAAGACTTGGCTTGTAGGGTCTCTTGATGAAATATATTTTAGTTTCCTCTGTGTTTAAGATGTAAATCCTTAGATGCTTAAAGTATCACCTCACTTCAATAATCACATTCAATTATTTTTGTCAAAGAGGTTTGATTTATTACTTGTCTAAATTAATCACTGTGTGCCTATCAAAGAAGGATGGATTTGAGTTCCTGATGAAACAAAGTCTTTAGAACTGACATGTAGCGATACTACTTTGTGATGATTATATTACTAGATGCCAATAATGTGTGCCTATTGAAAAGTGATAAAGTCCATTCTTAATATTCTAAAGAAACTTTCCAATCTATACCCCTTCCCATTGAATAATGAACATAATCAGCATCAACAATTAAAAGATGGCTGCCTGCAGGAATGGATGATTTTAAACTCTGCAAAATTGTCCATTTCACAAACAAAAACACCATTGTTTAAAAGACACTCGCCTGAACAGGGACTTGAACCCTGGACCCTCAGATTAAAAGTCTGATGCTCTACCGACTGAGCTATACAGGCTCTGAGAGCCGAAGTTGCCATATTGGAAACTGCTCGAAATATATAAAACATGACAGTTTGCTGTGTAATTTCAAAAAATGTGGAAAAATATATGTGTTACTGCAATCATGAACTGAAAGACTTGGCTTGTAGGGTCTCTTGATGAAATATATTTTAGTTTCCTCTGTGTTTAAGATGTAAATCCTTAGATGCTTTAAGTATCACCTCACTTCAATAATCACATTCAATTATTTTTGTCAAAGAGGTTTGATTTATTACTTGTCTAATTTAATCACTGTGTGCCTATCAAAGAAGGATGGATTTGAGTTCCTGATGAAATAAAGTCTTTAGAACTGACATGTAGCGATACTACTTTGTGATGATTATATTACTAGATGCCAATAATGTGTGCCTATTGAAGAGTGATAAAGTCCATTCTTAATATTCTAAAGAATCTTTCCAATCTATAAACTTCCCATTGAATAATGAACATAATCAGCATCAACAATTAAAAGATGGCTGCCTGCAGGAATGGATGATTTTAAACTCTGCAAAATTGTCCATTTCACAAACAAAAACACCATTGTTTAAAAGACACTCGCCTGAACAGGGACTTGAACCATGGACCCTCAGATTAAAAGTCTGATGTTCTACCGACTGAGCTATACAGGCTCTGAGCACTGAAGTTGTCATATTGGAAACTGCTCGAAATATATAAAACATGACAATTTGCTGTGCAATTACAAAAAATGTGGAAAAATATATGTGTTACTGCAATCATGAACTGAAAGACTTGGCTTGTAGGGTCTCTTGATGAAATATATTTTAGTTTCCTCTGTGTTTAAGATGTAAATCCTTAGATGCTTAAAGTATCACCTCACTTCAATAATCTCATTCAATTATTTTTGTCAAAGAGGTTTGATTTATTACTTGTCTAATTTAATCACTGTGTGCTATCAAAGAAGGATGGATTTGAGTTCCTGATGAAATAAAGTCTTTAGAACTGACATGTAGCGATACTACTTTGTGATGATTATATTACTAGATGCCAATAATGTGTGCCTATTGAAGAGTGATAAAGTCCATTCTTAATATTCTAAAGAATCTTTCCAATCTATACCCCTTCCCATTAAATAATGAAAATAATCCGCATCAACAATTAAAAGATGGCTGCCTGCAGGAATGGATGATTTTAAACTCTGCAAAATTGTCCATTTCACAAACAAAAAAACCATTGTTTAAAAGACACTCGCCTGAACAGGGACTTGAACCCTGACCCTCAGATTAAAAGTCTGATGCTCTACCGACTGAGCTATCCAAGCTCTGAGTGCTGAGGTTGCCGTATTGGAAACTGCTCGAAATATATAAAACATGACAATTTGCTGTGCAATTACAAAAAATGTGAAAAAATATATGTGTTACTGCAATCAGGAACTGAAAGACTTAGCTTGTAGCGTCTCTTGATTAAATATATTTTAGTCTCCTCTGTGTTTAAGATTTAAATCCTTAGATGCTTAAAGTATCACCTCACTTCAATAATCACATTCAATTATTTTTGTCAAAGAGGTTTGATTTATTACTTGTCTAATTTAATCACTGTGTGCCTATCAAAGAAGGATGGATTTGAGTTCCTGATGAAATAAAGTCTTTAGAACTGACATGTAGCGATACTACTTTGTGATGATTATATTACTAGATGCCAATAATGTGTGCCTATTGAAGAGTGATAAAGTCCATTCTTAATATTCTAAAGAATCTTTCCAATCTATACACCTTCCCATTGAATAATGAACATAATCAGCATCAACAATTAAAAGATGGCTGCCTGCAGGAATGGATGATTTTAAACTCTGCAAAATTGTCCATTTCACAAACAAAAACACCATTGTTTAAAAGACACTCGCCTGAACAGGGACTTGAACCCTCAGATTAAAAGTCTGATGCTCTACCGACTGAGCTATCCAGGATCTGAGCACTGAAGTTGCCATATTGGAAACTGCTCGAAATATATAAAACATGACAATTTGCTGTGCAATTGCAAAAAATGTGGAAAAATATATGTGTTACTGCAATCATGAACTGAAAGACTTGGCTTGTAGGGTCTCTTGATGAAATATATTTTAGTTTCCTCTGTGTTTAAGATGTAAATCCTTAGATGCTTTAAGTATCACCTCACTTCAATAATCACATTCAATTATTTTTGTCAAAGAGGTTTGATTTATTACTTGTCTAATTTAATCACTGTGTGCCTATCATAGAAGGATGGATTTGAGTTCCTGATTAAATAAAGTCTTTAGAACTGACATGTAGCGATACTACTTTGTGATGATTATATTACTAGATGCCAATAATGTGTGCCTATTGAAGAGTGATAAAGTCCATTCTTAATATTCTAAAGAATCTTTCCAATCTATACCCCTTCCCATTGAATAATGAACATAATCCGCATCAACAATTAAAAGATGGCTGCCTGCAGGAATGGATGATTTTAAACTCTGCAAAATTGTCCATTTCACAAACAAAAACACCATTGTTTAAAAGACACTCGCCTGAACAGGGACTTGAACCCTGGACCCTCAGATTAAAAGTCTGATGCTCTACCGACTGAGCTATCCAGGCTCTGAGCACTGAGGTTGCCATATTGGAAACTGCTCGAAATATATAAAACATGACAATTTGCTGTGCAATTACAAAAAATGGGGAAAAATATATGTGTTACTGCAATCATGAACTGAAAGACTTGGCTTGTAGCATCTCTTGATGAAATATATTTTAGTTTACTCTGTGTTTAAGATGTAAATCCTTAGATGCTTAAAGTATCACCTCACTTCAATAATCACATTCAATTATTTTTGTCAAAGAGGTTTGATTTATTACTTGTCTAATTTAATCACTGTGTGCCTATCAAAGAAGGATGGATTTGAGTTCCTGATGAAACAAAGTCTTTAGAACTGACATGTAGCGATACTACTTTGTGATGATTATATTACTAGATGCCAATAATGTGTGCCTATTGAAAAGTGATAAAGTCCGTTCTTAATATTCCAAATAAACTTTCCAATCTATACCCCTTCCCATTGAATAATGAACATAATCAGCATCAACAATTAAAAGATGGCTGCCAGCAGGAATGGATGATTTTAAACTCTGCTAAATTGTCCATTTCACAAACAAAAACACCATTGTTTAAAAGACACTCGCCTGAACAGGGACTTGAACCCTGGACCCTCAGATTAAAAGTCTGATGCTCTACCGACTGAGCTATACAGGCTCTGAGAGCCGAAGTTGCCATATTGGAAACTGCTCGAAATATATAAAACATGACAATTTGCTGTGTAATTTCAAAAAATGTGGAAAAATATATGTGTTACTGCAATCATGAACTGAAAGACTTGGCTTGTAGCGTCTCTTGATTAAATATATTTTAGTTTCCTCTGTGTTTAAGATGTAAATCCTTAGATGCTTTAAGTAACACCTCACTTCAATAATCACATTCAATTATTTTTGTCAAAGAGGTTTGATTTATTACTTGTCTAATTTAATCACTGTGTGCCTATCATAGAAGGATGGATTTGAGTTCCTGATTAAATAAAGTCTTTAGAACTGACATGTAGCGATACTACTTTGTGATGATTATATTACTAGATGCCAATAATGTGTGCCTATTGAAGAGTGATAAAGTCCATTCTTAATATTCTAAATAAACTTTCCAATCTATACCCCTTCCCATTGAATAATGAACATAATCAGCATCAACAATTAAAAGATGGCTGCCTGCAGGAATGGATGATTTTAAACTCTGCTAAATTGTCCATTTCACAAACAAAAACACCATTGTTTAAAAGACACTCGCCTGAACAGGCACTTGAACCCTGGACCCTCAGATTAAAAGTCTGATGCTCTACCGACTGAGCTATACAGGCTCTGAGAGCTGAAGTTGCCATATTGGAAACTGCTCGAAATATATAAAACATGACAATTTGCTGTGTAATTTCAAAAAATGTGGAAAAATATATGTGTTACTGCAATCATGAACTGAAAGACTTGGCTTGTAGCGTCTATTGATGAAATATATTTTAGTTTCCTCTGTGTTTAAGATGTAAATCCTTAGATGCTTTAAGTATCACCTCACTTCAATAATCACATTCAATTATTTTTGTCAAAGAGGTTTGATTTATTACTTGTCTAATTTAATCACTGTGTGCCTATCAAAGAAGGATGGATTTGAGTTCCTGATGAAATAAAGTCTTTAGAACTGACATGTAGCGATACTACTTTGTGATGATTATATTACTAGATGCCAATAATGTGTGCCTATTGAAGAGTGATAAAGTCCATTCTTAATATTCTAAAGAATCTTTAAAATCTATACACCTTCTCATTGAATAATGAACATAATCAGCATCAACAATTAAAAGATGGCTGCCTGCAGGAATGGATGATTTTAAACTCTGCAAAATTGTCCATTTCACAAACAAAAACACCATTGTTTAAAAGACACTCGCCTGAACAGGGACTTGAACCATGGACCCTCAGATTAAAAGTCTGATGCTTTACCGACTGAGCTATCCAGGCTCTGAGCACTGAAGTTGCCATATTGGAAACTGCTCGAAATATATAAAACATGACAATTTGCTGTGCAATTACAAAAAATGTGGAAAAATATATGTGTTACTGCAATCATGAACTGAAAGACTTGGCTTGTAGGGTCTCTTGATGAAATATATTTTAGTTTACTCTGTGTTTAAGATGTAAATCCTTAGATGCTTAAAGTATCACCTCACTTCAATAATCACATTCAATTATTTTTGTCAAAGAGGTTTGATTTATTACTTGTCTAATTTAATCACTGTGTGCTATCAAAGAAGGATGGATTTGAGTTCCTGATGAAATAAAGTCTTTAGAACTGACATGTAGCGATACTACTTTGTGATGATTATATTACTAGATGCCAATAATGTGTGCCTATTGAAGAGTGATAAAGTCCATTCTTAATATTCTAAAGAATCTTTCCAATCTATACCCCTTCCCATTGAATAATGAAAATAATCCGCATCAACAATTAAAAGATGGCTGCCTGCAGGAATGGATGATTTTAAACTCTGCAAAATTGTCCATTTCACAAACAAAAAAACCATTGTTTAAAAGACACTCGCCTGAACAGGGACTTGAACCCTGGACCCTCAGATTAAAAGTCTGATGCTCTACCGACTGAGCTATCCAGGCTCTGAGTGCTGAAGTTGCCGTACTGGAAACTGCTCGAAATATATAAAACATGACAATTTGCTGTGCAATTACAAAAAATGTGGAAAAATATATGTGTTACTGCAATCAGGAACTGAAAGACTTGGCTTGTAGCATCTCTTGATTAAATATATTTTAGTCTCCTCTGTGTTTAAGATTTAAATCCTTAGATGCTTAAAGTATCACCTCACTTCAATAATCACATTCAATTATTTTTGTCAAAGAGGTTTGATTTATTACTTGTCTAATTTAATCACTGTGTGCCTATCAAAGAAGGATGGATTTGAGTTCCTGATGAAATAAAGTCTTTAGAACTGACATGTAGCGATACTACTTTGTGATGATTATATTACTAGATGCCAATAATGTGTGCCTATTGAAGAGTGATAAAGTACATTCTTAATATTCTAAAGAATCTTTCCAATCTATACACCTTCCCATTGAATAATGAACATAATCAGCATCAACAATTAAAAGATGGCTGCCTGCAGGAATGGATGATTTTAAACTCTGCAAAATTGTCCATTTCACAAACAAAAACACCATTGTTTAAAAGACACTCGCCTGAACAGGGACTTGAACCATGGACCCTCAGATTAAAAGTCTGATGCTTTACCGACTGAGCTATCCAGGCTCTGAGCACTGAAGTTGCCATATTGGAAACTGCTCGAAATATATAAAACATGACAATTTGCTGTGCAATTACAAAAAATGTGGAAAAATATATGTTACTGCAATCATGAACTGAAAGACTTGGCTTGTAGGGTCTCTTGATGAAATATATTTTAGTTTCCTCTGTGTTTAAGATGTAAATCCTTAGATGCTTAAAGTATCACCTCACTTCAATAATCACATTCAATTATTTTTGTCAAAGAGGTTTGATTTATTACTTGTCTAATTTAATCACTGTGTGCCTATCAAAGAAGGATGGATTTGAGTTCCTGATGAAACAAAGTTTTTAGAACTGACATGTAGTGATACTACTTTGTGATGACTATATTACTAGATGCCAATAATGTGTGCCTATTGAAGAGTGATAAAGTCCATTCTTAATATTCTAAAGAATCTTTCCAACCTATACCCCTTCCCATTGAATAATGAACATAATCAGCATCAACAATTAAAAGATGGCTGCCTGCAGGAATGGATGATTTTAAACTCTGCAAAATTGTCCATTTCACAAACAAAAAAACCATTGTTTAATAGACACTCGCCTGAACAGGGACTTGGAACCCTGGACCCTCAGATTAAAAGTCTGAAGCTCTACCGACTGAGCTTTCCAGGCTCTGAGCACTGAAGTTGCCATATTGGAAACTGCTCGAAATATATAAAACATGACAATGTGCTGTGCAATTACAAAAAATGTGGAAAAATATATGTTACTGCAATCATGAACTGAAAGACTTTGCTTGTAGGGTCTCTTGATGAAATATATTTTAGTTTACTCTGTGTTTAAGATGTAAATCCTTAGATGCTTAAAGTATCACCTCACTTCAATAATCACATTCAATTATTTTTGTCAAAGAGGTTTGATTTATTACTTGTCTAATTTAATCACTGTGTGCTATCAAAGAAGGATGGATTTGAGTTCCTGATGAAATAAAGTCTTTAGAACTGACATGTAGCGATACTACTTTGTGATGATTATATTACTAGATGCCAATAATGTGTGCCTATTGAAGAGTGATAAAGTCCATTCTTAATATTCTAAAGAATCTTTCCAATCTATACCCCTTCCCATTGAATAATGAAAATAATCCGCATCAACAATTAAAAGATGGCTGCCTGCGGGAATGGATGATTTTAAACTCTGCAAAATTGTCCATTTCACAAACAAAAAAAACATTGTTTAAAAGACACTCGCCTGAACAGGGACTTGAACCCTGGACCCTCAGATTAAAAGTCTGATGCTCTACCGACTGAGCTATCCAGGCTCTGAGTGCTGAAGTTGCCGTATTGGAAACTGCTCGAAATATATAAAACATGACAATTTGCTGTGCAATTACAAAAAATGTGAAAAAATATATGTGTTACTGCAATCAGGAACTGAAAGACTTGGCTTGTAGCGTCTCTTGATTAAATATATTTTAGTCTCCTCTGTGTTTAAGATTTAAATCCTTAGATGCTTAAAGTATCACCTCACTTCAATAATCACATTCAATTCTTTTTGTCAAAGAGGTTTGATTTATTACTTGCCTAATTTTAATCACTGTGTGCCTATCAAAGAAGGATGGATTTGAGTTCCTGATGAAATAAAGTCTTTAGAACTGACATGTAGCGATACTACTTTGTGATGATTATATTACTAGATGCCAATAATGTGTGCCTATTGAAGAGTGATAAAGTACATTCTTAATATTCTAAAGAATATTTCCAATCTATACACCTTCCCATTGAATAATGAACATAATCAGCATCAACAATTAAAAGATGGCTGCCTGCAGGAATGGATGATTTTAAACTCTGCAAAATTGTCCATTTCACAAACAAAAACACCATTGTTTAAAAGACACTCGCCTGAACAGGGACTTGAACCATGGACCCTCAGATTAAAAGTCTGATGCTCTACCGACTGAGCTATCCAGGCTCTGATCACTGAAGTTGCCATATTGGAAACTGCTCGAAATATATAAAACATGACAATTTGCTGTGCAATTACAAAAAATGTGGAAAAATATATGTTACTGCAATCATGAACTGAAAGACTTGGCTTGTAGGGTCTCTTGATGAAATATATTTTAGTTTCCTCTGTGTTTAAGATGTAAATCCTTAGATGCTTAAAGTATCACCTTACTTCAATAATCACATTCAATTATTTTTGTCAAAGAGGTTTGATTTATTACTTGTCTAATTTAATCACTGTGTGCTATCAAAGAAGGATGGATTTGAGTTCCTGATGAAATAAAGTCTTTAGAACCGACATGTAGCTATACTACTTTGTGATGATTATATTACTAGATGCCAATAATGTGTGCCTATTGAAGAGTGATAAAGTCCATTCTTAATATTCTAAAGAATCTTTCCAATCTATAACCCTTCCCATTGAATAATGAAAATAATCCACATCAACAATTAAAAGATGGCTGCCTGCAGGAATGGATGATTTTAAACTCTGCAAAATTGTCCATTTCACAAACAAAAAAACCATTGTTTAAAAGACACTCGCCTGAACAGGGACTTGAACCCTGGACCCTCAGATTAAAAGTCTGATGCTCTACCGACTGAGCTATCCAGGCTCTGAGTGCTGAAGTTGCCGTATTGGAAACTGCTCGAAATATATAAAACATGACAATTTGCTGTGCAATTACAAAAAATGTGAAAAAATATATGTGTTACTGCAATCAGGAACTGAAAGACTTGGCTTGTAGCGTCTCTTGATTAAATATATTTTAGTCTCCTCTGTGTTTAAGATTTAAATCCTTAGATGCTTAAAGTATCACCTCACTTCAATAATCACATTCAATTATTTTTGTCAAAGAGGTTTGATTTATTACTTGTCTAATTTAATCACTGTGTGCCTATCAAAGAAGGATGGATTTGAGTTCCTGATGAAATAAAGTCTTTAGAACTGACATGTAGCGATACTACTTTGTGATGATTATATTACTAGATGCCAATAATGTGTGCCTATTGAAGAGTGATAAAGTCCAATCTTAATATTCTAAAGAATCTTTCCAATCTGTACACCTTCCCATTGAATAATGAACATAATCAGCATCAACAATTAAAAGATGGCTAGCTGCAGGAATGGATGATTTTAAACTCTGTAAAATTGTCCATTTCACAAACAAAAACACCATTGTTTAAATGACACTCGCCTGAACAGGGACTTGAACCCTGGACCCTCAGATTAAAAGTCTGATGCTCTACCGACTGAGCTATCCAGGCTCTGAGTGCTGAAGGTGCCATATTGGAAACTGCTCGAAATATATAAAACATGACAATTTGCTGTGTAATTACAAAAAATGTGGAAAAATTTATGTGTTACTGCAATCATGAACTGAAAGACTTGGCGTGTAGGGTCTCTTGATGAAATATATTTTAGTTTCCTTTGTGTTTAAGATGTAAATCCTTAGATGCTTAAAGTATCACCTCACTTCAATAATCACATTCAATTATTTTTGTCAAAGAGGTTTGATTTATTACTTGTCTAATTTAATCTCTGTGTGCCTATCAAAGAAGGATGGATTTGAGTTCCTGATGAAACAAAGTCTTTAGAACTGACATGTAGTGATACTACTTTGTGATGACTATATTACTAGATGCCAATAATGTGTGCCTATTGAAGAGTGATAAAGTCCATTCTTAATATTCTAAAGAATCTTTCCAATCTATACACCTTCCCATTGAATAATGAACATAATCAGCATCAACAATTAAAAGATGGCTGCCTGCAGGAATGGATGATTTTAAACTCTGCAAAATTGTCCATTTCACAAACAAAAACACCATTGTTTAAAAGACACTCGCCTGAACAGGGACTTGAACCCTGGACCCTCAGATTAAAAGTCTGATGCTCTACCGACTGAGCTATCCAGGATCTGAGCACTGAAGTTGCCATATTGGAAACTGCTCGAAATATATAAAACATGACAATTTGCTGTGCAATTGCAAAAAATGTGGAAAAATATATGTGTTACTGCAATCATGAACTGAAAGACTTGGCTTGTAGCGTCTCTTGATTAAATATATTTTAGTTTCCTCTGTGTTTAAGATGTAAATCCTTAGATGCTTTAAGTATCACCTCACTTCAATAATCACATTCAATTATTTTTGTCAAAGAGGTTTGATTTATTACTTGTCTAATTTAATCACTGTGTGCCTATCAAAGAAGGATGGATTTGAGTTCCTGATGAAACAAAGTCTTTAGAACTGACATGTAGTGATACTACTTTGTGATGACTATATAACTAGATGCCAATAATGTGTGCCTATTGAAGAGTGATAAAGTCCATTCTTAATATTCTAAAGAATCTTTCCAATCTATACACCTTCCCATTGAATAATGAACATAATCAGCATCAACAATTAAAAGATGGCTGCCTGCAGGAATGGATGATTTTAAACTCTGCAAAATTGTCCATTTCACAAACAAAAACACCATTGTTTAAAAGACACTCGCCTGAACAGGGACTTGAACCCTGGACCCTCAGATTAAAAGTCTGATGCTCTACCGACTGAGCTATCCAGGATCTGAGCACTGAAGTTGCCATATTGGAAACTGCTCGAAATATATAAAACATGACAATTTGCTGTGCAATTGCAAAAAATGTGGAAAAATATATGTGTTACTGCAATCATGAACTGAAAGACTTGGCTTGTAGGGTCTCTTGATGAAATATATTTTAGTTTCCTCTGTGTTTAAGATGTAAATCCTTAGATGCTTTAAGTATCACCTCACTTCAATAATCACATTCAATTATTTTTGTCAAAGAGGTTTGATTTATTACTTGTCTAATTTAATCACTGTGTGCCTATCAAAGAAGGATGGATTTGAGTTCCTGATGAAACAAAGTTTTTAGAACTGACATGTAGTGATACTACTTTGTGATGACTATATTACTAGATGCCAATAATGTGTGCCTATTGAAGAGTGATAAAGTCCATTCTTAATATTCTAAAGAATCTTTCCAACCTATACCCCTTCCCATTGAATAATGAACATAATCAGCATCAACAATTAAAAGATGGCTGCCTGCAGGAATGGATGATTTTAAACTCTGCAAAATTGTCCATTTCACAAACAAAAACACCATTGTTTAAAAGACACTTGCCTGAACAGGGACTTGAACCCTGGACCCTCTGATTAAAAGTCTGATGCTCTACCGACTGAGCTATCCAGGTTCTGAGTGCTGAAGTTGCCATATTGGAAACTGCTCGAAATATATAAAACATGACAATTTACTGTGCAATTACAAAAAATGTGGAAAAATATATGTGTTACTGCAATCATGAACTGAAAGACTTGGCTTGTAGCGTCTCTTGATTAAATATATTTTAGTTTCCTCTGTGTTTAAGATGTAAATCCTTAGATGCTTTAAGTATCACCTCACTTCAATAATCACATTCAATTATTTTTGTCAAAGAGGTTTGATTTATTACTTGTCTAATTTAATCACTGTGTGCCTATCATAGAAGGATGGATTTGAGTTCCTGATTAAATAAAGTCTTTAGAACTGACATGTAGCGATACTACTTTGTGATGATTATATTGCTAGATGCCAATAATGTGTGCCTATTGAAGAGTGATAAAGTCCATTCTTAATATTCTAAAGAATCTTTCCAATCTATACCCCTTCCCATTGAATAATGAACATAATCCGCATCAACAATTAAAAGATGGCTGCCTGCAGGAATGGATGATTTTAAACTCTGCAAAATTGTCCATTTCACAAACAAAAACACCATTGTTTAAAAGACACTCGCCTGAACAGGGACTTGAACCCTGGACCCTCAGATTAAAAGTCTGATGCTCTACCGACTGAGCTATCCAGGCTCTGAGCACTGAGGTTGCCATATTGGAAACTGCTCGAAATATATAAAACATGACAATTTGCTGTGCAATTACAAAAAATGTGGAAAAATATATGTGTTACTGCAATCATGAACTGAAAGACTTGGCTTGTAGCATCTCTTGATGAAATATATTTTAGTTTACTCTGTGTTTAAGATGTAAATCCTTAGATGCTTAAAGTATCACCTCACTTCAATAATCACATTCAATTATTTTTGTCAAAGAGGTTTGATTTATTACTTGTCTAATTTAATCACTGTGTGCCTATCAAAGAAGGATGGATTTGAGTTCCTGATGAAACAAAGTCTTTAGAACTGACATGTAGCGATACTACTTTGTGATGATTATATTACTAGATGCCAATAATGTGTGCCTATTGAAAAGTGATAAAGTCCATTCTTAATATTCTAAATAAACTTTCCAATCTATACCCCTTCCCATTGAATAATGAACATAATCAGCATCAACAATTAAAAGATGGCTGCCTGCAGGAATGGATGATTTTAAACTCTGCTAAATTGTCCATTTCACAAACAAAAACACCATTGTTTAAAAAACACTCGCCTGAACAGGGACTTGAACCCTGGACCCTCAGATTAAAAGTCTGATGCTCTACCGACTGAGCTATACAGGCTCTGAGAGCTGAAGTTGCCATATTGGAAACTGCTCGAAATATATAAAACATGACAATTTGCTGTGTAATTTCAAAAAATGTGGAAAAATATATGTGTTACTGCAATCATGAACTGAAAGACTTGGCTTGTAGCGTCTATTGATGAAATATATTTTAGTTTCCTCTGTGTTTAAGATGTAAATCCTTAGATGCTTTAAGTATCACCTCACTTCAATAATCACATTCAATTATTTTTGTCAAAGAGGTTTGATTTATTACTTGTCTAATTTAATCACTGTGTGCCTATCAAAGAAGGATGGATTTGAGTTCCTGATGAAATAAAGTCTTTAGAACTGACATGTAGCGATACTACTTTGTGATGATTATATTACTAGATGCCAATAATGTGTGCCTATTGAAGAGTGATAAAGTCCATTCTTAATATTCTAAAGAATCTTTCCAATCTATACACCTTCCCATTGAATAATGAACATAATCAGCATCAACAATTAAAAGATGGCTGCCTGCAGGAATGGATGATTTTAAACTCTGCAAAATTGTCCATTTCACAAACAAAAACACCATTGTTTAAAAGACACTTGCCTGAACAGGGACTTGAACCATGGACCCTCAGATTAAAAGTCTGATGCTATCCAGGCTCTGAGCACTGAAGTTGCCATATTGGAAACTGCTCGAAAAATATAAAACATGACAATTTGCTGTGCAATTACAAAAAATGTGGAAAAATATATGTGTTACTGCAATCATGAACTGAAAGACTTGGCTTGTAGGGTCTCTTGATAAAATATATTTTAGTTTACTCTGTGTTTAAGATGTAAATCCTTAGATGCTTAAAGTATCACCTCACTTCAATAATCACATTAAATTATTTTTGTCAAAGAGGTTTGATTTATTACTTGTCTAATTTAATCACTGTGTGCTATCAAAGAAGGATGGATTTGAGTTCCTGATGAAATAAAGTCTTTAGAACTGACATGTAGCGATACTACTTTGTGATGATTATATTGCTAGATGCCAATAATGTGTGCCTATTGAAGAGTGATAAAGTCCATTCTTAATATTCTAAAGAATCTTTCCAATCTATACCCCTTCCCATTGAATAATGAAAATAATCCGCATCAACAATTAAAAGATGGCTGCCTGCAGGAATGGATGATTTTAAACTCTGCAAAATTGTCCATTTCACAAACAAAAAAACCATTGTTTAAAAGACACTCGCCTGAACAGGGACTTGAACCCTGGACCCTCAGATTAAAAGTCTGATGCTCTACCGACTGAGCTATCCAGGCTCTGAGTGCTGAAGTTGCCGTATTGGAAACTGCTCGAAATATATTAAACATGACAATTTGCTGTGCAATTACAAAAAATGTGAAAAAATATATGTGTTACTGCAATCAGGAACTGAAAGACTTGGCTTGTAGCGTCTCTTGATTAAATATATTTTAGTCTCCTCTGTGTTTAAGATTTAAATCCTTAGATGCTTAAAGTATCACCTCACTTCAATAATCACATTCAATTATTTTTGTCAAAGAGGTTTGATTTATTACTTGTCTAATTTAATCACTGTGTGCCTATCGAAGAAGGATGGATTTGAGTTCCTGATGAAATAAAGTCTTTAGAACTGACATGTAGCGATACTACTTTGTGATGATTATATTACTAGATGCCAATAATGTGTGCCTATTGAAGAGTGATAAAGTACATTCTTAATATTCTAAAGAATCTTTCCAATCTATACACCTTCCCATTGAATAATGAACATAATCAGCATCAACAATTAAAAGATGGCTGCCTGCAGGAATGGATGATTTTAAACTCTGCAAAATTGTCCATTTCACAAACAAAAACACCATTGTTTAAAAGACACTCGCCTGAACAGGGACTTGAACCATGGACCCTCAGATTAAAAGTCTGATGCTTTACCGACTGAGCTATCCAGGCTCTGAGCACTGAAGTTGCCATATTGGAAACTGCTCGAAATATATAAAACATGACAATTTGCTGTGCAATTACAAAAAATGTGGAAAAATATATGTTACTGCAATCATGAACTGAAAGACTTGGCTTGTAGGGTCTCTTGATGAAATATATTTTAGTTTCCTCTGTGTTTAAGATGTAAATCCTTAGATGCTTAAAGTATCACCTCACTGCAATAATCACATTCAATTATTTTTGTCAAAGAGGTTTGATTTATTACTTGTCTAATTTAATCACTGTGTGCTATCAAAGAAGGATGGATTTGAGTTCCTGATGAAATAAAGTCTTTAGAACTGACATGTAGCGATACTACTTTGTGATGATTATATTACTAGATGCCAATAATGTGTGCCTATTGAAGAGTGATAAAGTCCATTCTTAATATTCTAAAGAATCTTTCCAATCTATACCCCTTCCCATTGAATAATGAAAATAATCCGCATCAACAATTAAAAGATGGCTGCCTGCAGGAATGGATGATTTTAAACTCTGCAAAATTGTCCATTTCACAAACAAAAAAACCATTGTTTAAAAGACACTCGCCTGAACAGGGACTTGAACCCTGGACCCTCAGATTAAAAGTCTGATGCTCTACCGACTGAGCTATCCAGGCTCTGAGTGCTGAAGTTGCCGTATTGGAAACTGCTCGAAATATATAAAACATGACAATTTGCTGTGCAATTACAAAAAATGTGAAAAAATATATGTGTTACTGCAATCAGGAACTGAAAGACTTGGCTTGTAGCGTCTCTTGATTAAATATATTTTAGTCTCCTCTGTGTTTAAGATTTAAATCCTTAGATGCTTAAAGTATCACCTCACTTCAATAATCACATTCAATTATTTTTGTCAAAGAGGTTTGATTTATTACTTGTCTAATTTAATCACTGTGTGCCTATCAAAGAAGGATGGATTTGAGTTCCTGATGAAATAAAGTCTTTAGAACTGACATGTAGCGATACTACTTTGTGATGATTATATTACTAGATGCCAATAATGTGTGCCTATTGAAGAGTGATAAAGTCCATTCTTAATATTCTAAAGAATCTTTCCAATCTATACACCTTCCCATTGAATAATGAACATAATCAGCATCAACAATTAAAAGATGGCTGCCTGCAGGAATGGATGATTTTAAACTCTGCAAAATTGTCCATTTCACAAACAAAAACACCATTGTTTAAAAGACACTCGCCTGAACAGGGACTTGAACCATGGACCCTCAGATTAAAAGTCTGATGCTCTACCGACTGAGCTATCCAGGCTCTGAGCACTGAAGTTGCCATATTGGAAACTGCTCGAAATATATAAAACATGACAATTTGCTGTGCAATTACAAAAAATGTGGAAAAATATATGTTACTGCAATCATGAACTGAAAGACTTGGCTTGTAGGGTCTCTTGATGAAATATATTTTAGTTTCCTCTGTGTTTAAGATGTAAATCCTTAGATGCTTAAAGTATCACCTCACTGCAATAATCACATTCAATTATTTTTGTCAAAGAGGTTTGATTTATTACTTGTCTAATTTAATCACTGTGTGCTATCAAAGAAGGATGGATTTGAGTTCCTGATGAAATAAAGTCTTTAGAACTGACATGTAGCGATACTACTTTGTGATGATTATATTACTAGATGCCAATAATGTGTGCCTATTGAAGAGTGATAAAGTCCATTCTTAATATTCTAAAGAATCTTTCCAATCTATACCCCTTCCCATTGAATAATGAAAATAATCCGCATCAACAATTAAAAGATGGCTGCCTGCAGGAATGGATGATTTTAAACTCTGCAAAATTGTCCATTTCACAAACAAAAAAACCATTGTTTAAAAGACACTCGCCTGAACAGGGACTTGAACCCTGGACCCTCAGATTAAAAGTCTGATGCTCTACCGACTGAGCTATCCAGGCTCTGAGTGCTGAAGTTGCCGTATTGGAAACTGCTCGAAATATATAAAACATGACAATTTGCTGTGCAATTACAAAAAATTTGAAAAAATATATGTGTTACTGCAATCAGGAACTGAAAGACTAGGCTTGTAGCGTCTCTTGATTAAATATATTTTAGTCTCCTCTGTGTTTAAGATTTAAATCCTTAGATGCTTAAAGTATCACCTCACTTCAATAATCACATTCAATTATTTTTGTCAAAGAGGTTTGATTTATTACTTGTCTAATTTAATCACTGTGTGCCTATCAAAGAAGGATGGATTTGAGTTCCTGATGAAATAAAGTCTTTAGAACTGACATGTAGCGATACTACTTTGTGATGATTATATTACTAGATGCCAATAATGTGTGCCTATTGAAGAGTGATAAAGTACATTCTTAATATTCTAAAGAATCTTTCCAATCTATACACCTTCCCATTGAATAATGAACATAATCAGCATCAACAATTAAAAGATGGCTGCCTCCTTTGGGACAGTGTGGAATCGCTACCTGTCCCCTGGAAACGGGACTGCTGTGTTAGATCCCCTGCCTTGCTGTATGACGGCGGCCATCTTGGATTCCACAGCCAGAAAGTAAGTGAAACAGTTCTCACAGTTTTCACACAAACTAGACACGCTGCCCACGATCCTCTCCCCTCATCCCATCACAGGGTCTGAGAACTTCTCCTACTAAGGCCCCCCTTGATTGGGAAGTACACCAGCGGGATATCTCTGCACCCCAGCCTTTTCCCCACACTCCAACACTGAAGGAGTTCAACTTAGCTACATACATAATAAGCACCCCTTTCAGTGGGGAGTCGGGGTCGACGCTCCAGTGAATACGTGCTGGCAATGCCAAACCCTACAGCCGGTCCCTAGACCACCTCAAGCCCTGTGGGGTTGGGGATCGCAGATCATCGACAGCCCCTGCCGTACCGCCCACGGGACGAGACTCCCTGCTCTCCCGGAATAACGGATTTGGGCATAACTCTGACCTACTTTGTTCCACCCCTATACTCTTAATCCTCCCACTCTACGATCCCGATGCCTTATATCTGCAAGACCTCTGCAATGTGAGTGCTCTCCAAATTGTGCACCGCCACTCATGTTCATCTGAATAACACGTACACACCACCAATGTGACTGAGTTCTCCTGTTTCACCACTATCAGCTGATTGGACCCACCCCTGAAGTACGTCTCTTTGTGCCTCCTACACGCGCTATTACCGACGAGAAATGGCTCCTAAAAAAAACAAGGAGATAATACCCCCCAAGGTCTCCTACTCCACTCAAAAGTCCCTCCAAATTTCCCCTCTACAAAATGTCTCCTCCCCCTCCGCCATGCCGGACCCCACGGGATCTAGTGTCCTAACTTCTGCTCTCTCAATGTCAGGTGTGGATTGCGAATCGGATGCCCCCCTAACTGTGAGATCCCTATGTCAGATTCTCTCCGCCTTCAAGTCTGAACTTTCTAAGGATCTGACCTCTGCCGTCCGCGAGGTCAAGACTGAACTGGTAGCATTGGGAGACAGAACAGACCATCTAGAACGTAAGATGGAAGAACTGGTCGCCTCCCACAATGACCTGCTTTCATCCCATGATCGTCAACAACAAGACCTGGACCAATTCAAATCCAAACTGGCAGATATGGAGGACAGGTCAAGGCGGAATAATATCAAAATTAGAGGCATCCCAGACTCAGTTACCATCTCAGAACTGGAATCCTACGCCACTGCCTTATTTAGGAAGCTTCTCCCAACGGCGGACACCTCGGAGCTCATGATCGACCGCATCCACCGACTCCCTAGACCCCGTACCGTTTCATCTGACCTCCCTAAAGACACCCTCCTTCGTGTTCATTTCTTCCCAGTTAAGGAGCGTATTATGAGGGCCGCTAGAGAATCCAAGAACTCCGATACTTTGGGGGGACTTCAGATATTTCAAGATTTCTCAGCTGCTACTATTGCAAAGAGACGTGCTTTTACCCCCATCACCCTGGCATTGAGGTCCCACGACATTCACTACCGCTGGGGATTCCCAGTTAAATTGATAGTCTCGTACGAAGATTCGACCTATATAATTTCCTCCCTAGATGCGGGGGTGAAGCTTTTGATGGACTGGGACATCTCTATCCCGAAGCCGCCTACCTCGATAAGAGCTACCACTGTCCGACAAGACTGGGCGCCCTCTTGAGCCACCGGACCGCCACATCGGGTCCTCTCAAAATTTACTCACTGACACCTCCGGATCACGGAGATTGTAGACCTCCTACCCCGTCTTGGGAAGATATAAGTACTTTTTCTGTTTTTCTTCCTCCAAAGGACATAATACGACTTATTACATGTTTTCCTCCTTGGTCTACAAGTTACAGGCTTACTCTTTCACATGTTGTTTAAATGTTGTTTCCTATTAAGGGGCGATGCTTTGCCCGCTGATTACTACCCACTAAATCCCTGTTGGTGCCCCATAACGCACCTCCCGGTTAATTAGTGAAATTTACACTAGATGTACGTGCTTTATTCTTGTTATATCAGTAATTATATTGGAGTGGCGGTGCATGTTCACCCAGCCCGCCTCCACCTTTTTCTGTACTACTGCAAACCCCCGAATCTTTTTCCCCTTCCCTGCAGTAGTCATGCAGGTCCAATATACCGGACCTTTTCTTTTTGATGTTTACCTCCTACTCCCCTGTTTTCAACCCAACCCATGCCATTCCCGCATGCTCCCTCCTCCCCTGAGCTCCAGACTTGATTCATTTCCCCGGTCACAACTGCCCATCAGTACTCGGTACAGGTACGCTACAGTAGATCAAGATAGATTCTTCTTTCTCATGTCTAACATATGTTTACAATGCTGAACCTTATATCTTTAAATGTCAAAGGACTGAACTCGCCCAATAAGCGTAGGCTGGCCCTCTCCTCCTTCCACCAGCAAAAAGCTGATGTTGTAGCACTACAAGAAACACACTTTTCTTCTGCTAACCCTCCCCTTTTTAAGAATAGTCACTTCCCTGTGGGATACTATGCCAATGGCCCATCCAAGAGGAATGGGGTAGCTATTCTTTTTAGCAAAAATGTCTCCTTTTCCCTACAGTCTCAACTTTCAGACAAAAATGGCCGTTATCTTATTCTCACTGGCCTCCTGGATGACAAGCCGGTTACCCTGGTATCCCTGTATGCACCTAACTCTAACCAGGTCCCCTTCCTACGGAAATTATTCCTCATTATACGCAATACACTAAAGGGTTCTCTGGTAGTCTTGGGTGACTATAACCTTGTTCTCGACCCTAAAATGGACAAGTCCCGCCAATTCTCCCAAACTGTACCCACTACCCTCTCTGGCCCCTCCCTGGCCTTTCGCAATCTGCTTGCGGAATTTGACCTTTATGATGTCTGGAGAACACATAACCCCTCGGGTCGGGAATACACATTCCACTCACTGGTCCACAACTCTTACTCTAGAATAGACTTGATCTTGTGTGATAAATGGTCTCTCCAGAGAACTAAAGACGTTGATATTCTACCAATTACATGGTCTGATCACGCCCCAGTTCTCTGGAAATGGAATCTCCAGGGTACTTATAACCCTCCCCTCCAATGGCGCTTATACCCTTACCTATTACATAACCATGTGTCTAAAAAAATAATCTCCGACTCCATTGACTCTTATTTAGCTACTAATTCCCCCCAAGATACTACCCCTATTAACCACTGGTGTGCTTTTAAAGCCGTTACCCGTGGAGCCGCAATCCAGGCTGGCGCTACCCTCAAAAAACAGGCCCACCAAATGCAGAAGACACTAGAAGCTGACCTGATAGACCTTGAAGCTAAGAATATAGCCCATCCCTCCAAAATCCTTAAAAACGAGATCTCTAATGTTCGTGGCCAGCTCCAAAAGTTGCTCCTCGCCCGCACCCAAGCGGCTCTTAACAGAATGCGCCACAAATTCTACCTTCTAGGCAATAAAGCTGGCAAAATGTTGGCACGGAAATTACGTGTTCAACAAGCCAGGAACAGGATTAAATGCATTTATTCTGCCACCAAACAAAAAATCTTGAACCCCAAAGATATAACGAATCAATTTGCAGAATATTACGCCAAATTATATAACTTAGCAACTGACCCTTCCACTCCCCAACCCACCCCCCCATCTATTTCTTCTTTCTTAGAAAACCTTTCTCTTCCTACTCTCACACAAGATCAGCTGTCTTCACTTAATGCCCCTTGGTCGACGGCTGAAATCTCCGCCGCTATTAAAGCCACCCCTAGGAATAAAGCCCCTGGCCCAGACGGCTTTGTTTCTGACTTCTATGCCACTTTTCATGACGTCCTCTCTCCCCACCTGACTGCGCTCTACAATACATTTTCAGATCACGGTTCCCTCCCCCCGGAACTCCTAGAAGCGCGAATTGTCACTATCCCTAAACCAGGAAAAGACCCCGCCTATGTACATAACTACCGTCCAATAGCACTACTCAATTGCGACATCAAATTCTATGCCAAAATGATTGCAACACGCATTAACAGATTCCTCCCATCGCTGATACACCCGGACCAGACTGGCTTCGTCCCTGGGAGGCAAGCGTCTGATAACACGCGCCGGGTCTTCAACCTAATAGACTCCATATCTGGGGACCAGGGCCTTCTCTTACTATCTCTAGATGCAGAGAAGGCCTTTGACAGATTAAATTGGTCATACATGCGTGAAACTCTCCTCAGATTCGGATTTAGAGATCGCATCCTAACCTCTATTCTAGCACTATACAGCTCTCCTACGGCCCGAGTGTTCAACGGAGGCTTCTTGTCCGACCCTTTCCCCATCACAAATGGCACCAGACAAGGTTGCCCCCTATCACCTCTAATTTTCGTCCTGTCAATTGAACCCCTAGCAACTAAAATACGAGAGAATCCCCACATCCCGGCACTCCAATTCGGTACGTCTTCCCATAAACTAAGCCTCTTCGCAGACGATGTCCTCCTCTTCATCTCTAACCCCACCACAACTCTTCCTGTCTTACACTCAGTCCTGGATGCCTATAGCCTCGCATCTTACTATAAACTTAACACTACCAAAACAGACGCCCTTCCCTTTAACCTATCTCACTCCATCTCTACACTCCAAACCTCCTTCCCGTATAACTGGCGGAAACACACAATAAAATACCTGGGTATCAACATCCCTGTCTCCATTACAGACGTCTTCTCTGTCAACCTCGCTCCGCTGATAGAGTCTTTGGAAGCACTTACGAAATCCTGGTCATCCTATGAGGTTTCATGGCTGGGACGTATGGCGGCATTTAAGATGTCCCTGCTACCCAAGCTAATGTACCTCTTTCGCACGATTCCATACCCCTTTCCGAAGAAGTACATCCAATCTTGCTCTTCTATCATGTCGAAATATATCTGGTCTTCTAAACCACCCTCGATGGCTCTCTCAAGAATGGTCCTGCCGAGAGCATATGGAGGCCTTAATATACCTAATATTCCCCTATACCAAGAAGCTTCTCTCCTGGCCCCCATTAAACATTACTTCACAGCCCACCCACACATCGGTTGGATGGAGCTGGAACAAATTCGAGCAAACCCAATCCCTTTAGCTGATCTTTTCCGCATCCCAAAATCGCTCCGACCTACTCACTTAAACCTCCTCCCCTCCACGCAGGCTTCACTACAAACCTGGGACAAATTATCGGCCTCCTTAATACCCCCTATTTCCCATATCCCCCAGATATCCATCACCACCCTAGCACTGATGATTCCCCATCTCAATCTAACTAAATGGAGACGAGCTGGGATACTATACTTAGGCGACCTACTCGATGGACTCTCTCTAAAACCCTTCTCCTCTCTCCAGTTGCAGTACTCTCTCCCACCCACAGAACTCTTCCACTATATGCAAGTGGCACACTGGTGGAGGACGATCCCTCCTACCTACTCAACGCTACACACAACTTCCTACTCCCTTTTTGCCCGCCTCTCCTTACCCGAATCCAAAGGCGACATAACATACTGGTACAACCTACGGATAACCCCTACTTCCCCTTCCAAGTCTAGCGCCCAATTAAAATGGGAACAGGACTTGGGAAGAACCCTATCCCCAAACGACTGGCGCCAAGTCTTCTTAACCTCGTACTCTATGTCCCAGTGTTTAAACCACACTGAAATGCATATAAAACTAGTAAACAGATTGTACCAGACCCCAGACCGAATTCATAAATTTTGGCCCTCCCATAGCAATAAGTGCTGGAGATTGTGCGGCTCGATAGGCCATATCTTCCATATATTCTGGACGTGCCCAAAGATCATTAATTACTGGTTAGAGGTATTTGATCTAATAAACAACGTTTTGTCAATTCAAATTACGCCAGACCCGACCCTAGCATTACTTCAAGTTGTCCCCCCCTCAGTCCCACCTCCGGCTAGATATGTCCTAGGCCACATCTTGATAGCCGCCCGTGCCAACCTGGCTCAAATGTGGAAACAACCCACATCCCCCACCCTGTTAAGAGTGATCCATAAGATGAACCACCACTTCCTCATGGAAACAGAATGTACCTCCTCATCTCTCAACTCTACTTCCCTCAAAACACGCTGGTCCCCGTGGCACCGCTATATCACCTCGACTGAAGGGTCTCATTACTCTCATAACCCCACCCCAACCCCTTCTAGTTCAACTGTCCAACCCGACAGGGCCTGAATCTATGTGATGCCGTCTACTACCGCTCTCTCCTATAACAGGGTGGTTCTATACCCCCCTTGCCTGTTGAGAGACGACCCCAGCTTTGATTCCCCTCAATGTCTTCTCCCAATCTACACCTGTTAGCTTTAACCTCTAGAACTAGATTATTATCCCCTTACAGCATTGTAATGATTTTCTGTGTGTCTTAACCTAACTGATGCATAATGTTTGTTCGGTACTGATGTACTACCCCCCCAATTTCAGTCTGGATGCCCATTCCCCCCCCCCCCCATACCTCTGTATCCCTTCCATATCTACCCTTGCAATGTAGTGTTGTATCACCCCCCTTTTTTTGTTCTGTACCCCATAAAAGTGATTCTGTTTTCTCAATAAAAAACTATTGATTCAAAAAAAGATGGCTGCCTGCAGGAATGGATGATTTTAAACTCTGCAAAATTGTCCATTTCACAAACAAAAACACCATTGTTTAAAAGACACTCGCCTGAACAGGGACTTGAACCATGGACCCTCAGATTAAAAGTCTGATGCTCTACCGACTGAGCTATCCAGGCTCTGAGCACTGAAGTTGCCATATTGGAAACTGCTCGAAATATATAAAACATGACAATTTGCTGTGCAATTACAAAAAATGTGGAAAAATATATGTTACTGCAATCATGAACTGAAAGACTTGGCTTGTAGGGTCTCTTGATGAAATATATTTTAGTTTCCTGTGTTTAAGATGTAAATCCTTAGATGCTTAAAGTATCACCTCACTTCAATAATCACATTCAATTATTTTTGTCAAAGAGGTTTGATTTATTACTTGTCTAATTTAATCACTGTGTGCTATCAAAGAAGGATGGATTTGAGTTCCTGATGAAATAAAGTCTTTAGAACTGACATGTAGCGATACTACTTTGTGATGATTATATTACTAGATGCCAATAATGTGTGCCTATTGAAGAGTGATAAAGTCCATTCTTAATATTCTAAAGAATCTTTCCAATCTATACCCCTTCCCATTGAATAATGAAAATAATCCGCATCAACAATTAAAAGATGGCTGCCTGCAGGAATGGATGATTTTAAACTCTGCAAAATTGTCCATTTCACAAACAAAAAAACCATTGTTTAAAAGACACGCGCCTGAACAGGGACTTGAACCCTGGACCCTCAGATTAAAAGTCTGATGTGCTACCGACTGAGCTATCCAGGCTCTGAGTGCTGCAGTTGCCATATTGGAAACTGCTCGAAATATATAAAACATGACAATTTGCTGTGCAATTACAAAAAATGTGAAAAAATATATGTGTTACTGCAATCAGGAACTGAAAGACTTGGCTTGTAGCGTCTCTTGATTAAATATATTTTAGTCTCCTCTGTGTTTAAGATTTAAATCCTTAGATGCTTAAAGTATCACCTCACTTCAATAATCACATTCAATTATTTTTGTCAAAGAGGTTTGATTTATTACTTGTCTAATTTAATCACTGTGTGCCTATCAAAGAAGGATGGATTTGAGTTCCTGATGAAATAAAGTCTTTAGAACTGACATGTAGTGACACTACTTTGTGATGATTATATTACTAGATGCCAATAATGTGTGCCTATTGAAGAGTGATAAAGTCCATTCTTAATATTCTAAAGAATCTTTCCAATCTGTACACCTTCCCATTGAATAATGAACATAATCAGCATCAACAATTAAAAGATGGCTAGCTGCAGGAATGGATGATTTTAAACTCTGCAAAATTGTCCATTTCACAAACAAAAACACCATTGTTTAAAAGACACTCGCCTGAACAGGGACTTGAACCCTGGACCCTCAGATTAAAAGTCTGATGCTCTACCGACTGAGCTATCCAGGCTCAGAGCGCTGAAGGTGCCATATTGGAAACTGCTCGAAATATATAAAACATGACAATTTGCTGTGTAATTACAAAAAATGTGGAAAAATGTATGTGTTACTGCAATCATGAACTGAAAGACTTGGCGTGTAGGGTCTCTTGATGAAATATATTTTTGTTTCCTTTGTGTTTAAGATGTAAATCCTTAGATGCTTAAAGTATCACCTCACTTCAATAATCACATTCAATTATTTTTGTCAAAGAGGTTTGATTTATTACTTGTCTAATTTAATCACTGTGTGCCTATCAAAGAAGGATGGATTTGAGTTCCTGTTGAAACAAAGTCTTTAGAACTGACATGTAGTGATACTACTTTGTGATGACTATATTACTAGATGCCAATAATGTGTGCCTATTGAAGAGTGATAAAGTCCATTCTTAATATTCTAAAGAATCTTTCCAATCTATACACCTTCCCATTGAATAATGAACATAATCAGCATCAACAATTAAAAGATGGCTGCCTGCAGGAATGGATGATTTTAAACTCTGCAAAATTGTCCATTTCACAAACAAAAACACCATTGTTTAAAAGACACTCGACTGAACAGGGACTTGAACCCTGGACCCTCTGATTAAAAGTCTGATGCTCTACCGACTGAGCTATCCAGGATCTGAGTGCTGAAGTTGCCATATTGGAAACTGCTCGAAATATATAAAACATGACAATTTGCTGTGCAATTGCAAAAAATGTGGAAAAATATATGTGTTACTGCAATCATGAACTGAAAGACTTGGCTTGTAGGGTCTCTTGATGAAATATATTTTAGTTTCCTCTGTGTTTAAGATGTAAATCCTTAGATGCTTTAAGTATCACCTCACTTCAATAATCACATTCAATTATTTTTGTCAAAGAGGTTTGATTTATTACTTGTCTAATTTAATCACTGTGTGCCTATGAAAGAAGGATGGATTTGAGTTCCTGATGAAAAAAAAGTTTTTAGAACTGACACGTAGTGATACTACTTTGTGATGACTATATTACTAGATGCCAATAATGTGTGCCTATTGAAGAGTGATAAAGTCCATTCTTAATATTCTAAAGAATCTTTCCAACCTATACCCCTTCCCATTGAATAATGAACATAATCAGCATCAACAATTAAAAGATGGCTGCCTGCAGGAATGGATGATTTTAAACTCTGCAAAATTGTCCATTTCACAAACAAAAACACCATTGTTTAAAAGACACTTGCCTGAACAGGGACTTGAACCCTGGACCCTCTGATTAAAAGTCTGATGCTCTACCGACTGAGCTATCCAGGTTCTGAGTGCTGAAGTTGCCATATTGGAAACTGCTCGAAATATATAAAACATGACAATTTACTGTGCAATTACAAAAAATGTGGAAAAATATATGTGTTACTGCAATCATGAACTGAAAGACTTGGCTTGTAGCGTCTCTTGATGAAATATATTTTAGTTTCCTCTGTGTTTAAGATGTAAATCCTTAGATGCTTAAAGTATCACCTCACTTCAATAATCACATTCAATTATTTTTGTCAAAGAGGTTTGATTTATTACTTGTCTAATTTAATCACTGTGTGCCTATCATAGAAGGATGGATTTGAGTTCCTGATTAAATAAAGTCTTTAGAACTGACATGTAGCGATACTACTTTGTGATGATTATATTACTAAATGCCAATAATGTGTGCCTATTGAAGAGTGATAAAGTCCATTCTTAATATTCTAAAGAATCTTTCCAATTTATACCCCTTCCCATTGAATAATGAACAATTTCCGCATCAGCAATTAAAAGATGGCTGCCTGCAGGAATGGATGATTTTAAACTCTGCAAAATTGTCCATTTCACAAACAAAAAAACCATTGTTTAAAAGACACTCGCCTGAACAGGGACTTGAACCCTGGACCCTCAGATTAAAAGTCTGATGCTCTACCGACTGAGCTATCCAGGCTCTGAGTGCTAAAGTTGCCGTATTGGAAACTGCTCGAAATATATAAAACATGACAATTTGCTGTGCAATTACAAAAAATGTGGAAAAATATATGTGTTACTGCAATCAGGAACTGAAAGACTTGGCTTGTAGCGTCTCTTGATTAAATATATTTTAGTCTCCTCTGTGTTTAAGATTTAAATCCTTAGATGCTTAAAGTATCACCTCACTTCAATAATCACATTCAATTATTTTTGTCAAAGAGGTTTGATTTATTACTTGTCTAATTTAATCACTGTGTGCCTATCAAAGAAGGATGGATTTGAGTTCCTGATGAAATAAAGTCTTTAGAACTGACATGTAGTGATACTACTTTGTGATGATTATATTACTAGATGCCAATAATGTGTGCCTATTGAAGAGTGATAAAGTCCATTCTTAATATTCTAAAGAATCTTTCCAATTTATACCCCATCCCATTGAATAATGAACATAATCCGCATCAACAATTAAAAGATGGCTGCCTGCAGGAATGGATGATTTTAAACTCTGCAAAATTGTCCATTTCACAAACAAAAAAACCATTGTTTGAAAGACACTCGCCTGAGCAGGGACTTGAACCCTGGACCCTCAGATTAAAAGTCTGATGCTCTACCGACTGAGCTATCCAGGCTCTGAGTGCTGAAGGTGCCATATTGGAAACTGCTCGAAATATATAAAACATGACAATTTGCTGTGTAATTACAAAAAATGTGGAAAAATTTATGTGTTACTGCAATCATGAACTGAAAGACTTGGCGTGTAGGGTCTCTTGATGAAATATATTTTAGTTTCCTTTGTGTTTAAGATGTAAATCCTTAGATGCTTAAAGTATCACCTCACTTCAATAATCACATTCAATTATTTTTGTCAAAGAGGTTTGATTTATTACTTGTCTAATTTAATCACTGTGTGCCTATCAAAGAAGGATGGATTTGAGTTCCTGTTGAAACAAAGTCTTTAGAACTGACATGTAGTGATACTACTTTGTGATGACTATATTACTAGATGCCAATAATGTGTGCCTATTGAAGAGTGATAAAGTCCATTCTTAATATTCTAAAGAATCTTTCCAATCTATACACCTTCCCATTGAATAATGAACATAATCAGCATCAACAATTAAAAGATGGCTGCCTGCAGGAATGGATGATTTTAAACTCTGCAAAATTGTCCATGTCACAAACAAAAACACCATTGTTTAAAAGACACTCGCCTGAACAGGGACTTGAACCCTGGACCCTCAGATTAAAAGTCTGATGCTCTACCGACTGAGCTATCCAAGATCTGAGTGCTGAAGTTGCCATATTGGAAACTGCTCGAAATATATAAAACATGACAATTTGCTGTGCAATTGCAAAAAATGTGGAAAAATATATGTGTTACTGCAATCATGATCTGAAAGACTTGGCTTGTAGGGTCTCTTGATGAAATATATTTTAGTTTCCTCTGTGTTTAAGATGTAAATCCTTAGATGCTTTAAGTATCACCTCACTTCAATAATCACATTCAATTATTTTTGTCAAAGAGGTTTGATTTATTACTTGTCTAATTTAATCACTGTGTGCCTATCAAAGAAGGATGGATTTGAGTTCCTGATGAAACAAAGTTTTTAGAACTGACATGTAGTGATACTACTTTGTGATGACTATATTACTAGATGCCAATAATATGTGCCTATTGAAGAGTGATAAAGTCCATTCTTAATATTCTAAAGAATCTCTCCAATCTATACACCTTCCCATTGAATAATGAACATAATCAGCATCAACAATTAAAAGATGGCTGCCTGCAGGAATGGATGATTTTAAACTCTGCAAAATTGTCCATTTCACAAACAAAAACACCATTGTTTAAAAGACACTTGCCTGAACAGGGACTTGAACCCTGGACCCTCTGATTAAAAGTCTGATGCTCTACCAACTGAGCTATCCAGGTTCTGAGTGCTAAAGTTGCCATATTGGAAACTGCTCGAAATATATAAAACATGACAATTTACTGTGCAATTACAAAAAATGTGGAAAAATATATGTGTTACTGCAATCATGAACTGAAAGACTTGGCTTGTAGCGTCTCTTGATGAAATATATTTTAGTTTCCTCTGTGTTTAAGATGTAAATCCTTAGATGCTTTAAGTATCACCTCACTTCAATAATCACATTCAATTATTTTTGTCAAAGAGGTTTGATTTATTACTTGTCTAATTTAATCACTGTGTGCCTATCAAAGAAGGATGGATTTGAGTTCCTGATGAAATAAAGTCTTTAGAACTGACATGTAGTGATACTACTTTGTGATGATTATATTACTAGATGCCAATAATGTGTGCCTATTGAAGAGTGATAAAGTCCATTCTTAATATTCTAAAGAATCTTTCCAATCTGTACACCTTCCCATTGAATAATGAACATAATCAGCATCAACAATTAAAAGATGGCTAGCTGCAGGAATGGATGATTTTAAACTCTGCAAAATTGTCCATTTCACAAACAAAAACACCATTGTTTAAAAGACACTCGCCTGAACAGGGACTTAAATCCCGGACCCTCAGATTAAAAGCCTGATGCTCTACCGACTGAGCTATTCAGGCTCTGAGTGCTGAAGTTGCCATATTGGAAACTGCTCGAAATATATAAAACATGACAATTTGCTGTGTAATTACAAAAAATGTGGAAAAATATATGTGTTACTGCAATCATGAACTGAAAGACTTGGCTTGTAGGGTTTCTTGATGAAATATATTTTAGTTTCCTCTGTGTTTAAGATGTAAATCCTTAGATGCTTAAAGTATCACCTCACTTCAATAATCACATTCAATTATTTTTGTCAAAGAGGTTTGATTTATTACTTGTCTAATTTAATCACTGTGTGCCTATCAAAGAAGGATGGATTTGAGTTCCTGATGAAACAAAGTTTTTAGAACTGACATGTAGTGATACTACTTTGTGATGACTATATTACTAGATGCCAATAATGTGTGCCTATTGAAGAGTGATAAAGTCCATTCTTAATATTCTAAAGAATCTTTCCAACCTATACCCCTTCCCATTGAATAATGAACATAATCAGCATCAACAATTAAAAGATGGCTGCCTGCTGGAATGGATGATTTTAAACTCTGCAAAATTGTCCATTTCACAAACAAAAACACCATTGTTTAAAAGACACTCGCCTGAACAGGGACTTGAACCCTGGACCCTCAGATTAAAAGTCTGATGCTCTACCGACTGAGCTATCCAGGATCTGAGTGCTGAAGTTGCCGTATTAGAAACTGCTCGAAATATATAAAACATGACAATTTGCTGTGTAATTACAAAAAATGTGGAAAAATATATGTGTTACTGCAATCATGAACTGAAAGACTTGGCTTGTAGGGTCTCTTGATGAAATATATTTTAGTTTCCTCTGTGTTTAAGATGTAAATCCTTAGATGCTTAAAGTATCACCTCACTTCAATAATCACATTCAATTATTTTTGTCAAAGAGGTTTGATTTATTACTTGTCTAATTTAATCACTGTGTGCCTATCAAAGAAGGATGGATTTGAGTTCTTGATGAAATAAAGTCTTTAGAACTGACATGTAGCGATACTACTTTGTGATGATTATATTACTAGATGCCAATAATGTGTGTCTATTGAACAGTGATCAAGTCCATTCTTAATATTCTAAAGAATCTTTCCAATATGTACACCTTCCCATTGAATAATGAACATAATCAGCATCAACAATTAAAAGATGGCTGCCTGCAGGAATGGATGATTTTAAACTCTGCAAAATTGTCCATTTCACAAGCAAAAACACCATTGTTTAAAAGACACTCGCCTGAACAGGAACTTGAACCCTGGACCCTCAGATTAAAAGTCTGATGCTCTACCGACTGAGCTATCCAGGATCTGAGCACTGAAGTTGCCATATTGGAAACTGCTCGAAAAATATATAAAACATGACAATTTGCTGTGTAATTACAAAAAATGTGGAAAAATATATGTGTTACTGCAATCATGAACTAAAAGACTTGGCTTGTAGCGTCTCTTGATGAAATATATTTTAGTTTCCTCTGTGTTTAAGATGTAAATGCTTAGATGCTTTAAGTATCACCTCACTTCAATAATCACATTCAATTATTTTTGTCAAAGAGGTTTGATTTATTACTTGTCTAATTTAATCACTGTGTGCCTATCAAAGAAGGATGGATTTGAGTTCCTGATTAAATAAAGTCTTTAGAACTGACATGTAGCGATACTACTTTGTGATGATTATATTACTAGATGCCAATAATGTGTGCCTATTGAAGAGTGATAAAGTCCATTCTTAATATTCTAAAGAATCTTTCCAATCTATACCCCTTCCCATTGAATAATGAACATAATCCGCATCAACAATTAAAAGATGGCTGCCTGCAGGAATGGATGATTTTAAACTCTGCAAAATTGTCCATTTCACAAACAAAAACACCATTGTTTAAAAGACACTCACCTGAACAGGGACTTGAACCCTGGACCCTCAGATTAAAAGTCTGATGCTCTACCGACTGAGCTATCCAGGCTCTGAGTGCTGAAGTTGCCATATTGGAAACTGCTCGAAATATATAAAACATGACAATTTGCTGTGCAATTACAAAAAATGTGGAAAAATATATGTGTTACTGCAATCATGAACTGAAAGACTTGGCTTGTAGCGTCTCTTGATGAAATATATTTTAGTTTACTCTGTGTTTAAGATGTAAATCCTTAGATGCTTAAAGTATCACCTTACTTCAATAATCACATTCAATTATTTTTGTCAAAGAGGTTTGATTTATTACTTGTCTAATTTAATCACTGTGTGCCTATCAAAGAAGGATGGATTTGAGTTCCTGATGAAATAAAGTCTTTAGAACTGACATGTAGCGATACTACTTTGTGATGATTATATTACTAGATGCCAATAATGTGTGCCTATTGAAGAGTGATAAAGTCCATTCTTAATATTCTAAAGAATCTTTCCAATCTATACCCCTTCCCATTGATTAATGAAAATAATCCGCATCAACAATTAAAAGATGGCTGCCTGCAGGAATGGATGATTTTAAACTCTGCAAAATTGTCCATTTCACAAACAAAAAAACCATTGTTTAAAAGACACTCGCCTGAACAGGGACTTGAACCCTGGACCCTCAGATTAAAAGTCTGATGCTCTACCGACTGAGCTATCCAGGCTCTGAGTGCTGAACTTGCCGTATTGGAAACTGCTCGAAATATATAAAACATGACAATTTGCTGTGTAATTACAAAAAATGTGGAAAAATATGTGTTACTGCAATCATGAACTGAAAGACTTGGCTTGTAGGGTCTCTTGATGAAATATATTTTAGTTTCCTCTGTGTTTAAGATGTAAATCCTTAGATGCTTAAAGTATCACCTCACTTCAATAATCACATTCAATTATTTTTGTCAAAGAGGTTTGATTTATTACTTGTCTAAATTAATCACTGTGTGCCTATCAAAGAAGGATGGATTTGAGTTCCTGATGAAACAAAGTCTTTAGAACTGACATGTAGTGATACTACTTTGTGATGACTATATTACTAGATGCCAATAATGTGTGCCTATTGAAGAGTGATAAAGTCCATTCTTAATATTCTAAAGAATCTTTCCAATCTATACACCTTCCCATTGAATAATGAACATAATCAGCATCAACAATTAAAAGATGGCTGCCTGCAGGAATGGATGATTTTAAACTCTGCAAAATTGTCCATTTCACAAACAAAAAAACCATTGTTTAAAAGACACTCGCCTGAACAGGGACTTGAACCCTGGACCCTCAGATTAAAAGTCTGATGCTCTACCGACTGAGCTATCCAGGCTCTGAGCACTGAAGTTGCCATATTGGAAACTGCTCGAAATATATAAAACATGACAATTTGCTGTGCAATTACAAAAAATGTGGAAAAATATATGTGTTACTGCAATCATGAACTGAAAGACTTGGCTTGTAGGGTCTCTTGATGAAATATATTTTAGTTTCCTCTGTGTTTAAGATGTAAATCCTTAGATGCTTAAAGTATCACCTCACTTCAATAATCACATTCAATTATTTTTGTCAAAGAGGTTTGATTTATTACTTGTCTAATTTAATCACTGTGTGCCTATCAAAGAAGGATGGATTTGAGTTCCTGATGATATAAAGTCTTTAGAACTGACATGTAGCGATACTACTTTGTGATGATTATATTACTAGATGCCAATAATGTGTGCCTATTGAAGAGTGATAAAGTCCATTCTTAATATTCTAAAGAATCTTTCCAATCTATACCCCTTCCCATTGAATAATGAAAATAATCTGCATCAACAATTAAAAGATGGCTGCCTGCAGGAATGGATGATTTTAAACTCTGCAAAATTGTCCATTTTACAAACAAAAAAAAACATTGTTTAAAAGACACTCGCCTGAACAGGAACTTGAACCCTGGACCCTCAGATTAAAAGTCTGATGCTCTACCGACTGAGCTATCCAGGCTCTGAGTGCTGAACTTGCCGTATTGGAAACTGCTCGAAATATATAAAACATGACAATTTGCTGTGCAATTACAAAAAATGTGGAAAAATATGTGTTACTGCAATCAGGAACTGAAAGACTTGGCTTGTAGCGTCTCTTGATTAAATATATTTTAGTCTCCTCTGTGTTTAAGATTTAAATCCTTAGATGCTTAAAGTATCACCTCACTTCAATAATCACATTCAATTATTTTTGTCAAAGAGGTTTGATTTATTACTTGTCTAATTTAATCACTGTGTGCCTATCAAAGAAGGATGGATTTGAGTTCCTGATTAAATAAAGGCTTTAGAACTGACATGTTGCGATACTACTTTGTGATGATTATATTACTAGATGCCAATAATGTGTGTCTATTGAAGAGTGATCAAGTACATTCTTAATATTCTAAAGAATCTTTCCAATATGTACACCTTCCCATTGAATAATGAACATAATCAGCATCAACAATTAAAAGATGGCTGCCTGCAGGAATGGATGATTTTAAACTCTGCAAAATTGTCCATTTCACAAACAAAAACACCATTGTTTAAAAGACACTCGCCTGAACAGGGACTTGAACCCTGGACCCTCAGATTAAAAGTCTGATGCTCTACCGACTGAGCTATCCAGGCTCTGAGCACTGAAGTTGCCATATTGGAAACTGCTCGAAATATATAAAACATGACAATTTGCTGTGCAATTACAAAAAATGTGGAAAAATATATGTGTTACTGCAATCATGAACTGAAAGACTTGGCTTGTAGGGTCTCTTGATGAAATATATTTTAGTTTCCTCTGTGTTTAAGATGTAAATCCTTAGATGCTTAAAGTATCACCTCACTTCAATAATCACATTCAATTATTTTTGTCAAAGAGGTTTGATTTATTACTTGTCTAATTTAATCACTGTGTGCCTATCAAAGAAGGATGGATTTGAGTTCCTGATTAAATAAAGTCTTTAGAACTGACATGTTGCGATACTACTTTGTGATGATTATATTACTAGATGCCAATAATGTATGTCTATTGAAGAGTGATCAAGTACATTCTTAATATTCTAAAGAATCTTTCCAATATGTACACCTTCCCATTGAATAATGAACATAATCAGCATCAACAATTAAAAGATGGCTGCCTGCAGGAATGGATGATTTTAAACTCTGCAAAATTGTCCATTTCACAAACAAAAACACCATTGTTTAAAAGACACTCGCTTGAACAGGGACTTGAACCCTGGACCCTCAGATTAAAAGTCTGATGCTCTACTGACTGAGCTATCCAGGCTCTGAGTGCTGAAGTTGCCATATTGGAAACTGCTCAAAATATATAAAACATTTGCTGTGTAATTACAAAAAATGTGGAAAAATATGTGTTACTGCAATCATGAACTGAAAGACTTGGCTTGTAGGGTCTCTTGATGAAATATATTTTAGTTTCCTCTGTGTTTAAGATGTAAATCCTTAGATGCTTAAAGTATCACCTCACTTCAATAATCACATTCAATTATTTTTGTCAAAGAGGTTTGATTTATTAGTTGTCTAAATTAATCACTG